>NC_140635.1:38195740-38551879 GCF_057382275.1 Copadichromis virginalis | reverse complement strand
GTTCCGGAATGTTCGGAATTCCGGAATGTTCGGAATTCCGGAATGTTCAGAGTTCCGGAATGCACCAAGGTTCCGGAATGCACCAAGGTTCCGGAATGAACCAAGGTTCCGCAATGCACCAAGGTTCCGGAATGTTCGGAATTCCGGAATGTTCGGACTTCCGGAATGTACCAAGGTTCCGGAATGTTCGGAATTCCGGAATGTTCGGACTTCCGGAATGTACCAAGGTTCCGGAATGTTCAGAATTCTGGAATGCACCAAGGTTCCGGAATGTTCGGAATTCCGGAATGTTCAGAGTTCCGGAATGCACCAAGGTTCCGGAATGTTCAGAGTTCCGAAATGTTCAGAGTTCCGGAATGCACCAAGGTTCCGGAATGTTCGGAATTCCGGAATGTTCGGAATTCCGGAATGTTCAGAGTTCCGGAATGCACCAAGGTTCCGGAATGTTCGGAATTCCGGAATGTTCGGAATTCCGGAATGTTCAGAGTTCCGGAATGCACCAAGGTTCCGGAATGCACCAAGGTTCCGGAATGTTCGGAATTCCGGAATGCACCAAGGTTCCGGAATGTTCGGAATTCCGGAATGTTCGGAATTCCGGAATGTTCAGAGTTCCGGAATGCACCAAGGTTCCGGAATGTTCGGAATTCCGGAATGTTCGGAATTCCGGAATGTTCAGAGTTCCGGAATGCACCAAGGTTCCGGAATGTTCGGAATTCCGGAATGTTCAGAGTTCCGGAATGCACCAAGGTTCCGGAATGTTCAGAGTTCCGAAATGTTCAGAGTTCCGGAATGCACCAAGGTTCCGGAATGTTCGGAATTCCGGAATGTTCAGAATTCTGGAATGCACCAAGGTTCCGGAATGCACCAAGGTTCCGGAATGCACCAAGGTTCCGGAATGTTCGGAATTCCGGAATGTTCGGAGTTCCGGAATGCACCAAGGTTCCGGAATGTTCGGAATTCCGGAATGTTCGGAATTCCGGAATGTTCAGATTTCCGGAATGCACCAAGGTTCCGGAATGTTCGGAATTCCGGAATGTTCGGAATTCCGGAATGTTCAGAGTTCCGGAATGCACCAAGGTTCCGGAATGCACCAAGGTTCCGGAATGTTCGGAATTCCGGAATGCACCAAGGTTCCGGAATGTTCGGAATTCCGGAATGTTCAGAGTTCTGGAATGCACCAAGGTTCCGGAATGTTCGGAATTCCGGAATGCACCAAGGTTCCGGAATGCACCAAGGTTCCGGAATGTTCGGAATTCCGGAATGTTCAGAGTTCCGGAATGTTCAGAGTTCCGGAATGTTCAGAGTTCCGGAATGCACCAAGGTTCCGGAATGCACCAAGGTTCCGGAATGTTCTTAATTCCGGAATGCACCAAGGTTCCGGAATGCACCAAGGTTCCGGAATGTTCGGAATTCCGGAATGTTCAGAGTTCCGGAATGCACCAAGGTTCCGGAATGTTCGGAATTCCGGAATGTTCAGAGTTCCGGAATGCACCAAGGTTCCGGAATGCACCAAGGTTCCGGAATGTTCGGAATTCCGGAATGTTCAGAGTTCTGGAATGCACCAAGGTTCCGGAATGTTCGGAATTCCGGAATGTTTTGAATTCCGGAATGTTCAGAGTTCCGGAATGCACCAAGGTTCCGGAATGTTCGGAATTCCGGAATGTTCAGAGTTCCGGAATGCACCAAGGTTCGGGAATGCACCAAGGTTCCGGAATGTTCGGAATTCCGGAATGTTTAGAGTTCCGGAATGCACCAAGGTTCCGGAATGTTCGGAATTCCGGAATGTACCAAGGTTCCGGAATGCACCAAGGTTCCGGAATGTTCGGAATTCCGGAATGTTCGGAGTTCCGGAATGCACCAAGGTTCCGGAATGTTCGGAATTCCGGAATGTTCGGAATTCCGGAATGTTCAGAGTTCCGGAATGCACCAAGGTTCCGGAATGTTCGGAATTCCGGAATGTTCGGAATTCCGGAATGTTCAGAGTTCCGGAATGCACCAAGGTTCCGGAATGCACCAAGGTTCCGGAATGTTCGGAATTCCGGAATGCACCAAGGTTCCGGAATGTTCGGAATTCCGGAATGTTCAGAGTTCTGGAATGCACCAAGGTTCCGGAATGTTCGGAATTCTGGAATGCACCAAGGTTCCGGAATGCACCAAGGTTCCGCAATGCACCAAGGTTCCGGAATGTTCGGAATTCCGGAATGTTCAGAGTTCCGGAATGTTCAGAGTTCCGGAATGCACCAAGGTTCCGGAATGTTCGGAATTCCGGAATGTTCAGAATTCCGGAATGTTCAGAGTTCCGGAATGCACCAAGGTTCCGGAATGTTCGGAATTCCGGAATGTTCAGAGTTCCGGAATGCACCAAGGTTCCGGAATGTTCGGAATTCCGGAATGTACCAAGGTTCCGGAATGCACCAAGGTTCCGGAATCCACCAAGGTTCCGGAATGTTCGGAATTCCGGAATGTACCAAGGTTCCGGAATGCACCAAGGTTCCGGAATGTTCGGAATTCTGGAATGTTCAGAGTTCCGGAATGTTCAGAGTTCCGGAATGCACCAAGGTTCCGGAATGCACCAAGGTTCCGGAATGTTCGGAATTCCGGAATGTTCAGAGTTCCGGAATGCACCAAGGTTCCGGAATGCACCAAGGTTCCGGAATGTTCGGAATTCCGGAATGTTCGGAATTCCGGTATGCACCAAGGTTCCGGAATGTTCGGAATTCCGGAATGTTCAGAGTTCCGGAATGTTCAGAGTTCCGGAATGTTCAGAGTTCCGGAATGCACCAAGGTTCCGGAATGTTCGGAATTCCGGAATGTTCAGAGTTCCGGAATGCACCAAGGTTCCGGAATGTTTGGAATTCCGGAATGTTCAGAGTTCCGGAATGCACCAAGGTTCCGGAATGTTCAGAGTTCCGGAATGTTCAGAGTTCCGGAATGCACCAAGTTTCCGGAATGTTCGGAATTCCGGAATGTTCGGAATTCCGGAATGTTCAGAGTTCCGGAATGCACCAAGGTTCCGGAATGCAGCAAGGTTCCGGAATGTTCAGAGTTCCGGAATGCACCAAGGTTCCGGAATGTTCGGAATTCCGGAATGTTCAGAGTTCCGGAATGCACCAAGGTTCCGGAATGTTCGGAATTCCGGAATGTACCAAGGTTCCGGAATGCACCAAGGTTCCGGAATGTTCAGAGTTCCGGAATGCACCAAGGTTCCGGAATGTTCGGAATTCCGGAATGTTCAGAGTTCCGGAATGTACAGAGTTCCGTAATGTTCAGAGTTCCGGAATGCACCAAGGTTCCGGAATGTTCGGAATTCCGGAATGTTCAGAGTTCCGGAATGCACCAAGGTTCCGGAATGTTCGGAATTCCGGAATGTTCGGAATTCCGGAATGTTCAGAGTTCCGGAATGCACCAAGGTTCGGGAATGCACCAAGGTTCCGGAATGTTCGGAATTCCGGAATGTTCAGAGTTCCGGAATGCACCAAGGTTCCGGAATGTTCGGAATTCCGGAATGTACCAAGGTTCCGGAATGTTCGGAATTCCGGAATGTTCAGAGTTCCGGAATGTTCAGAGTTCCGGAATGTTCAGAGTTCCGGAATGCACCAAGGTTCCGGAATGTTCGGAATTCCGGAATGTTCAGAGTTCCGGAATGCACCAAGGTTCCGGAATGTTTGGAATTCCGGAATGTTCAGAGTTCCGGAATGCACCAAGGTTCCGGAATGTTCAGAGTTCCGGAATGTTCAGAGTTCCGGAATGCACCAAGTTTCCGGAATGTTCGGAATTCCGGAATGTTCGGAATTCCGGAATGTTCAGAGTTCCGGAATGCACCAAGGTTCCGGAATGCAGCAAGGTTCCGGAATGTTCAGAGTTCCGGAATGCACCAAGGTTCCGGAATGTTCGGAATTCCGGAATGTTCAGAGTTCCGGAATGCACCAAGGTTCCGGAATGTTCGGAATTCCGGAATGTACCAAGGTTCCGGAATGCACCAAGGTTCCGGAATGTTCAGAGTTCCGGAATGCACCAAGGTTCCGGAATGTTCGGAATTCCGGAATGTTCAGAGTTCCGGAATGTACAGAGTTCCGTAATGTTCAGAGTTCCGGAATGCACCAAGGTTCCGGAATGTTCGGAATTCCGGAATGTTCAGAGTTCCGGAATGCACCAAGGTTCCGGAATGTTCGGAATTCCGGAATGTTCGGAATTCCGGAATGTTCAGAGTTCCGGAATGCACCAAGGTTCGGGAATGCACCAAGGTTCCGGAATGTTCGGAATTCCGGAATGTTCAGAGTTCCGGAATGCACCAAGGTTCCGGAATGTTCGGAATTCCGGAATGTACCAAGGTTCCGGAATGCACCAAGGTTCCGGAATGTTCGGAATTCTGGAATGTTCAGAGTTCCGGAATGCACCAAGGTTCCGGAATGTTCGGAATTCCGGAATGTACCAAGGTTCCGGAATGCACCAAGGTTCCGGAATGTTCAGAGTTCCGGAATGCACCAAGGTTCCGGAATGTTCAGAGTTCCGGAATGCACCAAGGTTCCGGAATGTTCGGAATTCCGGAATGTTCGGAATTCCGGAATGTTCAGAGTTCCGGAATGCACCAAGGTTCCGGAATGTTCGGAATTCCGGAATGTTCAGAGTTCCGGAATGCACCAAGGTTCCGGAATGTTCGGAATTCCGGAATGTACCAAGGTTCCGGAATGCACCAAGGTTCCGGAATCCACCAAGGTTCCGGAATGTTCGGAATTCCGGAATGTACCAAGGTTCCGGAATGCACCAAGGTTCCGGAATGTTCGGAATTCTGGAATGTTCAGAGTTCCGGAATGTTCAGAGTTCCGGAATGCACCAAGGTTCCGGAATGCACCAAGGTTCCGGAATGTTCTGAATTCCGGAATGTTCAGAGTTGCGGAATGTTCAGAGTTCCGGAATGCACCAAGGTTCCGGAATGTTCGGAATTCCGGAATGTTCGGAATTCCGGAATGTTCGGAATTCCGGAATGTTCAGAGTTCCGGAATGCACCAAGGTTCCGGAATGTTCGGAATTCCGGAATGTTCAGAATTCCGGAATGTTCAGAGTTCCGGAATGCACCAAGGTTCCGGAATGTTCGGAATTCCGGAATGTTCAGAGTTCCGGAATGCACCAAGGTTCCGGAATGTTCGGAATTCCGGAATGTTCGGAATTCCGGAATGTTCAGAGTTCCGGAATGCACCAAGGTTCCGGAATGTTCGGAATTCCGGAATGTTCAGAGTTCCGGAATGCACCAAGGTTCCGGAATGTTCGGAATTCCGGAATGTACCAAGGTTCCGGAATGCACCAAGGTTCCGGAATCCACCAAGGTTCCGGAATGTTCGGAATTCCGGAATGTACCAAGGTTCCGGAATGCACCAAGGTTCCGGAATGTTCGGAATTCTGGAATGTTCAGAGTTCCGGAATGTTCAGAGTTCCGGAATGCACCAAGGTTCCGGAATGCACCAAGGTTCCGGAATGTTCTGAATTCCGGAATGTTCAGAGTTGCGGAATGTTCAGAGTTCCGGAATGCACCAAGGTTCCGGAATGTTCGGAATTCCGGAATGTTCGGAATTCCGGAATGTTCGGAATTCCGGAATGTTCAGAGTTCCGGAATGCACCAAGGTTCCGGAATGTTCGGAATTCCGGAATGTTCAGAATTCCGGAATGTTCAGAGTTCCGGAATGCACCAAGGTTCCGGAATGTTCGGAATTCCGGAATGTTCAGAGTTCCGGAATGCACCAAGGTTCCGGAATGTTCGGAATTCCGGAATGTTCGGAATTCCGGAATGTTCAGAGTTCCGGAATGCACCAAGGTTCCGGAATGTTCGGAATTCCGGAATGTTCGGAATTCCGGAATGTTCAGAGTTCCGGAATCCACCAAGGTTCCGGAATGTTCGGAATTCCGGAATGTACCAAGGTTCCGGAATGCACCAAGGTTCCGGAATGTTCGGAATTCTGGAATGTTCAGAGTTCCGGAATGTTCAGAGTTCCGGAATGCACCAAGGTTCCGGAATGTTCGGAATTCCGGAATGTTCGGAATTCCGGAATTTTCAGAGTTCCGGAATGCACCAAGGTTCCGGAATGTTCAGAGTTCCGGAATGCACCAAGGTTCCGGAATGTTCGGAATTCCGGAATGTTCAGAGTTCCGGAATGTTCAGAGTTCCGGAATGTTCAGAGTTCCGGAATGCACCAAGGTTCCGGAATGTTCGGAATTCCGGAATGTTCAGAGTTCCGGAATGCACCAAGGTTCCGGAATGTTCGGAATTCCGGAATGTTCGGAATTCCGGAATGCACCAAGGTTCCGGAATGCACCAAGGTTCCGGAAAGTTCGGAATTCCGGAATGTTCAGAGTTCCGGAATGCACCAAGGTTCCGGAAGAATTCCGGAATGTACGAAGGTTCCGGAATGTTCGGAATTCCGGAATGCACCAAGGTTCCGGAATGTTCGGAATTCCGGAATGTTCAGAGTTCCGGAATGCACCAAGGTTCCGGAATTCAGAGTTCCGGAATGCAGCAAGGTTCCGGAATGTTCGGAAATTCCGGAATGTTCAGAGTTCCGGAATGTTCAGAGTTCCGGAATGCACCAAGGTTCCGGAATTCAGAGTTCCGGAATGCACCAAGGTTCCGGAATTTTCGGAATTCCGGAATGTTCAGAGTTCCGGAATGTTCAGAGTTCCGGAATGCACCAAGGTTCCGGAATGTTCGGAATTCCGGAATGTTCAGAGTTCCGGAATGCACCAAGGTTCCGGAATGTTCGGAATTCCGGAATGGTCAGAGTTCCGGAATGTTCAGAGTTCCGGAATGCACCAAGGTTCCGGAATGTTCGGAATTCCAGAATGTTCAGAGTTCCGGAATTCAGAGTTCCGGAATGCAGCAAGGTTCCGGAATTTTCGGAATTCCGGAATGTTCAGAGTTCCGGAATGTTCGGAATTCCGGAATGTACCAAGGTTCCGGAATGTCCAGAGTTCCGGAATGCACAAAGGTTCCGGAATGTTCGGAATTCCGGAATGTTCAGAGTTCCGGAATGCACCAAGGTTCGGGAATGTTCGGAATTCCGGAATGTACCAAGGTTCCGGAATGTTCGGAATTCCGGAATGTACCAAGGTTCCGGAATGTTCGGAATTCCGGAATGCACAAAGGTTCCGGAATGTTCGGAATTCCGGAATGTTCAGAGTTCCGGAATGCACCAAGGTTCGGGAATGTTCGGAATTCCGGAATGTTCAGAGTTCCGGAATGTTTGGAGTTCCGGAATGCAGCAAGGTTCCGGAATGCACCAAGGTTCCGGAATGTTCGGAATTCCGGAATGTTCAGAGTTCCGGAATGTTCGGAATTCCGGAATGTACCAAGGTTCCGGAATGTTCGGAATTCCGGAATGCACCAAGGTTCCGGAATGTTCGGAATTCCGGAATGTTCAGAGTTCCGGAATGCACCAAGGTTCCGGAATGTTCGGAATTCCGGAATGTTCAGAGTTCCGGAATGTTCAGAGTTCCGGAATGCACCAAGGTTCCGGAATGCACCAAGGTTCCGGAATGTTCGGAATTCCGGAATGCACCAAGGTTCCGGAATGTTCAGAGTTCCGGAATGCACAAAGCTTCCGGAATGTTCGGAATTCCGGAATGCACCAAGGTTCCGGAATGCACAAAGGTTCCGGAATGTTCGGAATTCCGGAATGTTCAGAGTTCCGGAATGTTCAGAGTTCCGGAATGTTCAGAGTTCCGGAATGCACCAAGGTTCCGGAATGCACCAAGGTTCCGGAATGTTCGGAATTCTGGAATGTTCAGAGTTCCGGAATGCACCAAGGTTCCGGAATGTTCGGAATTCCGGAATGTTCAGAGTTCTGGAATGTTTGGAGTTCCGGAATGCACCAAGGTTCCGGAATGTTCGGAATTCCGGAATGTTCAGAGTTCCGGAATGTTTGGAGTTCCGGAATGCAGCAAGGTTCCGGAATGCACCAAGGTTCCGGAATGTTCGGAATTCCGGAATGTTCAGAGTTCTGGAATGTTTGGAGTTCCGGAATGCACCAAGGTTCCGGAATGTTCGGAATTCCGGAATGTTCAGAGTTCCGGAATGTTTGGAGTTCCGGAATGCAGCAAGGTTCCGGAATGCACCAAGGTTCCGGAATGTTCGGAATTCCGGAATGTTCAGAGTTCCGGAATGTTCGGAATTCCGGAATGTACCAAGGTTCCGGAATGTTCGGAATTCCGGAATGCACCAAGGTTCCGGAATGTTCGGAATTCCGGAATGTTCAGAGTTCCGGAATGTTCAGAGTTCCGGAATGTTCAGAGTTCCGGAATGCACCAAGGTTCCGGAATGCACCAAGGTTCCGGAATGTTCGGAATTCTGGAATGTTCAGAGTTCCGGAATGCACCAAGGTTCCGGAATGTTCAGAGTTCCGGAATGCACCAAGGTTCCGGAATGTTCGGAATTCCGGAATGTTCAGAGTTCCGGAATGCACCAAGGTTCCGGAATGCACAAAGGTTCCGGAATGTTCAGAGTTCCGGAATGCACCAAGGTTCCGGAATGTTCAGAGTTCCGGAATGCACCAAGGTTCCGGAATGTTCGGAATTCCGGATTGTTCAGAGTTCCGGAATGCACCAAGGTTCCGGAATGTTCGGAATTCCGGAATGCACCAAGGTTCCGGAATGCACCAAGGTTCCGGAATGCACCAAGGTTCCGGAATGTCCGGAGTTCCGGAATGCACCAAGGTTCCGGAATGTTCGGAATTCCGGAATGTTCAGAGTTCCGGAATGTTCGGAATTCCGGAATGTACCAAGGTTCCGGAATGTCCAGAGTTCCGGAATGCACAAAGGTTCCGGAATGTTCGGAATTCCGGAATGTTCAGAGTTCCGGAATGCACCAAGGTTCGGGAATGTTCGGAATTCCGGAATGTACCAAGGTTCCGGAATGTTCGGAATTCCGGAATGCACCAAGGTTCCGGAATGTTCGGAATTCCGGAATGTTCGGAATTCCGGAATGTACCAAGGTTCCGGAATGTTCGGAATTCCGGAATGCACAAAGGTTCCGGAATGTTCGGAATTCCGGAATGTTCAGAGTTCCGGAATGCACCAAGGTTCGGGAATGTTCGGAATTCCGGAATGTACCAAGGTTCCGGAATGTTCGGAATTCCGGAATGCACCAAGGTTCCGGAATGTTCGGAATTCCGGAATGTTCAGAGTTCCGGAATGCACCAAGGTTCCGGAATGTTCGGAATTCCGGAATGTTCGGAATTCCGGATTGTACCAAGGTTCCGGAATGTTCGGAATTCCGGAATGTTCAGAGTTCCGGAATGCACCAAGGTTCCGGAATGTTCGGAATTCCGGAATGTTCAGAGTTCCGGAATGCACCAAGGTTCCGGAATGTTCGGAATTCCGGAATGTTCAGAGTTCCGGAATGCACCAAGGTTCCGGAATGCACAAAGGTTCCGGAATGTTCGGAATTCCGGAATGTTCAGAGTTCTGGAATGTTTGGAGTTCCGGAATGCACCAAGGTTCCGGAATGTTCGGAATTCCGGAATGTTCAGAGTTCCGGAATGTTCGGAATTCCGGAATGTACCAAGTGTAACGCTAAGTTATTTAAGGACTAGTTTATGTCAATGGATGAATTTACTGACTGACGCGCAGAAGAAATAGTTCTTTATGGAGCCCAGATGGTGTGAATGATGAGACCAAAAACTGCAATGTCTTGTACCAAAAATATATTGAATAAATAGGGGAAAGGGGAAATGGAACAAAATAATTAACACAACACACAACGTAAATGTCCACAATTAAATAATAAATCAGTGCTGTGATTTTTCTGTGCAAGAGTCCTTTTGCTAAGAGTCCTTTTTTTGGTCCTTTTCTTTTTAAAGTTCACTTTTAAGGTATTCCTCCTTAGGGTCCAGCTTCATACAAGGGGGAAATATGTCCGTAATCCAAAGACGGCTAAGTGGGGGAAAAGAAAGAATGGTCCTACCGGCTCGCCACTTCAATATGAAGAAGATCAATTCAAAGAGGGGAAAAAAACCTGACCTGTAGGTCAGAAAAATGTCCATTAGCACATCAAGTTCGATTCAGTGTACCGGTAAACAAATATATTCTTCTGCAAGTCTAGGTAACAATGCAAATCATAAATCATCATCAATCAATGTACAACAGTTAAATCATTAATCATCTTGGCTACGTAGCTTAATCTATACATTCCAGTAGCGTTCGCTACAAACAATACAAAAACAACAATAAAGAAAAACAACTGTCTAACAGACAGCATAGCCGAATTCAAGGCAACACATAACAATAATCTTTCAATCGCACTTTGTTTCAAAGTAAGCCCATTAACATGCTTAAGTAAATAAAAGTGTTCAAAAACAGCGGTTTTTGAACCGGAGTTCTGCTTGCGGTGGGAGCGCTGCCGCACAAAGTCATTTTTTAAATCGCGAAAACGATCGGCTGGTTACTGACAACCAAAGGTTGAAAGATATTAAGGACACTTACCGCTGAGTTTAAAGTTTAAAGATGAATTGAGGGGAGAAAACGCTTTGTTTTCCAACACCGTTCTAAATGCCATAAGCTCACAGCCACAGCAGGAGTCGAACCCGGAAGTATCCCTCCACAGCCGGTTTTCAGAGTTGCCGCGACGTGGGAGGAGCCAATCAGAAGAGGGACCTCAAATCAGCTGACGTGGGTCATGTGACAGGGAGTAGTTGATATGGGTTACAGGTTCCCCCCTCAATCTCATGTACGTCCCTGTACATGGTGGTTGGGTCCGGATGACAGGTTGTTCAGTGGCAGTAAGCAGATGGTCCTCTTCATCCTCCAGTGCATGAGTAAAGGCAGTGGTTAAGCCATGGACTAGTGCCTGAATACTCTTCAAGATGGGCTGACCAAGCGTAGAGTATTGTAACCGGTCCGGAGGTTTCCTGATCCGAGTTGATGTTCTCAGAGGTTCTAGTTCAGAGCTGGAGGTGTCAGAGTTAGATGGTAGATCAGCAGCAGAGGACATACTGGACTCAGTCCGCAATTCAACATTGGTAGGTTCAGCAGAGGACAGACTGTCCTCTGATTCCACAGTATCAGGAGCTTCCTCCTTGACAGGGGTTTCTGAGTCAGGGGTTTCGCTCTCTGCTGGCTCAAGAGGAGGCAAAGGGAGCGTAGCAGGTTCACAGACTGGTGTATCAGATGGTAAAGGTTCAGTGGCTGGAACGGCAGATGACGGTTCTGGCAGATTGTGGACAGTGGTGAATTGCAGAGGCTCTGATACAGGATCATACCATTGATGCGGTATCATTTCATCCTCATCGTCTGACTGAGGTTGTGCACAGTCCTCATCAGAAGGGTTGAATGACTGCTTCCTGGTTGGTTTTACAGTTGTTCGGTTGGTTCGAGTGGAATGCGGCAAAAATCCACATGGTAATAGGAGATCTCTGTGTAGAGTACGAATCGGTTTGGATTTGTTCTCCGGTCGGACAGTGTACACTGGAAGATTTTCTGCTCTTTTTACCACCACGTAGATGTCTGGTTCCCATTTGTCTGCGATTTTGTGTTTGCCTCGGAGTTTCACATTACGTACCAGCACCCTGTCACCAACGTCCAGTTCAGAGGGGGTGATATGTTGGTCGAAACGGCTCTTGTTTCTTTCCATGAGCTTCTCCGCATTGCCAATGGCAATTTTGTAGCTCTTTTCTAGATTTGACTTCAGGTTCTGGACATATTGCGAATGAGTCAGTTGATTGCCGTCCACAGGCAGTCCAAAGACCAGGTCAATCGGGAGGCGAGGTTGTCGACCAAACATGAGCTCATAGGGTGAGTAGCCAGTAACATCACTCCGGGTGCAGTTGTATGCGTGGACCAAGGGCTTAACAAAATCTTTCCAGTGAGTTTTCTCTTCTGTGGTGAGTGTTCCGAGCATATTCAGGAGTGTTCTGTTAAAGCGCTCGACTGGATTTCCTCGTGGATGGTATGGTGTAGTTCTTATTTTGTGAATTCCAGCCATTTTGCAGAGTTCTTTTATTGTGCGTGACTCAAAGTCTGGTCCTTGATCACTATGGAGCTTTTCTGGGATACCATAATGAACCAGAAAACTGTCCCAGAGACATTTGGCGACAGTCTTTGCTTTTTGGTTTGGAGTGGGGACAGCGACAGCGTACTTGGTAAAGTGATCTGTTATTACCAGGATGTCTTTGGTTCTGCTCCTGTCGGGTTCCAGTGATAAAAAGTCCATGCAAACCAGTTCCAGAGGTCGATAACTTCGAATGTTCACCAGGGGTGCCGCTCTTTCAGGTAAGGCTTTTCGTTTGGTGCATCTCTCACATGTCTTCACTTTATTCCACACATCATTGGCCATTTTTGGCCAGTAGAATCTTCGACGTACGAGGTCAAGAGTACGTTCGATGCCCAAATGACCCATCTGGTCATGCAGTTCTGACAGTACTTCAGCCCGAAATTTCTGAGGTAACACTAACTGGTGATAGAGCTGGTCCCCAACTTGCCTCCTCCTCACGAGAATGGCGTTTTGGAGCTCCAGGCGATGTTGGTCTCGGAGTAGAAGGGGCAGTTCTGGGAGTTCATCCCGCAAGACGGGAGGTGGGCTTTCCCCAGTCTCTAGCAGCAATATGACATGCCTCAGGTCTGGTCTTCCCTCTGTCTCTCAGCGATTTCAGCATTCGTCAGCTGAGGAACAACAGGAGGTGCAAACTGAGTGTCGTTGACGAAGCTGTCAGGCAAACTGTCGGCATGGGCAGTTAGTGACTGGATGAGTGCGGTGGTGGACATCTTTTCAGCCGTACTATAAACGAGCTGCCGGTCACAAAGGGCCTTGACTGTGTGTTGATCGATGGAAATTGAGGAAGACTGATCCAGATGATGTTGGGCAAATCGGAGAATTCTCTCCCTCTCCTTTTGGGACATCTGGTCATTGGAGAGTTCTCCATGTGGCCTGCGAGAGAGAGCATCAGCATCTGGATTTTGCCTACCAGATCTGTACATGATTTTGAATGAAAATGTAGAAAGAGCAGAGAGCCAACGGTAACTGGTGGCATCTAATTTAGCAGAGGTAAGTAGATAGGTGAGTGGGTTGCTGTCAGTAATGACAGTGAAGTTGGTGCCGTAGAGATAGTCATGAAACTTCTCCGTAACAGCCCACTTGAGAGCCAGAAATTCCAGTTTGTGAGCTGGATATTTGGACTCACACCTCGACAGACCCCGACTCGCATAAGCAATCACCTGGTTTTGTCCTTGTTGCTCCTGGTACAGAATAGCTCCTAGCCCAGTAGAACTAGCATCTGTATGGAGAAGGTAAGGCTTCTGGGGATCGGCGAAAGCAAGTACTGGTGCTGTCGTGAGTTTTTTGATAATTGTGTCAAAGACTTGTTGACATGCAGGAGTCCAGCGACTGGCAAGTGGTTCCTTAGGATCCAAATATTGGTCTTGCTTGAAGGTGGCTCTGAGTTTCCGCTGTGATGGAGGATATCCAGCAGTAAGGTCATGCAAAGGTTTAACGATGTTAGAGTAGCCTTGGATGAACCTACGGTAATATCCTGCGAAACCCAGGAAAGAGCGAAGTTCTTTAAGATTCTTTGGAATCGGCCAGGACTTAAGTGTCTCGATTTTATCTGGATCTGTCTGCACACCATCCTTTGACACAACATGCCCCAGGTATTTAACGGATTTCTGGAAAAACATGCACTTTTCAACTGAGAGCTTGAGTCCAAATTCCTTCAGACGGTAAAGGACTTTCAGTAGTCTCCTCTCATGCTCTTCAAGCGTTGGTGCAAAAATAATCAAGTCGTCAATGAAGACCAAGACTTCTTTCAAGTTCATTTCTCCCATGCACTTTTCCATTAGTCGTTGGAAGGTACTGGGTGCGTTTGTGACTCCCTGGGGCATTCTGTTGAACTCATAGAATCCAAGTGGACATACAAATGCTGTTTTGCTCTTGTCTTCCTCCTCCATTTCAATCTGATAATAACCAGATTTAAGGTCAAGGACTGAAAACCATTCTGATCCAGAGAGAGCTGTAAAAGTATCCTCCAACTTTGGCAATGCATATGCATCTTTGATGGTCTGCAGATTTAGTTTCCGGTAATCAATGCAGAGCCGCACACTCCCATTCTTCTTTCGCACCACGACAATGGGTGATGCAAAAGGTGACTCTGACTCTCTGATGACCCCAGAGTCAACCAGCTCCTTCAGGTGTTGGCGCACCGCATCCAGATCTTGAGGATGGATTGGTCTTGGGCGCTGTTTGAAGGGAGTAGGGTCAGAGAGCTTGATCTGATGTTTCACTTTGTTGGTTTTCCCAAAGTCAAGGTCGTGTTTTGCAAAGACATCATGGAGGGCGTTTAACTTCTCAGTAATACGACTCTTCCATTCCGGTGTTAAGGGGGAGTTACCAAAGTTGAAGTTGAACCCAGAGGTCACAGGGTTAGGAGGCATACTGTCATGACTCCTTTCCTGACACTGAATAGACTGAATGGCACTGATCTCCGCAATGATGGCTTTGGCTGGGAGGGTTACATCATGATCAGACTGGTTGCAGATTACCACAGGTAAGTGGTATGGCTGGTGAGAAGGGAAATCCATGACACAAGACGGGACCATTAAGCCACCTGGCAGAGGTGACGAAGTTGGATGTTCCACCAACACAGCCTTCTCGGCCTGGAGGCAGCGTCCGCAAATTAACCCCTCCAAGGCAACAGTTTTTCCAGCTGGGATGGTCTGTGGTCCGTCAGTGTGCAGCTTGATGATTCCGTGATGGTTACTGTTGGCCAGTCTGTATCGTTGCTCAAGGATTTTCAGCACCGCTCTGTATCCATGTGGCGCTGGAATGGAGGGTTGTTGGTCTGAGAATGCTTTCTCATATGCCAAGTCCAGAGTGTTCGTACCAATCAGTATTGACGGCTGTTGAGCTGATTGGACATCAGGAACTACCAGGGCAAGTGTGTCAACAGCTGTGGTGGAACCCAAGAAGTCGGGAGGGAAAGTGACGTTCAGCTCCACATAACCAAGGTATGGAACAGCTTGGCCATTTGCTCCTTCTATCTCCAGGAGATTTTTCAGAGGTTGTATTTCATGGTCAGAAAGATAATCATGGTGGAAGGAGTGAGAGATGGTGGTTACCTGAGACCCAGTGTCTAACAGGCAGTTGAATACAGTTCCTCCAATCGTGACCTGTGCTGTGCTTCTGGTTCCAATGAGTCCTTTAGGCAATGTGATGGAATGTCCATCCTGCTTGTAACTGGGACATGGGTCGACTGCAGCCTCCGTCTGTCCCTCCACAGAGACTGCCTCTAGTTTGACGATTTGTGATTGCTGTCCCAAGCCTGCTGTCTTTTTTCAAGTTGTTTCTTCTTTTTCAGAACCAGTGTCGGGTTCGGAGGGTTGGCGCATCCTGCTGACATGTGCCCATCCTCTCCACATTTAAAGCAGTAGCCTGCTCTAGGCCGGGAACTGGTTGCACTGCTGCAGGGTCTTGGTTGTGCTGATCTGAGTTGAGGTGGTGCTGGCTTGGAGAATTGAGATTTCTGTGAGAGAAGAGCAGCCATTTGACTCTGCAGTTTCTGCATCTGTTGCTTCAGCTCATTAATAGCCTTGGTGTCTGAATGGCTACAAGCACATGTGCTCTGCGAATGAACAGCGGCACGAGGCTTGGATGCAGTTAGGTGCTTCTTCATGAGATTCTCCTTGGCCAGCTGTCTACCCTCCTCAGTTCGAAGCAGTAGGAGGAGCTCTGCAAAATATGGGGGATCGCTCCTCAAGTTCTCCAACTGTAGTTTGTTTAGGATATCGCTATCCCAGCATCCTCGACAAAACTGCTTGAGTAAATGTTTGTTGAAGTCTGAAGACAAGATACCACCTCTTTTCATCACAGTGTTCAATGTGAGTTGTAAACGTTGCAAAAAAGCAGAGGGTTTCTCACCCGGGTCCTGTAACGTATTCAGGAATTGAGCAAACAACTCTTCACCATCTTGTACTAAAGCAAAAGCAGAATCCAACACTTTTAAATAGATGGATGGAATTGTGTTTGAGCCCAGCCCTTTCACAACATCTGCTGCTGGAGGTAGCAAACTTTCAAGGATGCGACGAGTGATCTGTAGAGGTGCCAAATTTGGATCTGCTAACAGCAGTTCAATGTGAGATCTCCAGGTCTCATAATCTGTTTCGTTGGCTGGTTTGGGGATCTTCCCAGAGAAAGGACGAAGTCTGAATGCAGGTACGGTGTCTGTTTTTACAACATGCTCCACCACTACTTTTTGTATTTCTGGGGGGTTCATTTCAGTCTGTGACAGTGAAAATCTTTGTGGATGTGGCAGTGACCCTTGTTGGTCAGGTGAGGGATTGCTGGTAGCTGTCTCAGGGATTGTGGAGTGTCCAGACAACGACCCCTGCTGGCCAGGCAGAGATGATGCAGGCTCCACAATTTGGACTGAGGCTCCCTCTAAGTCACTGTCTTGTTCGATTCCTTCCAGATGCTCACTAATTTGTCCCATCATTTCCCGCAGAATATCTGGAAAATCCCTGCCGCTGCAGCGTGCAAGTTGCTTGAGCTCGCCGAGGTAATCTGCAGGGGTCCTGACTCCTCCTGTGGCTGTGCATTCTGCGGCAAGCGATCTTACACAAAAAGTCAAAGCCGAGTGATTCTTTGACCGATGAGTATATGGGAAAACCGTATTAAGAGCAGTTAACGCAGAACTATCACAATATTCAACGATCAGGTTTTTGTAAAAAACACTATTTGCGTCATCCACGAAAATAACCGTTTTTATACGACCGTATTGTTTCAAATAATCAAGAATTTCCTCATCTTTCTCAGTGTTCGTGGCACCAGAAACAATGACAGAATGTGCAACATTGACCCCACTTTCCTGAATAAACTTCATTTTTTCTTGTCGCGGACCTTATCAAAACCACAGAAAATACTGAATATCAAATTACATCAAATAACACAAAAAAACCCCACTCATTCACCCATCAGGCTCCTGGCTGGTTCGCCACGTGTAACGCTAAGTTATTTAAGGACTAGTTTATGTCAATGGATGAATTTACTGACTGACGCGCAGAAGAAATAGTTCTTTATGGAGCCCAGATGGTGTGAATGATGAGACCAAAAACTGCAATGTCTTGTACCAAAAATATATTGAATAAATAGGGGAAAGGGGAAATGGAACAAAATAATTAACACAACACACAACGTAAATGTCCACAATTAAATAATAAATCAGTGCTGTGATTTTTCTGTGCAAGAGTCCTTTTGCTAAGAGTCCTTTTTTTGGTCCTTTTCTTTTTAAAGTTCACTTTTAAGGTATTCCTCCTTAGGGTCCAGCTTCATACAAGGGGGAAATATGTCCGTAATCCAAAGACGGCTAAGTGGGGGAAAAGAAAGAATGGTCCTACCGGCTCGCCACTTCAATATGAAGAAGATCAATTCAAAGAGGGGAAAAAAACCTGACCTGTAGGTCAGAAAAATGTCCATTAGCACATCAAGTTCGATTCAGTGTACCGGTAAACAAATATATTCTTTTGCAAGTCTAGGTAACAATGCAAATCATAAATCATCATCAATCAATGTACAACAGTTAAATCATTAATCATCTTGGCTACGTAGCTTAATCTATACATTCCAGTAGCGTTCGCTACAAACAATACAAAAACAACAATAAAGAAAAACAACTGTCTAACAGACAGCATAGCCGAATTCAAGGCAACACATAACAATAATCTTTCAATCGCACTTTGTTTCAAAGTAAGCCCATTAACATGCTTAAGTAAATAAAAGTGTTCAAAAACAGCGGTTTTTGAACCGGAGTTCTGCTTGCGGTGGGAGCGCTGCCGCACAAAGTCATTTTTTAAATCGCGAAAACGATCGGCTGGTTACTGACAACCAAAGGTTGAAAGATATTAAGGACACTTACCGCTGAGTTTAAAGTTTAAAGATGAATTGAGGGGAGAAAACGCTTTGTTTTCCAACACCGTTCTAAATACCATAAGCTCACAGCCACAGCAGGAGTCGAACCCGGAAGTATCCCTCCACAGCCGGTTTTCAGAGTTGCCGCGACGTGGGAGGAGCCAATCAGAAGAGGGACCTCAAATCAGCTGACGTGGGTCATGTGACAGGGAGTAGTTGATATGGGTTACACAAGGTTCCGGAATGTTCGGAATTCCGGAATGCACCAAGGTTCCGGAATGTTCGGAATTCCGGAATGTTCAGAGTTCCGGAATGCACCAAGGTTCCGGAATTCAGAGTTCCGGAATGCAGCAAGGTTCCGGAATGTTCGGAATTCCGGAATGTTCAGAGTTCCGGAATGTTCAGAGTTCCGGAATGCACCAAGGTTCCGGAATTCAGAGTTCCGGAATGCACCAAGGTTCCGGAATTTTCGGAATTCCGGAATGTTCAGAGTTCCGGAATGTTCAGAGTTCCGGAATGCACCAAGGTTCCGGAATGTTCGGAATTCCGGAATGTTCAGAGTTCCGGAATGCACCAAGGTTCCGGAATGTTCGGAATTCCGGAATGGTCAGAGTTCCGGAATTCAGAGTTCCGGAATGCAGCAAGGTTCCGGAATTTTCGGAATTCCGGAATGTTCAGAGTTCCGGAATTCAGAGTTCCGGAATGCAGCAAGGTTCCGGAATTTTCGGAATTCCGGAATGTTCAGAGTTCCGGAATGTTCGGAATTCCGGAATGTACCAAGGTTCCGGAATGTCCAGAGTTCCGGAATGCACAAAGGTTCCGGAATGTTCGGAATTCCGGAATGTTCAGAGTTCCGGAATGCACCAAGGTTCGGGAATGTTCGGAATTCCGGAATGTACCAAGGTTCCGGAATGTTCGGAATTCCGGAATGTACCAAGGTTCCGGAATGTTCGGAATTCCGGAATGCACAAAGGTTCCGGAATGTTCGGAATTCCGGAATGTTCAGAGTTCCGGAATGCACCAAGGTTCGGGAATGTTCGGAATTCCGGAATGTTCAGAGTTCCGGAATGCACCAAGGTTCCGGAATGCACCAAGGTTCCGGAATGTTCGGAATTCCGGAATGTTCAGAGTTCCGGAATGTTTGGAGTTCCGGAATGCAGCAAGGTTCCGGAATGCACCAAGGTTCCGGAATGTTCGGAATTCCGGAATGTTCAGAGTTCCGGAATGTTCGGAATTCCGGAATGTACCAAGGTTCCGGAATGTTCGGAATTCCGGAATGCACCAAGGTTCCGGAATGTTCGGAATTCCGGAATGTTCAGAGTTCCGGAATGCACCAAGGTTCCGGAATGTTCGGAATTCCGGAATGTTCAGAGTTCCGGAATGTTCAGAGTTCCGGAATGCACCAAGGTTCCGGAATGCACCAAGGTTCCGGAATGTTCGGAATTCCGGAATGCACCAAGGTTCCGGAATGTTCGGAATTCCGGAGTGTACCAAGGTTCCGGAATGTCCAGAGTTCCGGAATGCACCAAGGTTCCGGAATGTTCGGAATTCCGGAATATTCAGAGTTCCGGAATGTTTGGAGTTCCGGAATGCACCAAGGTTCCGGAATGTTCAGAGTTCCGGAATGCACAAAGCTTCCGGAATGTTCGGAATTCCGGAATGCACCAAGGTTCCGGAATGCACCAAGGTTCCGGAATGTTCGGAATTCCGGAATGTTCAGAGTTCCGGAATGTTCAGAGTTCCGGAATGCACCAAGGTTCCGGAATGCACCAAGGTTCCGGAATGTTCGGAATTCTGGAATGTTCAGAGTTCCGGAATGCACCAAGGTTCCGGAATGTTCAGAGTTCCGGAATGCACCAAGGTTCCGGAATGTTCGGAATTCCGGAATGCACCAAGGTTCCGGAATGTTCGGAATTCCGGAATGTTCAGAGTTCCGGAATGCACCAAGGTTCCGGAATGTTCGGAATTCCGGAATGTTCGGAATTCCGGATTGTACCAAGGTTCCGGAATGTTCGGAATTCCGGAATGTTCAGAGTTCCGGAATGCACCAAGGTTCCGGAATGTTCGGAATTCCGGAATGTTCAGTTCCGGAATGCACCAAGGTTCCGGAATGCACAAAGGTTCCGGAATGTTCGGAATTCCGGAATGTTCAGAATTCTGGAATGTTTGGAGTTCCGGAATGCAGCAAGGTTCCGGAATGTTCGGAATTCCGGAATGTTCAGAGTTCCGGAATGCACCAAGGTTCCGGAATGCACAAAGGTTCCGGAATGTTCGGAATTCCGGAATGTTCAGAGTTCCGGAATGCACCAAGGTTCCGGAATGCACCAAGGTTCCGGAATGCACCAAGGTTCCGGAATGTTCGGAATTCCGGAATGCACCAAGGTTCCGGAATGTTCGGAATTCCGGAATATTCAGAGTTCCGGAATGTTTGGAGTTCCGGAATGCACCAAGGTTCCGGAATGTTCAGAGTTCCGGAATGCACAAAGCTTCCGGAATGTTCGGAATTCCGGAATGCACCAAGGTTCCGGAATGCACAAAGGTTCCGGAATGTTCGGAATTCCGGAATGTTCAGAGTTCCGGAATGTTCAGAGTTCCGGAATGTTCAGAGTTCCGGAATGCACCAAGGTTCCGGAATGTTCGGAATTCCGGAATGTTCAGAGTTCCGGAATGTTCAGAGTTCCGGAATGCACCAAGGTTCCGGAATGTTCGGAATTCCGGAATGTTCAGAGTTCCGGAATGTTCAGAGTTCCGGAATGCACCAAGGTTCCGGAATGTTCGGAATTCCGGAATGTTCAGAGTTCCGGAATGCACCAAGGTTCCGGAATGTTCGGAATTCCGGAATGGTCAGAGTTCCGGAATTCCGAGTTCCGGAATGCAGCAAGGTTCCGGAATTTTCGGAATTCCGGAATGTTCAGAGTTCCGGAATTCAGAGTTCCGGAATGCAGCAAGGTTCCGGAATTTTCGGAATTCCGGAATGTTCAGAGTTCCGGAATGTTCGGAATTCCGGAATGTACCAAGGTTCCGGAATGTCCAGAGTTCCGGAATGCACAAAGGTTCCGGAATGTTCGGAATTCCGGAATGTTCAGAGTTCCGGAATGCACCAAGGTTCGGGAATGTTCGGAATTCCGGAATGCACCAAGGTTCCGGAATGTTCGGAATTCCGGAATGCACCAAGGTTCCGGAATGTTCGGAATTCCGGAATGTTCGGAATTCCGGAATGTACCAAGGTTCCGGAATGTTCGGAATTCCGGAATGCACAAAGGTTCCGGAATGTTCGGAATTCCGGAATGTTCAGAGTTCTGGAATGCACCAAGGTTCGGGAATGTTCGGAATTCCGTTATGTACGAAGGTTCCGGAATGTTCGGAATTCCGGAATGTTTGGAGTTCCGGAATGTTCAGAGTTCCGGAATGCACCAAGGTTCCGGAATGCACCAAGGTTCCGGAATGCACCAAGGTTCCGGAATGTTCGGAATTCCGGAATGCACCAAGGTTCCGGAATATTCGGAATTCCGGAATGTACCAAGGTTCCGGAATGTCCAGAGTTCCGGAATGCACCAAGGTTCCGGAATGTTCGGAATTCCGGAATATTCAGAGTTCCGGAATGTTTGGAGTTCCGGAATGCACCAAGGTTCCGGAATGTTCAGAGTTCCGGAATGCACAAAGCTTCCGGAATGTTCGGAATTCCGGAATGCACCAAGGTTCCGGAATGCACCAAGGTTCCGGAATGCACCAAGGTTCCGGAATGTTCGGAATTCTGGAATGTTCAGAGTTCCGGAATGCACCAAGGTTCCGGAATGTTCAGAGTTCCGGAATGCACCAAGGTTCCGGAATGTTCGGAATTCCGGAATGCACCAAGGTTCCGGAATGTTCGGAATTCCGGAATGTTCAGAGTTCCGGAATGCACCAAGGTTCCGGAATGTTCGGAATTCCGGAATGTTCGGAATTCCGGATTGTACCAAGGTTCCGGAATGTTCGGAATTCCGGAATGTTCAGAGTTCCGGAATGCACCAAGGTTCCGGAATGCACAAAGGTTCCGGAATGTTCGGAATTCCGGAATGTTCAGAATTCTGGAATGTTTGGAGTTCCGGAATGCAGCAAGGTTCCGGAATGTTCGGAATTCCGGAATGTTCAGAGTTCCGGAATGCACCAAGGTTCCGGAATGCACAAAGGTTCCGGAATGTTCAGAGTTCCGGAATGTTCAGAGTTCCGGAATGCACCAAGGTTCCGGAATGTTCGGAATTCCAGAATGCACCAAGGTTCCGGAATGCACCAAGGTTCCGGAATGTTCGGAATTCCGGAATGTTCAGAGTTCCGGAATGTTCAGAGTTCCGGAATGCACCAAGGTTCCGGAATGCACCAAGGTTCCGGAATGTTCGGAATTCTGGAATGTTCAGAGTTCCGGAATGCACCAAGGTTCCGGAATGTTCAGAGTTCCGGAATGCACCAAGGTTCCGGAATGTTCGGAATTCCGGAATGCACCAAGGTTCCGGAATGTTCGGAATTCCGGAATGTTCAGAGTTCCGGAATGCACCAAGGTTCCGGAATGTTCGGAATTCCGGAATGTTCGGAATTCCGGATTGTACCAAGGTTCCGGAATGTTCGGAATTCCGGAATGTTCAGAGTTCCGGAATGCACCAAGGTTCCGGAATGTTCGGAATTCCGGAATGTTCAGAGTTCCGGAATGCACCAAGGTTCCGGAATGTTCGGAATTCCGGAATGTTCAGTTCCGGAATGCACCAAGGTTCCGGAATGCACAAAGGTTCCGGAATGTTCGGAATTCCGGAATGTTCAGAATTCTGGAATGTTTGGAGTTCCGGAATGCAGCAAGGTTCCGGAATGTTCGGAATTCCGGAATGTTCAGAGTTCCGGAATGCACCAAGGTTCCGGAATGCACAAAGGTTCCGGAATGTTCGGAATTCCGGAATGTTCAGAGTTCCGGAATGCACCAAGGTTCCGGAATGCACCAAGGTTCCGGAATGCACCAAGGTTCCGGAATGTTCGGAATTCCGGAATGCACCAAGGTTCCGGAATGTTCGGAATTCCGGAATATTCAGAGTTCCGGAATGTTTGGAGTTCCGGAATGCACCAAGGTTCCGGAATGTTCAGAGTTCCGGAATGCACAAAGCTTCCGGAATGTTCGGAATTCCGGAATGCACCAAGGTTCCGGAATGCACAAAGGTTCCGGAATGTTCGGAATTCCGGAATGTTCAGAGTTCCGGAATGTTCAGAGTTCCGGAATGTTCAGCGTTCCGGAATGCACCAAGGTTCCGGAATGCACCAAGGTTCCGGAATGTTCGGAATTCTGGAATGTTCAGAGTTCCGGAATGCACCAAGGTTCCGGAATGTTCGGAGTTCCGGAATGCACCAAGGTTCCGGAATGTTCGGAATTCCGGAATTCAGAGTTCCGGAATGCACCAAGGTTCCGGAATGTTCGGAATTCCGGAATGTTCAGAGTTCCGGAATGTTTGGAGTTCCGGAATGCACCAAGGTTCCGGAATGTTCGGAATTCCGGAATGCACCAAGGTTCCGGAATGCACCAAGGTTCCGGAATGCACCAAGGTTCCGGAATGTTCGGAATTCCGGAATGTACCAAGGTTCCGGAATGTCCAGAGTTCCGGAATGCACCAAGGTTCCGGAATGTTCGGAATTCCGGAATGTTCAGAGTTCCGGAATGTTCGGAATTCCGGAATGTACCAAGGTTCCGGAATGTCCAGAGTTCCGGAATGCACAAAGGTTCCGGAATGTTCGGAATTCCGGAATGTTCAGAGTTCCGGAATGCACCAAGGTTCGGGAATGTTCGGAATTCCGGAATGCACCAAGGTTCCGGAATGTTCGGAATTCCGGAATGCACCAAGGTTCCGGAATGTTCGGAATTCCGGAATGTTCGGAATTCCGGAATGTACCAAGGTTCCGGAATGTTCGGAATTCCGGAATGCACAAAGGTTCCGGAATGTTCGGAATTCCGGAATGTTAAGAGTTCCGGAATGCACCAAGGTTCGGGAATGTTCGGAATTCCGGAATGTACGAAGGTTCCGGAATGTTCGGAATTCCGGAATGTTTGGAGTTCCGGAATGTTCAGAGTTCCGGAATGCACCAAGGTTCCGGAATGCACCAAGGTTCCGGAATGCACCAAGGTTCCGGAATGTTCGGAATTCCGGAATGCACCAAGGTTCCGGAATGTTCGGAATTCCGGAATGTACCAAGGTTCCGGAATGTCCAGAGTTCCGGAATGCACCAAGGATCCGGAATGTTCGGAATTCCGGAATATTCAGAGTTCCGGAATGTTCAGAGTTCCGGAATGTTCAGAGTTCCGGAATGCACCAAGGTTCCGGAATGTTCGGAATTCCGGAATGTTCAGAGTTCCGGAATGCACCAAGGTTCCGGAATGTTCGGAATTCCGGAATGGTCAGAGTTCCGGAATTCCGAGTTCCGGAATGCAGCAAGGTTCCGGAATTTTCGGAATTCCGGAATGTTCAGAGTTCCGGAATTCAGAGTTCCGGAATGCAGCAAGGTTCCGGAATTTTCGGAATTCCGGAATGTTCAGAGTTCCGGAATGTTCGGAATTCCGGAATGTACCAAGGTTCCGGAATGTCCAGAGTTCCGGAATGCACAAAGGTTCCGGAATGTTCGGAATTCCGGAATGTTAAGAGTTCCGGAATGCACCAAGGTTCGGGAATGTTCGGAATTCCGGAATGTACGAAGGTTCCGGAATGTTCGGAATTCCGGAATGTTTGGAGTTCCGGAATGTTCAGAGTTCCGGAATGCACCAAGGTTCCGGAATGCACCAAGGTTCCGGAATGCACCAAGGTTCCGGAATGTTCGGAATTCCGGAATGCACCAAGGTTCCGGAATGTTCGGAATTCCGGAATGTACCAAGGTTCCGGAATGTCCAGAGTTCCGGAATGCACCAAGGATCCGGAATGTTCGGAATTCCGGAATATTCAGAGTTCCGGAATGTTCAGAGTTCCGGAATGTTCAGAGTTCCGGAATGCACCAAGGTTCCGGAATGTTCGGAATTCCGGAATGTTCAGAGTTCCGGAATGCACCAAGGTTCCGGAATGTTCGGAATTCCGGAATGGTCAGAGTTCCGGAATTCCGAGTTCCGGAATGCAGCAAGGTTCCGGAATTTTCGGAATTCCGGAATGTTCAGAGTTCCGGAATTCAGAGTTCCGGAATGCAGCAAGGTTCCGGAATTTTCGGAATTCCGGAATGTTCAGAGTTCCGGAATGTTCGGAATTCCGGAATGTACCAAGGTTCCGGAATGTCCAGAGTTCCGGAATGCACAAAGGTTCCGGAATGTTCGGAATTCCGGAATGTTCAGAGTTCCGGAATGCACCAAGGTTCGGGAATGTTCGGAATTCCGGAATGCACCAAGGTTCCGGAATGTTCGGAATTCCGGAATGCACCAAGGTTCCGGAATGTTCGGAATTCCGGAATGTTCGGAATTCCGGAATGCACAAAGGTTCCGGAATGTTCGGAATTCCGGAATGTTCAGAGTTCCGGAATGCACCAAGGTTCGGGAATGTTCGGAATTCCGGAATGTACGAAGGTTCCGGAATGTTCGGAATTCCGGAATGTTTGGAGTTCCGGAATGTTCAGAGTTCCGGAATGCACCAAGGTTCCGGAATGCACCAAGGTTCCGGAATGCACCAAGGTTCCGGAATGTTCGGAATTCCGGAATGCACCAAGGTTCCGGAATGTTCGGAATTCCGGAATGTACCAAGGTTCCGGAATGTCCAGAGTTCCGGAATGCACCAAGGTTCCGGAATGTTCGGAATTCCGGAATATTCAGAGTTCCGGAATGTTTGGAGTTCCGGAATGCACCAAGGTTCCGGAATGTTCAGAGTTCCGGAATGCACAAAGCTTCCGGAATGTTCGGAATTCCGGAATGCACCAAGGTTCCGGAATGCACCAAGGTTCCGGAATGCACCAAGGTTCCGGAATGTTCGGAATTCTGGAATGTTCAGAGTTCCGGAATGCACCAAGGTTCTGGAATGTTCAGAGTTCCGGAATGCACCAAGGTTCCGGAATGTTCGGAATTCCGGAATGCACCAAGGTTCCGGAATGTTCGGAATTCCGGAATGTTCAGAGTTCCGGAATGCACCAAGGTTCCGGAATGTTCGGAATTCCGGAATGTTCGGAATTCCGGATTGTACCAAGGTTCCGGAATGTTCGGAATTCCGGAATGTTCAGAGTTCCGGAATGCACCAAGGTTCCGGAATGTTCGGAATTCCGGAATGTTCAGAGTTCCGGAATGCACCAAGGTTCCGGAATGCACAAAGGTTCCGGAATGTTCGGAATTCCGGAATGTTCAGAATTCTGGAATGTTTGGAGTTCCGGAATGCAGCAAGGTTCCGGAATGTTCGGAATTCCGGAATGTTCAGAGTTCCGGAATGCACCAAGGTTCCGGAATGCACAAAGGTTCCGGAATGTTCGGAATTCCGGAATGTTCAGAGTTCCGGAATGCACCAAGGTTCCGGAATGCACCAAGGTTCCGGAATGCACCAAGGTTCCGGAATGTTCGGAATTCCGGAATGCACCAAGGTTCCGGAATGTTCGGAATTCCGGAATATTCAGAGTTCCGGAATGTTTGGAGTTCCGGAATGCACCAAGGTTCCGGAATGTTCAGAGTTCCGGAATGCACAAAGGTTCCGGAATGTTCGGAATTCCGGAATGTTCGGAATTCCGGATTGTACCAAGGTTCCGGAATGTTCGGAATTCCGGAATGTTCAGAGTTCCGGAATGCACCAAGGTTCCGGAATGTTCGGAATTCCGGAATGTTCAGAGTTCCGGAATGCACCAAGGTTCCGGAATGCACAAAGGTTCCGGAATGTTCGGAATTCCGGAATGTTCAGAATTCTGGAATGTTTGGAGTTCCGGAATGCAGCAAGGTTCCGGAATGTTCGGAATTCCGGAATGTTCAGAGTTCCGGAATGCACCAAGGTTCCGGAATGCACCAAGGTTCCGGAATGTTCGGAATTCCGGAATGTTCAGAGTTCCGGAATGCACCAAGGTTCCGGAATGCACCAAGG
Source organism: Copadichromis virginalis (assembly GCF_057382275.1). Classification (NCBI taxonomy): domain Eukaryota; kingdom Metazoa; phylum Chordata; class Actinopteri; order Cichliformes; family Cichlidae; genus Copadichromis; species Copadichromis virginalis. The sequence continues at coordinate 38,524,972 of NC_140635.1, read as the reverse complement.
TTCCGGAATGCACCAAGGTTCCGGAATGTTCGGAATTCCGGAATGCACCAAGGTTCCGGAATGTTCGGAATTCCGGAATATTCAGAGTTCCGGAATGTTTGGAGTTCCGGAATGCACCAAGGTTCCGGAATGTTCGGAATTCCGGAATTCAGAGTTCCGGAATGCACCAAGGTTCCGGAATGTTCGGAATTCCGGAATGTTCAGAGTTCCGGAATGTTTGGAGTTCCGGAATGCACCAAGGTTCCGGAATGTTCGGAATTCCGGAATGCACCAAGGTTCCGGAATGCACCAAGGTTCCGGAATGCACCAAGGTTCCGGAATGTTCGGAATTCCGGAATGTACCAAGGTTCCGGAATGTCCAGAGTTCCGGAATGCACCAAGGTTCCGGAATGTTCGGAATTCCGGAATGTTCAGAGTTCCGGAATGTTCGGAATTCCGGAATGTACCAAGGTTCCGGAATGTCCAGAGTTCCGGAATGCACAAAGGTTCCGGAATGTTCGGAATTCCGGAATGTTCAGAGTTCCGGAATGCACCAAGGTTCCGGAATGTTCGGAATTCCGGAATGTTCGGAATTCCGGAATGTACCAAGGTTCCGGAATGTTCGGAATTCCGGAATGCACAAAGGTTCCGGAATGTTCGGAATTCCGGAATGTTTGGAGTTCCGGAATGCACCAAGGTTCCGGAATGTTCGGAATTCCGGAATGTTCAGAGTTCCGGAATGTTCGGAATTCCGGAATGTACCAAGGTTCCGGAATGTTCGGAATTCCGGAATGCACCAAGGTTCCGGAATTCAGAGTTCCGGAATGCAGCAAGGTTCCGGAATGTTCGGAATTCCGGAATGTTCAGAGTTCCGGAATGTTCAGAGTTCCGGAATGCACCAAGGTTCCGGAATGCACCAAGGTTCCGGAATGTTCGGAATTCTGGAATGTTCAGAGTTCCGGAATGCACCAAGGTTCCGGAATGTTCGGAATTCCGGAATGCACCAAGGTTCCGGAATGTTCGGAATTCCGGAATGTTCAGAGTTCCGGAATGCACCAAGGTTCCGGAATGTTCGGAATTCCGGAATGTTCGGAATTCCGGATTGTACCAAGGTTCCGGAATGTTCGGAATTCCGGAATGTTCAGAGTTCCGGAATGCACCAAGGTTCCGGAATGTTCGGAATTCCGGAATGTTCAGTTCCGGAATGCACCAAGGTTCCGGAATGCACAAAGGTTCCGGAATGTTCGGAATTCCGGAATGTTCAGAATTCTGGAATGTTTGGAGTTCCGGAATGCAGCAAGGTTCCGGAATGTTCGGAATTCCGGAATGTTCAGAGTTCCGGAATGCACCAAGGTTCCGGAATGCACAAAGGTTCCGGAATGTTCGGAATTCCGGAATGTTCAGAGTTCCGGAATGCACCAAGGTTCCGGAATGCACCAAGGTTCCGGAATGCACCAAGGTTCCGGAATGTTCGGAATTCCGGAATGCACCAAGGTTCCGGAATGTTCGGAATTCCGGAATATTCAGAGTTCCGGAATGTTTGGAGTTCCGGAATGCACCAAGGTTCCGGAATGTTCAGAGTTCCGGAATGCACAAAGCTTCCGGAATGTTCGGAATTCCGGAATGCACCAAGGTTCCGGAATGCACAAAGGTTCCGGAATGTTCGGAATTCCGGAATGTTCAGAGTTCCGGAATGTTCAGAGTTCCGGAATGTTCAGAGTTCCGGAATGCACCAAGGTTCCGGAATGCACCAAGGTTCCGGAATGTTCGGAATTCTGGAATGTTCAGAGTTCCGGAATGCACCAAGGTTCCGGAATGTTCGGAGTTCCGGAATGCACCAAGGTTCCGGAATGTTCGGAATTCCGGAATTCAGAGTTCCGGAATGCACCAAGGTTCCGGAATGTTCGGAATTCCGGAATGTTCAGAGTTCCGGAATGTTTGGAGTTCCGGAATGCACCAAGGTTCCGGAATGTTCGGAATTCCGGAATGTACCAAGGTTCCGGAATGTCCAGAGTTCCGGAATGCACCAAGGTTCCGGAATGTTCGGAATTCCGGAATGCACCAAGGTTCCGGAATGTTCGGAATTCCGGAATGTTCGGAATTCCGGAATGTACCAAGGTTCCGGAATGTTCGGAATTCCGGAATGCACAAAGGTTCCGGAATGTTCGGAATTCCGGAATGTTCAGAGTTCCGGAATGCACCAAGGTTCGGGAATGTTCGGAATTCCGGAATGTACGAAGGTTCCGGAATGTTCGGAATTCCGGAATGTTTGGAGTTCCGGAATGTTCAGAGTTCCGGAATGCACCAAGGTTCCGGAATGTTCGGAATTCCGGAATGCACCAAGGTTCCGGAATGTTCGGAATTCCGGAATGTTCGGAATTCCGGAATGTACCAAGGTTCCGGAATGTTCGGAATTCCGGAATGCACAAAGGTTCCGGAATGTTCGGAATTCCGGAATGTTCAGAGTTCCGGAATGCACCAAGGTTCGGGAATGTTCGGAATTCCGGAATGTACGAAGGTTCCGGAATGTTCGGAATTCCGGAATGCACAAAGCTTCCGGAATGTTCGGAATTCCGGAATGCACCAAGGTTCCGGAATGCACCAAGGTTCCGGAATGCACCAAGGTTCCGGAATGTTCGGAATTCCGGAATGTTCAGAGTTCCGGAATGTTCAGAGTTCCGGAATGCACCAAGGTTCCGGAATGCACCAAGGTTCCGGAATGTTCGGAATTCTGGAATGTTCAGAGTTCCGGAATGCACAAAGGTTCCGGAATGTTCAGAGTTCCGGAATGCACCAAGGTTCCGGAATGTTCGGAATTCCGGAATGCACCAAGGTTCCGGAATGTTCGGAATTCCGGAATGTTCAGAGTTCCGGAATGCACCAAGGTTCCGGAATGTTCGGAATTCCGGAATGTTCGGAATTCCGGATTGTACCAAGGTTCCGGAATGTTCGGAATTCCGGAATGTTCAGAGTTCCGGAATGCACCAAGGTTCCGGAATGTTCGGAATTCCGGAATGTTCAGAGTTCCGGAATGCACCAAGGTTCCGGAATGCACAAAGGTTCCGGAATGTTCGGAATTCCGGAATGTTCAGAATTCTGGAATGTTTGGAGTTCCGGAATGCAGCAAGGTTCCGGAATGTTCGGAATTCCGGAATGTTCAGAGTTCCGGAATGCACCAAGGTTCCGGAATGCACCAAGGTTCCGGAATGTTCGGAATTCCGGAATGTTCGGAATTCCGGAATGTACCAAGGTTCCGGAATGTCCAGAGTTCCGGAATGCACCAAGGTTCCGGAATGTTCGGAATTCCGGAATATTCAGAGTTCCGGAATGTTTGGAGTTCCGGAATGCACCAAGGTTCCGGAATGTTCAGAGTTCCGGAATGCACAAAGCTTCCGGAATGTTCGGAATTCCGGAATGCACCAAGGTTCCGGAATGCACCAAGGTTCCGGAATGCACCAAGGTTCCGGAATGTTCGGAATTCCGGAATGCACCAAGGTTCCGGAATGTTCGGAATTCCGGAATATTCAGAGTTCCGGAATGTTTGGAGTTCCGGAATGCACCAAGGTTCCGGAATGTTCAGAGTTCCGGAATGCACAAAGCTTCCGGAATGTTCGGAATTCCGGAATGCACCAAGGTTCCGGAATGCACAAAGGTTCCGGAATGTTCGGAATTCCGGAATGTTCAGAGTTCCGGAATGTTCAGAGTTCCGGAATGTTCAGAGTTCCGGAATGCACCAAGGTTCCGGAATGCACCAAGGTTCCGGAATGTTCGGAATTCTGGAATGTTCAGAGTTCCGGAATGCACCAAGGTTCCGGAATGTTCGGAGTTCCGGAATGCACCAAGGTTCCGGAATGTTCGGAATTCCGGAATTCAGAGTTCCGGAATGCACCAAGGTTCCGGAATGTTCGGAATTCCGGAATGTTCAGAGTTCCGGAATGTTTGGAGTTCCGGAATGCACCAAGGTTCCGGAATGTTCGGAATTCCGGAATATTCAGAGTTCCGGAATGTTTGGAGTTCCGGAATGCACCAAGGTTCCGGAATGTTCAGAGTTCCGGAATGCACAAAGCTTCCGGAATGTTCGGAATTCCGGAATGTTCAGAGTTCCGGAATGCACCAAGGTTCGGGAATGTTCGGAATTCCGGAATGCACCAAGGTTCCGGAATGTTCGGAATTCCGGAATGCACCAAGGTTCCGGAATGTTCGGAATTCCGGAATGTTCGGAATTCCGGAATGCACCAAGGTTCCGGAATGTTCGGAATTCCGGAATATTCAGAGTTCCGGAATGTTTGGAGTTCCGGAATGCACCAAGGTTCCGGAATGTTCAGAGTTCCGGAATGCACAAAGCTTCCGGAATGTTCGGAATTCCGGAATGCACCAAGGTTCCGGAATTCACAAAGGTTCCGGAATGTTCGGAATTCCGGAATGTTCAGAGTTCCGGAATGTTCAGAGTTCCGGAATGTTCAGAGTTCCGGAATGCACCAAGGTTCCGGAATGCACCAAGGTTCCGGAATGTTCGGAATTCTGGAATGTTCAGAGTTCCGGAATGCACCAAGGTTCCGGAATGTTCGGAGTTCCGGAATGCACCAAGGTTCCGGAATGTTCGGAATTCCGGAATTCAGAGTTCCGGAATGCACCAAGGTTCCGGAATGTTCGGAATTCCGGAATGTTCAGAGTTCCGGAATGTTTGGAGTTCCGGAATGCACCAAGGTTCCGGAATGTTCGGAATTCCGGAATATTCAGAGTTCCGGAATGTTTGGAGTTCCGGAATGCACCAAGGTTCCGGAATGTTCAGAGTTCCGGAATGCACAAAGCTTCCGGAATGTTCGGAATTCCGGAATGTTCAGAGTTCCGGAATGCACCAAGGTTCCGGAATGTTCGGAATTCCGGAATGTTCAGAGTTCCGGAATGTTTGGAGTTCCGGAATGCACCAAGGTTCCGGAATGTTCGGAATTCCGGAATGTACCAAGGTTCCGGAATGTCCAGAGTTCCGGAATGCACCAAGGTTCCGGAATGTTCGGAATTCCGGAATGCACCAAGGTTCCGGAATGTTCGGAATTCCGGAATGTTCGGAATTCCGGAATGTACCAAGGTTCCGGAATGTTCGGAATTCCGGAATGCACAAAGGTTCCGGAATGTTCGGAATTCCGGAATGTTCAGAGTTCCGGAATGCACCAAGGTTCGGGAATGTTCGGAATTCCGGAATGTACGAAGGTTCCGGAATGTTCGGAATTCCGGAATGTTTGGAGTTCCGGAATGTTCAGAGTTCCGGAATGCACCAAGGTTCCGGAATGTTCGGAATTCCGGAATGCACCAAGGTTCCGGAATGTTCGGAATTCCGGAATGTTCGGAATTCCGGAATGTACCAAGGTTCCGGAATGTTCGGAATTCCGGAATGCACAAAGGTTCCGGAATGTTCGGAATTCCGGAATGTTCAGAGTTCCGGAATGCACCAAGGTTCGGGAATGTTCGGAATTCCGGAATGTACGAAGGTTCCGGAATGTTCGGAATTCCGGAATGCACAAAGCTTCCGGAATGTTCGGAATTCCGGAATGCACCAAGGTTCCGGAATGCACCAAGGTTCCGGAATGCACCAAGGTTCCGGAATGTTCGGAATTCCGGAATGTTCAGAGTTCCGGAATGTTCAGAGTTCCGGAATGCACCAAGGTTCCGGAATGCACCAAGGTTCCGGAATGTTCAGAATTCTGGAATGTTCAGAGTTCCGGAATGCACCAAGGTTCCGGAATGTTCAGAGTTCCGGAATGCACCAAGGTTCCGGAATGTTCGGAATTCCGGAATGCACCAAGGTTCCGGAATGTTCGGAATTCCGGAATGTTCAGAGTTCCGGAATGCACCAAGGTTCCGGAATGTTCGGAATTCCGGAATGTTCGGAATTCCGGATTGTACCAAGGTTCCGGAATGTTCGGAATTCCGGACTGTTCAGAGTTCCGGAATGCACCAAGGTTCCGGAATGTTCGGAATTCCGGAATGTTCAGAGTTCCGGAATGCACCAAGGTTCCGGAATGCACAAAGGTTCCGGAATGTTCGGAATTCCGGAATGTTCAGAATTCTGGAATGTTTGGAGTTCCGGAATGCAGCAAGGTTCCGGAATGTTCGGAATTCCGGAATGTTCAGAGTTCCGGAATGCACCAAGGTTCCGGAATGCACCAAGGTTCCGGAATGTTCGGAATTCCGGAATGCACCAAGGTTCCGGAATGTTCGGAATTCCGGAATGTTCGGAATTCCGGAATGTACCAAGGTTCCGGAATGTCCAGAGTTCCGGAATGCACCAAGGTTCCGGAATGTTCGGAATTCCGGAATATTCAGAGTTCCGGAATGTTTGGAGTTCCGGAATGCACCAAGGTTCCGGAATGTTCAGAGTTCCGGAATGCACAAAGCTTCCGGAATGTTCGGAATTCCGGAATGCACCAAGGTTCCGGAATGCACCAAGGTTCCGGAATGCACCAAGGTTCCGGAATGTTCAGAGTTCCGGAATGCACAAAGCTTCCGGAATGTTCGGAATTCCGGAATGCACCAAGGTTCCGGAATGCACAAAGGTTCCGGAATGTTCGGAATTCCGGAATGTTCAGAGTTCCGGAATGTTCAGAGTTCCGGAATGTTCAGAGTTCCGGAATGCACCAAGGTTCCGGAATGCACCAAGGTTCCGGAATGTTCGGAATTCTGGAATGTTCAGAGTTCCGGAATGCACCAAGGTTCCGGAATGTTCGGAGTTCCGGAATGCACCAAGGTTCCGGAATGTTCGGAATTCCGGAATTCAGAGTTCCGGAATGCACCAAGGTTCCGGAATGTTCGGAATTCCGGAATGTTCAGAGTTCCGGAATGTTTGGAGTTCCGGAATGCACCAAGGTTCCGGAATGTTCGGAATTCCGGAATATTCAGAGTTCCGGAATGTTTGGAGTTCCGGAATGCACCAAGGTTCCGGAATGTTCAGAGTTCCGGAATGCACAAAGCTTCCGGAATGTTCGGAATTCCGGAATGTTCAGAGTTCCGGAATGCACCAAGGTTCGGGAATGTTCGGAATTCCGGAATGCACCAAGGTTCCGGAATGTTCGGAATTCCGGAATGCACCAAGGTTCCGGAATGTTCGGAATTCCGGAATGTTCGGAATTCCGGAATGTACCAAGGTTCCGGAATGTTCGGAATTCCGGAATGCACAAAGGTTCCGGAATGTTCGGAATTCCGGAATGTTCAGAGTTCCGGAATGCACCAAGGTTCGGGAATGTTCGGAATTCCGGAATGTTCAGAGTTCCGGAATGCACCAAGGTTCCGGAATGTTCGGAATTCCGGAATGCACCAAGGTTCCGGAATGTTCGGAATTCCGGAATGTTCAGAGTTCCGGAATGTTCGGAATTCCGGAATGTTCAGAGTTCCAGAATGTTCAGAGTTCCGGAATGCAGCAAGGTTCCGGAATGTTCGGAATTCCGGAATGTTCAGAGTTCCGGAATGTTCAGAGTTCCGGAATGCACCAAGGTTCCGGAATTCAGAGTTCCGGAATGCACCAAGGTTCCGGAATTTTCGGAATTCCGGAATGTTCAGAGTTCCGGAATGTTCAGAGTTCCGGAATGCACCAAGGTTCCGGAATGTTCGGAATTCCGGAATGTTCAGAGTTCCGGAATGCACCAAGGTTCCGGAATGTTCGGAATTCCGGAATGGTCAGAGTTCCGGAATGTTCAGAGTTCCGGAATGCACCAAGGTTCCGGAATGTTCGGAATTCCAGAATGTTCAGAGTTCCGGAATTCAGAGTTCCGGAATGCAGCAAGGTTCCGGAATTTTCGGAATTCCGGAATGTTCAGAGTTCCGGAATTCAGAGTTCCGGAATGCAGCAAGGTTCCGGAATTTTCGGAATTCCGGAATGTTCAGAGTTCCGGAATGCACAAAGGTTCCGGAATGTTCGGAATTCCGGAATGTTCAGAGTTCCGGAATGCACCAAGGTTCCGGAATGCACCAAGGTTCCGGAATGCACCAAGGTTCCGGAATGTTCGGAATTCCGGAATATTCAGAGTTCCGGAATGTTTGGAGTTCCGGAATGCACCAAGGTTCCGGAATGTTCAGAGTTCCGGAATGCACAAAGCTTCCGGAATGTTCGGAATTCCGGAATGCACCAAGGTTCCGGAATGCACAAAGGTTCCGGAATGTTCGGAATTCCGGAATGTTCAGAGTTCCGGAATGTTCAGAGTTCCGGAATGTTCAGAGTTCCGGAATGCACCAAGGTTCCGGAATGCACCAAGGTTCCGGAATGTTCGGAATTCTGGAATGTTCAGAGTTCCGGAATGCACCAAGGTTCCGGAATGTTCGGAGTTCCGGAATGCACCAAGGTTCCGGAATGTTCGGAATTCCGGAATTCAGAGTTCCGGAATGCACCAAGGTTCCGGAATGTTCGGAATTCCGGAATGTTCAGAGTTCCGGAATGTTTGGAGTTCCGGAATGCACCAAGGTTCCGGAATGTTCGGAATTCCGGAATATTCAGAGTTCCGGAATGTTTGGAGTTCCGGAATGCACCAAGGTTCCGGAATGTTCAGAGTTCCGGAATGCACAAAGCTTCCGGAATGTTCGGAATTCCGGAATGTTCAGAGTTCCGGAATGCACCAAGGTTCGGGAATGTTCGGAATTCCGGAATGCACCAAGGTTCCGGAATGTTCGGAATTCCGGAATGCACCAAGGTTCCGGAATGTTCGGAATTCCGGAATGTTCGGAATTCCGGAATGCACCAAGGTTCCGGAATGTTCGGAATTCCGGAATATTCAGAGTTCCGGAATGTTTGGAGTTCCGGAATGCACCAAGGTTCCGGAATGTTCAGAGTTCCGGAATGCACAAAGCTTCCGGAATGTTCGGAATTCCGGAATGCACCAAGGTTCCGGAATTCACAAAGGTTCCGGAATGTTCGGAATTCCGGAATGTTCAGAGTTCCGGAATGTTCAGAGTTCCGGAATGTTCAGAGTTCCGGAATGCACCAAGGTTCCGGAATGCACCAAGGTTCCGGAATGTTCGGAATTCCGGAATGTTCAGAGTTCCGGAATGCACCAAGGTTCCGGAATGTTCGGAGTTCCGGAATGCACCAAGGTTCCGGAATGTTCGGAATTCCGGAATTCAGAGTTCCGGAATGCACCAAGGTTCCGGAATGTTCGGAATTCCGGAATGTTCAGAGTTCCGGAATGTTTGGAGTTCCGGAATGCACCAAGGTTCCGGAATGTTCGGAATTCCGGAATATTCAGAGTTCCGGAATGTTTGGAGTTCCGGAATGCACCAAGGTTCCGGAATGTTCAGAGTTCCGGAATGCACAAAGCTTCCGGAATGTTCGGAATTCCGGAATGTTCAGAGTTCCGGAATGCACCAAGGTTCCGGAATGTTCGGAATTCCGGAATGTTCAGAGTTCCGGAATGTTTGGAGTTCCGGAATGCACCAAGGTTCCGGAATGTTCGGAATTCCGGAATGTACCAAGGTTCCGGAATGTCCAGAGTTCCGGAATGCACCAAGGTTCCGGAATGTTCGGAATTCCGGAATGCACCAAGGTTCCGGAATGTTCGGAATTCCGGAATGTTCGGAATTCCGGAATGTACCAAGGTTCCGGAATGTTCGGAATTCCGGAATGCACAAAGGTTCCGGAATGTTCGGAATTCCGGAATGTTCAGAGTTCCGGAATGCACCAAGGTTCGGGAATGTTCGGAATTCCGGAATGTACGAAGGTTCCGGAATGTTCGGAATTCCGGAATGTTTGGAGTTCCGGAATGTTCAGAGTTCCGGAATGCACCAAGGTTCCGGAATGTTCGGAATTCCGGAATGCACCAAGGTTCCGGAATGTTCGGAATTCCGGAATGCACAAAGGTTCCGGAATGTTCGGAATTCCGGAATGTTCAGAGTTCCGGAATGCACCAAGGTTCGGGAATGTTCGGAATTCCGGAATGTACGAAGGTTCCGGAATGTTCGGAATTCCGGAATGCACAAAGCTTCCGGAATGTTCGGAATTCCGGAATGCACCAAGGTTCCGGAATGCACCAAGGTTCCGGAATGCACCAAGGTTCCGGAATGTTCGGAATTCCGGAATGTTCAGAGTTCCGGAATGTTCAGAGTTCCGGAATGCACCAAGGTTCCGGAATGCACCAAGGTTCCGGAATGTTCGGAATTCTGGAATGTTCAGAGTTCCGGAATGCACCAAGGTTCCGGAATGTTCAGAGTTCCGGAATGCACCAAGGTTCCGGAATGTTCGGAATTCCGGAATGCACCAAGGTTCCGGAATGTTCGGAATTCCGGAATGTTCAGAGTTCCGGAATGCACCAAGGTTCCGGAATGTTCGGAATTCCGGAATGTTCAGAGTTCCGGAATGCACCAAGGTTCCGGAATGTTCGGAATTCCGGAATGTTCAGAGTTCCGGAATGCACCAAGGTTCCGGAATGCACAAAGGTTCCGGAATGTTCGGAATTCCGGAATGTTCAGAATTCTGGAATGTTTGGAGTTCCGGAATGCAGCAAGGTTCCGGAATGTTCGGAATTCCGGAATGTTCAGAGTTCCGGAATGCACCAAGGTTCCGGAATGCACCAAGGTTCCGGAATGTTCGGAATTCCGGAATGCACCAAGGTTCCGGAATGTTCGGAATTCCGGAATGTTCGGAATTCCGGAATGTACCAAGGTTCCGGAATGTCCAGAGTTCCGGAATGCACCAAGGTTCCGGAATGTTCGGAATTCCGGAATATTCAGAGTTCCGGAATGTTTGGAGTTCCGGAATGCACCAAGGTTCCGGAATGTTCAGAGTTCCGGAATGCACAAAGCTTCCGGAATGTTCGGAATTCCGGAATGCACCAAGGTTCCGGAATGCACCAAGGTTCCGGAATGCACCAAGGTTCCGGAATGTTCGGAATTCCGGAATGCACCAAGGTTCCGGAATGTTCGGAATTCCGGAATATTCAGAGTTCCGGAATGTTTGGAGTTCCGGAATGCACCAAGGTTCCGGAATGTTCAGAGTTCCGGAATGCACAAAGCTTCCGGAATGTTCGGAATTCCGGAATGCACCAAGGTTCCGGAATGCACAAAGGTTCCGGAATGTTCGGAATTCCGGAATGTTCAGAGTTCCGGAATGTTCAGAGTTCCGGAATGTTCAGAGTTCCGGAATGCACCAAGGTTCCGGAATGCACCAAGGTTCCGGAATGTTCGGAATTCTGGAATGTTCAGAGTTCCGGAATGCACCAAGGTTCCGGAATGTTCGGAGTTCCGGAATGCACCAAGGTTCCGGAATGTTCGGAATTCCGGAATTCAGAGTTCCGGAATGCACCAAGGTTCCGGAATGTTCGGAATTCCGGAATGTTCAGAGTTCCGGAATGTTTGGAGTTCCGGAATGCACCAAGGTTCCGGAATGTTCGGAATTCCGGAATATTCAGAGTTCCGGAATGTTTGGAGTTCCGGAATGCACCAAGGTTCCGGAATGTTCAGAGTTCCGGAATGCACAAAGCTTCCGGAATGTTCGGAATTCCGGAATGTTCAGAGTTCCGGAATGCACCAAGGTTCGGGAATGTTCGGAATTCCGGAATGCACCAAGGTTCCGGAATGTTCGGAATTCCGGAATGCACCAAGGTTCCGGAATGTTCGGAATTCCGGAATGTTCGGAATTCCGGAATGTACCAAGGTTCCGGAATGTTCGGAATTCCGGAATGCACAAAGGTTCCGGAATGTTCGGAATTCCGGAATGTTCAGAGTTCCGGAATGCACCAAGGTTCGGGAATGTTCGGAATTCCGGAATGTTTGGAGTTCCGGAATGCACCAAGGTTCCGGAATGTTCGGAATTCCGGAATGTTCAGAGTTCCGGAATGTTCGGAATTCCGGAATGTACCAAGGTTCCGGAATGTTCGGAATTCCGGAATGCACCAAGGTTCCGGAATTCAGAGTTCCGGAATGCAGCAAGGTTCCGGAATGTTCGGAATTCCGGAATGTTCAGAGTTCCGGAATGTTCAGAGTTCCGGAATGCACCAAGGTTCCGGAATTCAGAGTTCCGGAATGCACCAAGGTTCCGGAATTTTCGGAATTCCGGAATGTTCAGAGTTCCGGAATGTTCAGAGTTCCGGAATGCACCAAGGTTCCGGAATGTTCGGAATTCCGGAATGTTCAGAGTTCCGGAATGCACCAAGGTTCCGGAATGTTCGGAATTCCGGAATGGTCAGAGTTCCGGAATGTTCAGAGTTCCGGAATGCACCAAGGTTCCGGAATGTTCGGAATTCCAGAATGTTCAGAGTTCCGGAATTCAGAGTTCCGGAATGCAGCAAGGTTCCGGAATTTTCGGAATTCCGGAATGTTCAGAGTTCCGGAATTCAGAGTTCCGGAATGCAGCAAGGTTCCGGAATTTTCGGAATTCCGGAATGTTCAGAGTTCCGGAATGCACAAAGGTTCCGGAATGTTCGGAATTCCGGAATGTTCAGAGTTCCGGAATGCACCAAGGTTCCGGAATGCACCAAGGTTCCGGAATGCACCAAGGTTCCGGAATGTTCAGAATTCCGGAATGCACAAAGCTTCCGGAATGTTCGGAATTCCGGAATGCACCAAGGTTCCGGAATGCACCAAGGTTCCGGAATGTTCGGAATTCCGGAATGTTCAGAGTTCCGGAATGTTCAGAGTTCCGGAATGCACCAAGGTTCCGGAATGCACCAAGGTTCCGGAATGTTCGGAATTCTGGAATGTTCAGAGTTCCGGAATGCACCAAGGTTCCGGAATGTTCAGAGTTCCGGAATGCACCAAGGTTCCGGAATGTTCGGAATTCCGGAATGTTCAGAGTTCCGGAATGCACAAAGGTTCCGGAATGTTCGGAATTCCGGAATGTTCAGAGTTCCGGAATGCACCAAGGTTCCGGAATGCACCAAGGTTCCGGAATGCACCAAGGTTCCGGAATGTTCAGAATTCCGGAATGCACAAAGCTTCCGGAATGTTCGGAATTCCGGAATGCACCAAGGTTCCGGAATGCACCAAGGTTCCGGAATGTTCGGAATTCCGGAATGTTCAGAGTTCCGGAATGTTCAGAGTTCCGGAATGCACCAAGGTTCCGGAATGCACCAAGGTTCCGGAATGTTCGGAATTCTGGAATGTTCAGAGTTCCGGAATGCACCAAGGTTCCGGAATGTTCAGAGTTCCGGAATGCACCAAGGTTCCGGAATGTTCGGAATTCCGGAATGCACCAAGGTTCCGGAATGTTCGGAATTCCGGAATGTTCAGAGTTCCGGAATGGACCAAGGTTCCGGAATGTTCGGAATTCCGGAATGTTCGAAATTCCGGATTGTACCAAGGTTCCGGAATGTTCGGAATTCCGGAATGTTCAGAGTTCCGGAATGCACCAAGGTTCCGGAATGTTTGGAATTCCGGAATGTTCAGAGTTCCGGAATGCACCAAGGTTCCGGAATGCACAAAGGTTCCGGAATGTTCGGAATTCCGGAATGTTCAGAATTCTGGAATGTTTGGAGTTCCGGAATGCAGCAAGGTTCCGGAATGTTCGGAATTCCGGAATGTTCAGAGTTCCGGAATGCACCAAGGTTCCGGAATGCACCAAGGTTCCGGAATGTTCGGAATTCCGGAATGCACCAAGGTTCCGGAATGTTCGGAATTCCGGAATGTTCGGAATTCCGGAATGTACCAAGGTTCCGGAATGTCCAGAGTTCCGGAATGCACCAAGGTTCCGGAATGTTCGGAATTCCGGAATATTCAGAGTTCCGGAATGTTTGGAGTTCCGGAATGCACCAAGGTTCCGGAATGTTCAGAGTTCCGGAATGCACAAAGCTTCCGGAATGTTCGGAATTCCGGAATGCACCAAGGTTCCGGAATGCACAAAGGTTCCGGAATGTTCGGAATTCCGGAATGTTCAGAGTTCCGGAATGTTCAGAGTTCCGGAATGTTCAGAGTTCCGGAATGCACCAAGGTTCCGGAATGCACCAAGGTTCCGGAATGTTCGGAATTCTGGAATGTTCAGAGTTCCGGAATGCACCAAGGTTCCGGAATGTTCGGAGTTCCGGAATGCACCAAGGTTCCGGAATGTTCGGAATTCCGGAATTCAGAGTTCCGGAATGCACCAAGGTTCCGGAATGTTCGGAATTCCGGAATGTTCAGAGTTCCGGAATGTTTGGAGTTCCGGAATGCACCAAGGTTCCGGAATGTTCGGAATTCCGGAATGCACCAAGGTTCCGGAATGCACCAAGGTTCCGGAATGCACCAAGGTTCCGGAATGTTCGGAATTCCGGAATGTACCAAGGTTCCGGAATGTTCGGAATTCCGGAATGTTCAGAGTTCCGGAATGTTTGGAGTTCCGGAATGCACCAAGGTTCCGGAATGTTCGGAATTCCGGAATATTCAGAGTTCCGGAATGTTTGGAGTTCCGGAATGCACCAAGGTTCCGGAATGTTCAGAGTTCCGGAATGCACAAAGCTTCCGGAATGTTCGGAATTCCGGAATGTTCAGAGTTCCGGAATGCACCAAGGTTCGGGAATGTTCGGAATTCCGGAATGCACCAAGGTTCCGGAATGTTCGGAATTCCGGAATGCACCAAGGTTCCGGAATGTTCGGAATTCCGGAATGTTCAGAGTTCCGGAATGCACCAAGGTTCCGGAATGTTCGGAATTCCGGAATGTTCGGAATTCCGGATTGTACCAAGGTTCCGGAATGTTCGGAATTCCGGAATGTTCAGAGTTCCGGAATGCACCAAGGTTCCGGAATGCACCAAGGTTCCGGAATGCACCAAGGTTCCGGAATGCACCAAGGTTCCGGAATGTTCAGAGTTCCGGAATGCACAAAGCTTCCGGAATGTTCGGAATTCCGGAATGCACCAAGGTTCCGGAATGCACCAAGGTTCCGGAATGTTCGGAATTCCGGAATGTTCAGAGTTCCGGAATGCACCAAGGTTCCGGAATGCACCAAGGTTCCGGAATGTTCGGAATTCTGGAATGTTCAGAGTTCCGGAATGCACCAAGGTTCCGGAATGTTCAGAGTTCCGGAATGCACCAAGGTTCCGGAATGTTCGGAATTCCGGAATGCACCAAGGTTCCGGAATGTTCGGAATTCCGGAATGTTCGGAATTCCGGATTGTACCAAGGTTCCGGAATGTTCGGAATTCCGGAATGTTCAGAGTTCCGGAATGCACCAAGGTTCCGGAATGTTCGGAATTCCGGAATGTTCAGAGTTCCGGAATGCACCAAGGTTCCGGAATGCACAAAGGTTCCGGAATGTTCGGAATTCCGGAATGTTCAGAATTCTGGAATGTTTGGAGTTCCGGAATGCAGCAAGGTTCCGGAATGTTCGGAATTCCGGAATGTTCAGAGTTCCGGAATGCACCAAGGTTCCGGAATGCACAAAGGTTCCGGAATGTTCGGAATTCCGGAATGTTCAGAGTTCCGGAATGCACCAAGGTTCCGGAATGCACCAAGGTTCCGGAATGCACCAAGGTTCCGGAATGTTCGGAATTCCGGAATGTTCAGAGTTCCGGAATGCACCAAGGTTCCGGAATGCACCAAGGTTCCGGAATGCACCAAGGTTCCGGAATGTTCGGAATTCCGGAATGCACCAAGGTTCCGGAATGTTCGGAATTCCGGAATATTCAGAGTTCCGGAATGTTTGGAGTTCCGGAATGCACCAAGGTTCCGGAATGTTCAGAGTTCCGGAATGCACAAAGCTTCCGGAATGTTCGGAATTCCGGAATGCACCAAGGTTCCGGAATGCACAAAGGTTCCGGAATGTTCGGAATTCCGGAATGTTCAGAGTTCCGGAATGTTCAGAGTTCCGGAATGTTCAGAGTTCCGGAATGCACCAAGGTTCCGGAATGCACCAAGGTTCCGGAATGTTCGGAATTCTGGAATGTTCAGAGTTCCGGAATGCACCAAGGTTCCGGAATGTTCGGAGTTCCGGAATGCACCAAGGTTCCGGAATGTTCGGAATTCCGGAATTCAGAGTTCCGGAATGCACCAAGGTTCCGGAATGTTCGGAATTCCGGAATGTTCAGAGTTCCGGAATGTTTGGAGTTCCGGAATGCACCAAGGTTCCGGAATGTTCGGAATTCCGGAATGCACCAAGGTTCCGGAATGCACCAAGGTTCCGGAATGCACCAAGGTTCCGGAATGTTCGGAATTCCGGAATGTACCAAGGTTCCGGAATGTCCAGAGTTCCGGAATGCACCAAGGTTCCGGAATGTTCGGAATTCCGGAATGTTCAGAGTTCCGGAATGTTCGGAATTCCGGAATGTACCAAGGTTCCGGAATGTCCAGAGTTCCGGAATGCACAAAGGTTCCGGAATGTTCGGAATTCCGGAATGTTCAGAGTTCCGGAATGCACCAAGGTTCGGGAATGTTCGGAATTCCGGAATGCACCAAGGTTCCGGAATGTTCGGAATTCCGGAATGCACCAAGGTTCCGGAATGTTCGGAATTCCGGAATGTTCGGAATTCCGGAATGTACCAAGGTTCCGGAATGTTCGGAATTCCGGAATGCACAAAGGTTCCGGAATGTTCGGAATTCCGGAATGTTCAGAGTTCCGGAATGCACCAAGGTTCGGGAATGTTCGGAATTCCGGAATGTACCAAGGTTCCGGAATGTTCGGAATTCCGGAATGTTTGGAGTTCCGGAATGCACCAAGGTTCCGGAATGTTCGGAATTCCGGAATGTTCAGAGTTCCGGAATGTTCGGAATTCCGGAATGTACCAAGGTTCCGGAATGTTCGGAATTCCGGAATGCACCAAGGTTCCGGAATTCAGAGTTCCGGAATGCAGCAAGGTTCCGGAATGTTCGGAATTCCGGAATGTTCAGAGTTCCGGAATGTTCAGAGTTCCGGAATGCACCAAGGTTCCGGAATTCAGAGTTCCGGAATGCACCAAGGTTCCGGAATTTTCGGAATTCCGGAATGTTCAGAGTTCCGGAATGTTCAGAGTTCCGGAATGCACCAAGGTTCCGGAATGTTCGGAATTCCGGAATGTTCAGAGTTCCGGAATGCACCAAGGTTCCGGAATGTTCGGAATTCCGGAATGGTCAGAGTTCCGGAATGTTCAGAGTTCCGGAATGCACCAAGGTTCCGGAATGTTCGGAATTCCAGAATGTTCAGAGTTCCGGAATTCAGAGTTCCGGAATGCAGCAAGGTTCCGGAATTTTCGGAATTCCGGAATGTTCAGAGTTCCGGAATTCAGAGTTCCGGAATGCAGCAAGGTTCCGGAATTTTCGGAATTCCGGAATGTTCAGAGTTCCGGAATGCACAAAGGTTCCGGAATGTTCGGAATTCCGGAATGTTCAGAGTTCCGGAATGCACCAAGGTTCGGGAATGTTCGGAATTCCGGAATGTACCAAGGTTCCGGAATGTTCGGAATTCCGGAATGTACCAAGGTTCCGGAATGTTCGGAATTCCGGAATGCACAAAGGTTCCGGAATGTTCGGAATTCCGGAATGTTCAGAGTTCCGGAATGCACCAAGGTTCGGGAATGTTCGGAATTCCGGAATGTTCAGAGTTCCGGAATGCACCAAGGTTCCGGAATGCACCAAGGTTCCGGAATGTTCGGAATTCCGGAATGTTCAGAGTTCCGGAATGTTCAGAGTTCCGGAATGCACCAAGGTTCCGGAATGCACCAAGGTTCCGGAATGTTCGGAATTCCGGAATGTACCAAGGTTCCGGAATGTTCGGAATTCCGGAATGTTCAGAGTTCCGGAATGCACCAAGGTTCCGGAATTCAGAGTTCCGGAATGCACCAAGGTTCCGGAATTTTCGGAATTCCGGAATGTTCAGAGTTCCGGAATGTTCAGAGTTCCGGAATGCACCAAGGTTCCGGAATGTTCGGAATTCCGGAATGTTCAGAGTTCCGGAATGCACCAAGGTTCCGGAATGTTCGGAATTCCGGAATGTTCAGAGTTCCGGAATGCACCAAGGTTCCGGAATGCACCAAGGTTCCGGAATGCACCAAGGTTCCGGAATGTTCAGAGTTCCGGAATGCACAAAGCTTCCGGAATGTTCGGAATTCCGGAATGCACCAAGGTTCCGGAATGCACCAAGGTTCCGGAATGCACCAAGGTTCCGGAATGTTCGGAATTCTGGAATGTTCAGAGTTCCGGAATGCACCAAGGTTCCGGAATGTTCAGAGTTCCGGAATGCACCAAGGTTCCGGAATGTTCGGAATTCCGGAATGCACCAAGGTTCCGGAATGTTCGGAATTCCGGAATGTTCAGAGTTCCGGAATGCACCAAGGTTCCGGAATGTTCGGAATTCCGGAATGTTCGGAATTCCGGATTGTACCAAGGTTCCGGAATGTTCGGAATTCCGGAATGTTCAGAGTTCCGGAATGCACCAAGGTTCCGGAATGTTCGGAATTCCGGAATGTTCAGAGTTCCGGAATGCACCAAGGTTCCGGAATGCACCAAGGTTCCGGAATGCACCAAGGTTCCGGAATGTTCGGAATTCCGGAATGCACCAAGGTTCCGGAATGTTCGGAATTCCGGAATATTCAGAGTTCCGGAATGTTTGGAGTTCCGGAATGCACCAAGGTTCCGGAATGTTCAGAGTTCCGGAATGCACAAAGCTTCCGGAATGTTCGGAATTCCGGAATGCACCAAGGTTCCGGAATGCACAAAGGTTCCGGAATGTTCGGAATTCCGGAATGTTCAGAGTTCCGGAATGTTCAGAGTTCCGGAATGTTCAGAGTTCCGGAATGCACCAAGGTTCCGGAATGCACCAAGGTTCCGGAATGTTCGGAATTCTGGAATGTTCAGAGTTCCGGAATGCACCAAGGTTCCGGAATGTTCGGAGTTCCGGAATGCACCAAGGTTCCGGAATGTTCGGAATTCCGGAATTCAGAGTTCCGGAATGCACCAAGGTTCCGGAATGTTCGGAATTCCGGAATGTTCAGAGTTCCGGAATGTTTGGAGTTCCGGAATGCACCAAGGTTCCGGAATGTTCGGAATTCCGGAATGCACCAAGGTTCCGGAATGCACCAAGGTTCCGGAATGCACCAAGGTTCCGGAATGTTCGGAATTCCGGAATGTACCAAGGTTCCGGAATGTCCAGAGTTCCGGAATGCACCAAGGTTCCGGAATGTTCGGAATTCCGGAATGTTCAGAGTTCCGGAATGTTCGGAATTCCGGAATGTACCAAGGTTCCGGAATGTCCAGAGTTCCGGAATGCACAAAGGTTCCGGAATGTTCGGAATTCCGGAATGTTCAGAGTTCCGGAATGCACCAAGGTTCGGGAATGTTCGGAATTCCGGAATGCACCAAGGTTCCGGAATGTTCGGAATTCCGGAATGCACCAAGGTTCCGGAATGTTCGGAATTCCGGAATGTTCGGAATTCCGGAATGTACCAAGGTTCCGGAATGTTCGGAATTCCGGAATGCACAAAGGTTCCGGAATGTTCGGAATTCCGGAATGTTCAGAGTTCCGGAATGCACCAAGGTTCGGGAATGTTCGGAATTCCGGAATGTACCAAGGTTCCGGAATGTTCGGAATTCCGGAATGTTTGGAGTTCCGGAATGCACCAAGGTTCCGGAATGTTCGGAATTCCGGAATGTTCAGAGTTCCGGAATGTTCGGAATTCCGGAATGTACCAAGGTTCCGGAATGTTCGGAATTCCGGAATGCACCAAGGTTCCGGAATTCAGAGTTCCGGAATGCAGCAAGGTTCCGGAATGTTCGGAATTCCGGAATGTTCAGAGTTCCGGAATGTTCAGAGTTCCGGAATGCACCAAGGTTCCGGAATGTTCGGAATTCCGGAATGTTCAGAGTTCCGGAATGCACCAAGGTTCCGGAATGTTCGGAATTCCGGAATGGTCAGAGTTCCGGAATGTTCAGAGTTCCGGAATGCACCAAGGTTCCGGAATGTTCGGAATTCCAGAATGTTCAGAGTTCCGGAATTCAGAGTTCCGGAATGCAGCAAGGTTCCGGAATTTTCGGAATTCCGGAATGTTCAGAGTTCCGGAATTCAGAGTTCCGGAATGCAGCAAGGTTCCGGAATTTTCGGAATTCCGGAATGTTCAGAGTTCCGGAATGCACAAAGGTTCCGGAATGTTCGGAATTCCGGAATGTTCAGAGTTCCGGAATGCACCAAGGTTCCGGAATGCACAAAGGTTCCGGAATGTTCGGAATTCCGGAATGTTCAGAGTTCCGGAATGCACCAAGGTTCCGGAATGCACCAAGGTTCCGGAATGCACCAAGGTTCCGGAATGTTCGGAATTCCGGAATGTTCAGAGTTCCGGAATGCACCAAGGTTCCGGAATGCACCAAGGTTCCGGAATGCACCAAGGTTCCGGAATGTTCGGAATTCCGGAATGCACCAAGGTTCCGGAATGTTCGGAATTCCGGAATATTCAGAGTTCCGGAATGTTTGGAGTTCCGGAATGCACCAAGGTTCCGGAATGTTCAGAGTTCCGGAATGCACAAAGCTTCCGGAATGTTCGGAATTCCGGAATGCACCAAGGTTCCGGAATGCACAAAGGTTCCGGAATGTTCGGAATTCCGGAATGTTCAGAGTTCCGGAATGTTCAGAGTTCCGGAATGTTCAGAGTTCCGGAATGCACCAAGGTTCCGGAATGCACCAAGGTTCCGGAATGTTCGGAATTCTGGAATGTTCAGAGTTCCGGAATGCACCAAGGTTCCGGAATGTTCGGAGTTCCGGAATGCACCAAGGTTCCGGAATGTTCGGAATTCCGGAATTCAGAGTTCCGGAATGCACCAAGGTTCCGGAATGTTCGGAATTCCGGAATGTTCAGAGTTCCGGAATGTTTGGAGTTCCGGAATGCACCAAGGTTCCGGAATGTTCGGAATTCCGGAATGCACCAAGGTTCCGGAATGCACCAAGGTTCCGGAATGCACCAAGGTTCCGGAATGTTCGGAATTCCGGAATGTACCAAGGTTCCGGAATGTCCAGAGTTCCGGAATGCACCAAGGTTCCGGAATGTTCGGAATTCCGGAATGTTCAGAGTTCCGGAATGTTCGGAATTCCGGAATGTACCAAGGTTCCGGAATGTCCAGAGTTCCGGAATGCACAAAGGTTCCGGAATGTTCGGAATTCCGGAATGTTCAGAGTTCCGGAATGCACCAAGGTTCGGGAATGTTCGGAATTCCGGAATGCACCAAGGTTCCGGAATGTTCGGAATTCCGGAATGCACCAAGGTTCCGGAATGTTCGGAATTCCGGAATGTTCGGAATTCCGGAATGTACCAAGGTTCCGGAATGTTCGGAATTCCGGAATGCACAAAGGTTCCGGAATGTTCGGAATTCCGGAATGTTCAGAGTTCCGGAATGCACCAAGGTTCGGGAATGTTCGGAATTCCGGAATGTACCAAGGTTCCGGAATGTTCGGAATTCCGGAATGTTTGGAGTTCCGGAATGCACCAAGGTTCCGGAATGTTCGGAATTCCGGAATGTTCAGAGTTCCGGAATGTTCGGAATTCCGGAATGTACCAAGGTTCCGGAATGTTCGGAATTCCGGAATGCACCAAGGTTCCGGAATTCAGAGTTCCGGAATGCAGCAAGGTTCCGGAATGTTCGGAATTCCGGAATGTTCAGAGTTCCGGAATGTTCAGAGTTCCGGAATGCACCAAGGTTCCGGAATTCAGAGTTCCGGAATGCACCAAGGTTCCGGAATTTTCGGAATTCCGGAATGTTCAGAGTTCCGGAATGTTCAGAGTTCCGGAATGCACCAAGGTTCCGGAATGTTCGGAATTCCGGAATGTTCAGAGTTCCGGAATGCACCAAGGTTCCGGAATGTTCGGAATTCCGGAATGGTCAGAGTTCCGGAATGTTCAGAGTTCCGGAATGCACCAAGGTTCTGGAATGTTCGGAATTCCAGAATGTTCAGAGTTCCGGAATTCAGAGTTCCGGAATGCAGCAAGGTTCCGGAATTTTCGGAATTCCGGAATGTTCAGAGTTCCGGAATTCAGAGTTCCGGAATGCAGCAAGGTTCCGGAATTTTCGGAATTCCGGAATGTTCAGAGTTCCGGAATGCACAAAGGTTCCGGAATGTTCGGAATTCCGGAATGTTCAGAGTTCCGGAATGCACCAAGGTTCGGGAATGTTCGGAATTCCGGAATGTACCAAGGTTCCGGAATGTTCGGAATTCCGGAATGTACCAAGGTTCCGGAATGTTCGGAATTCCGGAATGCACAAAGGTTCCGGAATGTTCGGAATTCCGGAATGTTCAGAGTTCCGGAATGCACCAAGGTTCGGGAATGTTCGGAATTCCGGAATGTTCAGAGTTCCGGAATGCACCAAGGTTCCGGAATGCACCAAGGTTCCGGAATGTTCGGAATTCCGGAATGTTCAGAGTTCCGGAATGTTCAGAGTTCCGGAATGCACCAAGGTTCCGGAATGCACCAAGGTTCCGGAATGTTCGGAATTCCGGAATGTACCAAGGTTCCGGAAGGTTCGGAATTCCGGAATGCACCAAGGTTCCGGAATTCAGAGTTCCGGAATGCAGCAAGGTTCCGGAATGTTCGGAATTCCGGAATGTTCAGAGTTCCGGAATGCACCAAGGTTCCGGAATTCAGAGTTCCGGAATGCACCAAGGTTCCGGAATTTTCGGAATTCCGGAATGTTCAGAGTTCCGGAATGTTCAGAGTTCCGGAATGCACCAAGGTTCCGGAATGTTCGGAATTCCGGAATGTTCAGAGTTCCGGAATGCACCAAGGTTCCGGAATGTTCGGAATTCCGGAATGTTCAGAGTTCCGGAATGCACCAAGGTTCCGGAATGCACCAAGGTTCCGGAATGCACCAAGGTTCCGGAATGTTCAGAGTTCCGGAATGCACAAAGCTTCCGGAATGTTCGGAATTCCGGAATGCACCAAGGTTCCGGAATGCACCAAGGTTCCGGAATGTTCGGAATTCTGGAATGTTCAGAGTTCCGGAATGCACCAAGGTTCCGGAATGTTCAGAGTTCCGGAATGCACCAAGGTTCCGGAATGTTCGGAATTCCGGAATGCACCAAGGTTCCGGAATGTTCGGAATTCCGGAATGTTCAGAGTTCCGGAATGCACCAAGGTTCCGGAATGTTCGGAATTCCGGAATGTTCGGAATTCCGGATTGTACCAAGGTTCCGGAATGTTCGGAATTCCGGAATGTTCAGAGTTCCGGAATGCACCAAGGTTCCGGAATGTTCGGAATTCCGGAATGTTCAGAGTTCCGGAATGCACCAAGGTTCCGGAATGCACAAAGGTTCCGGAATGTTCGGAATTCCGGAATGTTCAGAATTCTGGAATGTTTGGAGTTCCAGAATGCAGCAAGGTTCCGGAATGTTCGGAATTCCGGAATGTTCAGAGTTCCGGAATGCACCAAGGTTCCGGAATGCACAAAGGTTCCGGAATGTTCGGAATTCCGGAATGTTCAGAGTTCCGGAATGCACCAAGGTTCCGGAATGCACCAAGGTTCCGGAATGCACCAAGGTTCCGGAATGTTCAGAGTTCCGGAATGCACCAAGGTTCCGGAATGCACCAAGGTTCCGGAATGCACCAAGGTTCCGGAATGTTCGGAATTCCGGAATGCACCAAGGTTCCGGAATGTTCGGAATTCCGGAATATTCAGAGTTCCGGAATGTTTGGAGTTCCGGAATGCACCAAGGTTCCGGAATGTTCAGAGTTCCGGAATGCACAAAGCTTCCGGAATGTTCGGAATTCCGGAATGCACCAAGGTTCCGGAATGCACAAAGGTTCCGGAATGTTCGGAATTCCGGAATGTTCAGAGTTCCGGAATGTTCAGAGTTCCGGAATGTTCAGAGTTCCGGAATGCACCAAGGTTCCGGAATGCACCAAGGTTCCGGAATGTTCGGAATTCTGGAATGTTCAGAGTTCCGGAATGCACCAAGGTTCCGGAATGTTCGGAGTTCCGGAATGCACCAAGGTTCCGGAATGTTCGGAATTCCGGAATTCAGAGTTCCGGAATGCACCAAGGTTCCGGAATGTTCGGAATTCCGGAATGTTCAGAGTTCCGGAATGTTTGGAGTTCCGGAATGCACCAAGGTTCCGGAATGTTCGGAATTCCGGAATGCACCAAGGTTCCGGAATGCACCAAGGTTCCGGAATGCACCAAGGTTCCGGAATGTTCGGAATTCCGGAATGTACCAAGGTTCCGGAATGTCCAGAGTTCCGGAATGCACCAAGGTTCCGGAATGTTCGGAATTCCGGAATGTTCAGAGTTCCGGAATGTTCGGAATTCCGGAATGTACCAAGGTTCCGGAATGTCCAGAGTTCCGGAATGCACAAAGGTTCCGGAATGTTCGGAATTCCGGAATGTTCAGAGTTCCGGAATGCACCAAGGTTCGGGAATGTTCGGAATTCCGGAATGCACCAAGGTTCCGGAATGTTCGGAATTCCGGAATGCACCAAGGTTCCGGAATGTTCGGAATTCCGGAATGTTCGGAATTCCGGAATGTACCAAGGTTCCGGAATGTTCGGAATTCCGGAATGCACAAAGGTTCCGGAATGTTCGGAATTCCGGAATGTTCAGAGTTCCGGAATGCACCAAGGTTCGGGAATGTTCGGAATTCCAGAATGTACCAAGGTTCCGGAATGTTCGGAATTCCGGAATGTTTGGAGTTCCGGAATGCACCAAGGTTCCGGAATGTTCGGAATTCCGGAATGTTCAGAGTTCCGGAATGTTCGGAATTCCGGAATGTACCAAGGTTCCGGAATGTTCGGAATTCCGGAATGCACCAAGGTTCCGGAATTCAGAGTTCCGGAATGCAGCAAGGTTCCGGAATGTTCGGAATTCCGGAATGTTCAGAGTTCCGGAATGTTCAGAGTTCCGGAATGCACCAAGGTTCCGGAATGTTCGGAATTCCGGAATGTTCAGAGTTCCGGAATGCACCAAGGTTCCGGAATGTTCGGAATTCCGGAATGGTCAGAGTTCCGGAATGTTCAGAGTTCCGGAATGCACCAAGGTTCCGGAATGTTCGGAATTCCAGAATGTTCAGAGTTCCGGAATTCAGAGTTCCGGAATGCAGCAAGGTTCCGGAATTTTCGGAATTCCGGAATGTTCAGAGTTCCGGAATTCAGAGTTCCGGAATGCAGCAAGGTTCCGGAATTTTCGGAATTCCGGAATGTTCAGAGTTCCGGAATGCACAAAGGTTCCGGAATGTTCGGAATTCCGGAATGTTCAGAGTTCCGGAATGCACCAAGGTTCCGGAATGCACAAAGGTTCCGGAATGTTCGGAATTCCGGAATGTTCAGAGTTCCGGAATGCACCAAGGTTCCGGAATGCACCAAGGTTCCGGAATGCACCAAGGTTCCGGAATGTTCGGAATTCCGGAATGTTCAGAGTTCCGGAATGCACCAAGGTTCCGGAATGCACCAAGGTTCCGGAATGCACCAAGGTTCCGGAATGTTCGGAATTCCGGAATGCACCAAGGTTCCGGAATGTTCGGAATTCCGGAATATTCAGAGTTCCGGAATGTTTGGAGTTCCGGAATGCACCAAGGTTCCGGAATGTTCAGAGTTCCGGAATGCACAAAGCTTCCGGAATGTTCGGAATTCCGGAATGCACCAAGGTTCCGGAATGCACAAAGGTTCCGGAATGTTCGGAATTCCGGAATGTTCAGAGTTCCGGAATGTTCAGAGTTCCGGAATGTTCAGAGTTCCGGAATGCACCAAGGTTCCGGAATGCACCAAGGTTCCGGAATGTTCGGAATTCTGGAATGTTCAGAGTTCCGGAATGCACCAAGGTTCCGGAATGTTCGGAGTTCCGGAATGCACCAAGGTTCCGGAATGTTCGGAATTCCGGAATTCAGAGTTCCGGAATGCACCAAGGTTCCGGAATGTTCGGAATTCCGGAATGTTCAGAGTTCCGGAATGTTTGGAGTTCCGGAATGCACCAAGGTTCCGGAATATTCGGAATTCCGGAATGCACCAAGGTTCCGGAATGCACCAAGGTTCCGGAATGCACCAAGGTTCCGGAATGTTCGGAATTCCGGAATGTACCAAGGTTCCGGAATGTCCAGAGTTCCGGAATGCACCAAGGTTCCGGAATGTTCGGAATTCCGGAATGTTCAGAGTTCCGGAATGTTCGGAATTCCGGAATGTACCAAGGTTCCGGAATGTCCAGAGTTCCGGAATGCACAAAGGTTCCGGAATGTTCGGAATTCCGGAATGTTCAGAGTTCCGGAATGCACCAAGGTTCGGGAATGTTCGGAATTCCGGAATGCACCAAGGTTCCGGAATGTTCGGAATTCCGGAATGCACCAAGGTTCCGGAATGTTCGGAATTCCGGAATGTTCGGAATTCCGGAATGTACCAAGGTTCCGGAATGTTCGGAATTCCGGAATGCACAAAGGTTCCGGAATGTTCGGAATTCCGGAATGTTCAGAGTTCCGGAATGCACCAAGGTTCGGGAATGTTCGGAATTCCGGAATGTACCAAGGTTCCGGAATGTTCGGAATTCCGGAATGTTTGGAGTTCCGGAATGCACCAAGGTTCCGGAATGTTCGGAATTCCGGAATGTTCAGAGTTCCGGAATGTTCGGAATTCCGGAATGTACCAAGGTTCCGGAATGTTCGGAATTCCGGAATGCACCAAGGTTCCGGAATTCAGAGTTCCGGAATGCAGCAAGGTTCCGGAATGTTCGGAATTCCGGAATGTTCAGAGTTCCGGAATGTTCAGAGTTCCGGAATGCACCAAGGTTCCGGAATTCAGAGTTCCGGAATGCACCAAGGTTCCGGAATTTTCGGAATTCCGGAATGTTCAGAGTTCCGGAATGTTCAGAGTTCCGGAATGCACCAAGGTTCCGGAATGTTCGGAATTCCGGAATGTTCAGAGTTCCGGAATGCACCAAGGTTCCGGAATGTTCGGAATTCCGGAATGGTCAGAGTTCCGGAATGTTCAGAGTTCCGGAATGCACCAAGGTTCCGGAATGTTCGGAATTCCAGAATGTTCAGAGTTCCGGAATTCAGAGTTCCGGAATGCAGCAAGGTTCCGGAATTTTCGGAATTCCGGAATGTTCAGAGTTCCGGAATTCAGAGTTCCGGAATGCAGCAAGGTTCCGGAATTTTCGGAATTCCGGAATGTTCAGAGTTCCGGAATGCACAAAGGTTCCGGAATGTTCGGAATTCCGGAATGTTCAGAGTTCCGGAATGCACCAAGGTTCGGGAATGTTCGGAATTCCGGAATGTACCAAGGTTCCGGAATGTTCGGAATTCCGGAATGTACCAAGGTTCCGGAATGTTCGGAATTCCGGAATGCACAAAGGTTCCGGAATGTTCGGAATTCCGGAATGTTCAGAGTTCCGGAATGCACCAAGGTTCGGGAATGTTCGGAATTCCGGAATGTTCAGAGTTCCGGAATGCACCAAGGTTCCGGAATGCACCAAGGTTCCGGAATGTTCGGAATTCCGGAATGTTCAGAGTTCCGGAATGTTCAGAGTTCCGGAATGCACCAAGGTTCCGGAATGCACCAAGGTTCCGGAATGTTCGGAATTCCGGAATGTACCAAGGTTCCGGAAGGTTCGGAATTCCGGAATGCACCAAGGTTCCGGAATTCAGAGTTCCGGAATGCAGCAAGGTTCCGGAATGTTCGGAATTCCGGAATGTTCAGAGTTCCGGAATGCACCAAGGTTCCGGAATTCAGAGTTCCGGAATGCACCAAGGTTCCGGAATTTTCGGAATTCCGGAATGTTCAGAGTTCCGGAATGTTCAGAGTTCCGGAATGCACCAAGGTTCCGGAATGTTCGGAATTCCGGAATGTTCAGAGTTCCGGAATGCACCAAGGTTCCGGAATGTTCGGAATT
Organism: Copadichromis virginalis; assembly: GCF_057382275.1. Taxonomy (NCBI): domain Eukaryota; kingdom Metazoa; phylum Chordata; class Actinopteri; order Cichliformes; family Cichlidae; genus Copadichromis; species Copadichromis virginalis. The sequence continues at coordinate 38,497,289 of NC_140635.1, read as the reverse complement.
CCGGAATGTTCAGAGTTCCGGAATGCACCAAGGTTCCGGAATGCACCAAGGTTCCGGAATGCACCAAGGTTCCGGAATGTTCAGAGTTCCGGAATGCACAAAGCTTCCGGAATGTTCGGAATTCCGGAATGCACCAAGGTTCCGGAATGCACCAAGGTTCCGGAATGTTCGGAATTCTGGAATGTTCAGAGTTCCGGAATGCACCAAGGTTCCGGAATGTTCAGAGTTCCGGAATGCACCAAGGTTCCGGAATGTTCGGAATTCCGGAATGCACCAAGGTTCCGGAATGTTCGGAATTCCGGAATGTTCAGAGTTCCGGAATGCACCAAGGTTCCGGAATGTTCGGAATTCCGGAATGTTCGGAATTCCGGATTGTACCAAGGTTCCGGAATGTTCGGAATTCCGGAATGTTCAGAGTTCCGGAATGCACCAAGGTTCCGGAATGTTCGGAATTCCGGAATGCACCAAGGTTCCGGAATGCACAAAGGTTCCGGAATGTTCGGAATTCCGGAATGTTCAGAATTCTGGAATGTTTGGAGTTCCAGAATGCAGCAAGGTTCCGGAATGTTCGGAATTCCGGAATGTTCAGAGTTCCGGAATGCACCAAGGTTCCGGAATGCACAAAGGTTCCGGAATGTTCGGAATTCCGGAATGTTCAGAGTTCCGGAATGCACCAAGGTTCCGGAATGCACCAAGGTTCCGGAATGCACCAAGGTTCCGGAATGTTCGGAATTCCGGAATGTTCAGAGTTCCGGAATGCACCAAGGTTCCGGAATGCACCAAGGTTCCGGAATGCACCAAGGTTCCGGAATGCACCAAGGTTCCGGAATGTTCGGAATTCCGGAATGCACCAAGGTTCCGGAATGTTCGGAATTCCGGAATATTCAGAGTTCCGGAATGTTTGGAGTTCCGGAATGCACCAAGGTTCCGGAATGTTCAGAGTTCCGGAATGCACAAAGCTTCCGGAATGTTCGGAATTCCGGAATGCACCAAGGTTCCGGAATGCACAAAGGTTCCGGAATGTTCGGAATTCCGGAATGTTCAGAGTTCCGGAATGTTCAGAGTTCCGGAATGTTCAGAGTTCCGGAATGCACCAAGGTTCCGGAATGCACCAAGGTTCCGGAATGTTCGGAATTCTGGAATGTTCAGAGTTCCGGAATGCACCAAGGTTCCGGAATGTTCGGAGTTCCGGAATGCACCAAGGTTCCGGAATGTTCGGAATTCCGGAATTCAGAGTTCCGGAATGCACCAAGGTTCCGGAATGTTCGGAATTCCGGAATGTTCAGAGTTCCGGAATGTTTGGAGTTCCGGAATGCACCAAGGTTCCGGAATGTTCGGAATTCCGGAATGCACCAAGGTTCCGGAATGCACCAAGGTTCCGGAATGCACCAAGGTTCCGGAATGTTCGGAATTCCGGAATGTACCAAGGTTCCGGAATGTCCAGAGTTCCGGAATGCACCAAGGTTCCGGAATGTTCGGAATTCCGGAATGTTCAGAGTTCCGGAATGTTCGGAATTCCGGAATGTACCAAGGTTCCGGAATGTCCAGAGTTCCGGAATGCACAAAGGTTCCGGAATGTTCGGAATTCCGGAATGTTCAGAGTTCCGGAATGCACCAAGGTTCGGGAATGTTCGGAATTCCGGAATGCACCAAGGTTCCGGAATGTTCGGAATTCCGGAATGCACCAAGGTTCCGGAATGTTCGGAATTCCGGAATGTTCGGAATTCCGGAATGTACCAAGGTTCCGGAATGTTCGGAATTCCGGAATGCACAAAGGTTCCGGAATGTTCGGAATTCCGGAATGTTCAGAGTTCCGGAATGCACCAAGGTTCGGGAATGTTCGGAATTCCGGAATGTACCAAGGTTCCGGAATGTTCGGAATTCCGGAATGTTTGGAGTTCCGGAATGCACCAAGGTTCCGGAATGTTCGGAATTCCGGAATGTTCAGAGTTCCGGAATGTTCGGAATTCCGGAATGTACCAAGGTTCCGGAATGTTCGGAATTCCGGAATGCACCAAGGTTCCGGAATTCAGAGTTCCGGAATGCAGCAAGGTTCCGGAATGTTCGGAATTCCGGAATGTTCAGAGTTCCGGAATGTTCAGAGTTCCGGAATGCACCAAGGTTCCGGAATGTTCGGAATTCCGGAATGTTCAGAGTTCCGGAATGCACCAAGGTTCCGGAATGTTCGGAATTCCGGAATGGTCAGAGTTCCGGAATGTTCAGAGTTCCGGAATGCACCAAGGTTCCGGAATGTTCGGAATTCCGGAATGCACCAAGGTTCCGGAATGTTCGGAATTCCGGAATGTTCGGAATTCCGGAATGTACCAAGGTTCCGGAATGTTCGGAATTCCGGAATGCACAAAGGTTCCGGAATGTTCGGAATTCCGGAATGTTCAGAGTTCCGGAATGCACCAAGGTTCGGGAATGTTCGGAATTCCGGAATGTACCAAGGTTCCGGAATGTTCGGAATTCCGGAATGTTTGGAGTTCCGGAATGCACCAAGGTTCCGGAATGTTCGGAATTCCGGAATGTTCAGAGTTCCGGAATGTTCGGAATTCCGGAATGTACCAAGGTTCCGGAATGTTCGGAATTCCGGAATGCACCAAGGTTCCGGAATTCAGAGTTCCGGAATGCAGCAAGGTTCCGGAATGTTCGGAATTCCGGAATGTTCAGAGTTCCGGAATGTTCAGAGTTCCGGAATGCACCAAGGTTCCGGAATGTTCGGAATTCCGGAATGTTCAGAGTTCCGGAATGCACCAAGGTTCCGGAATGTTCGGAATTCCGGAATGGTCAGAGTTCCGGAATGTTCAGAGTTCCGGAATGCACCAAGGTTCCGGAATGTTCGGAATTCCAGAATGTTCAGAGTTCCGGAATTCAGAGTTCCGGAATGCAGCAAGGTTCCGGAATTTTCGGAATTCCGGAATGTTCAGAGTTCCGGAATTCAGAGTTCCGGAATGCAGCAAGGTTCCGGAATTTTCGGAATTCCGGAATGTTCAGAGTTCCGGAATGCACAAAGGTTCCGGAATGTTCGGAATTCCGGAATGTTCAGAGTTCCGGAATGCACCAAGGTTCGGGAATGTTCGGAATTCCGGAATGTACCAAGGTTCCGGAATGTTCGGAATTCCGGAATGTACCAAGGTTCCGGAATGTTCGGAATTCCGGAATGCACAAAGGTTCCGGAATGTTCGGAATTCCGGAATGTTCAGAGTTCCGGAATGCACCAAGGTTCGGGAATGTTCGGAATTCCGGAATGTTCAGAGTTCCGGAATGCACCAAGGTTCCGGAATGCACCAAGGTTCCGGAATGTTCGGAATTCCGGAATGTTCAGAGTTCCGGAATGTTCAGAGTTCCGGAATGCACCAAGGTTCCGGAATGCACCAAGGTTCCGGAATGTTCGGAATTCCGGAATGTACCAAGGTTCCGGAAGGTTCGGAATTCCGGAATGCACCAAGGTTCCGGAATTCAGAGTTCCGGAATGCAGCAAGGTTCCGGAATGTTCGGAATTCCGGAATGTTCAGAGTTCCGGAATGCACCAAGGTTCCGGAATTCAGAGTTCCGGAATGCACCAAGGTTCCGGAATTTTCGGAATTCCGGAATGTTCAGAGTTCCGGAATGTTCAGAGTTCCGGAATGCACCAAGGTTCCGGAATGTTCGGAATTCCGGAATGTTCAGAGTTCCGGAATGCACCAAGGTTCCGGAATGTTCGGAATTCCGGAATGGTCAGAGTTCCGGAATGTTCAGAGTTCCGGAATGCACCAAGGTTCCGGAATGTTCGGAATTCCAGAATGTTCAGAGTTCCGGAATTCAGAGTTCCGGAATGCAGCAAGGTTCCGGAATTTTCGGAATTCCGGAATGTTCAGAGTTCCGGAATGCACCAAGGTTCGGGAATGTTCGGAATTCCGGAATGCACCAAGGTTCCGGAATGTTCGGAATTCCGGAATGCACCAAGGTTCCGGAATGTTCGGAATTCCGGAATGTTCGGAATTCCGGAATGTACCAAGGTTCCGGAATGTTCGGAATTCCGGAATGCACAAAGGTTCCGGAATGTTCGGAATTCCGGAATGTTCAGAGTTCCGGAATGCACCAAGGTTCGGGAATGTTCGGAATTCCGGAATGTACCAAGGTTCCGGAATGTTCGGAATTCCGGAATGTTTGGAGTTCCGGAATGCACCAAGGTTCCGGAATGTTCGGAATTCCGGAATGTTCAGAGTTCCGGAATGTTCGGAATTCCGGAATGTACCAAGGTTCCGGAATGTTCGGAATTCCGGAATGCACCAAGGTTCCGGAATTCAGAGTTCCGGAATGCAGCAAGGTTCCGGAATGTTCGGAATTCCGGAATGTTCAGAGTTCCGGAATGTTCAGAGTTCCGGAATGCACCAAGGTTCCGGAATTCAGAGTTCCGGAATGCACCAAGGTTCCGGAATGTTCGGAATTCCGGAATGTTCAGAGTTCCGGAATGCACCAAGGTTCCGGAATGTTCGGAATTCCGGAATGGTCAGAGTTCCGGAATGTTCAGAGTTCCGGAATGCACCAAGGTTCCGGAATGTTCGGAATTCCAGAATGTTCAGAGTTCCGGAATTCAGAGTTCCGGAATGCAGCAAGGTTCCGGAATTTTCGGAATTCCGGAATGTTCAGAGTTCCGGAATTCAGAGTTCCGGAATGCAGCAAGGTTCCGGAATTTTCGGAATTCCGGAATGTTCAGAGTTCCGGAATGCACAAAGGTTCCGGAATGTTCGGAATTCCGGAATGTTCAGAGTTCCGGAATGCACCAAGGTTCGGGAATGTTCGGAATTCCGGAATGTACCAAGGTTCCGGAATGTTCGGAATTCCGGAATGTACCAAGGTTCCGGAATGTTCGGAATTCCGGAATGCACAAAGGTTCCGGAATGTTCGGAATTCCGGAATGTTCAGAGTTCCGGAATGCACCAAGGTTCGGGAATGTTCGGAATTCCGGAATGTTCAGAGTTCCGGAATGCACCAAGGTTCCGGAATGCACCAAGGTTCCGGAATGTTCGGAATTCCGGAATGTTCAGAGTTCCGGAATGTTCAGAGTTCCGGAATGCACCAAGGTTCCGGAATGCACCAAGGTTCCGGAATGTACCAAGGTTCCGGAATGTTCGGAATTCCGGAATGTACCAAGGTTCCGGAATGTTCAGAGTTCCGGAATGCACCAAGGTTCGGGAATGTTCGGAATTCCGGAATGTTCAGAGTTCCGGAATGCACCAAGGTTCCGGAATGCACCAAGGTTCCGGAATGCACCAAGGTTCCGGAATGTTCGGAATTCCGGAATGTACCAAGGTTCCGGAATGTTCGGAATTCCGGAATGCACCAAGGTTCCGGAATTCAGAGTTCCGGAATGCAGCAAGGTTCCGGAATGTTCGGAATTCCGGAATGTTCAGAGTTCCGGAATGTTCAGAGTTCCGGAATGCACCAAGGTTCCGGAATTCAGAGTTCCGGAATGCACCAAGGTTCCGGAATTTTCGGAATTCCGGAATGTTCAGAGTTCCGGAATGTTCAGAGTTCCGGAATGCACCAAGGTTCCGGAATGTTCGGAATTCCGGAATGTTCAGAGTTCCGGAATGCACCAAGGTTCCGGAATGTTCGGAATTCCGGAATGGTCAGAGTTCCGGAATGTTCAGAGTTCCGGAATGCACCAAGGTTCCGGAATGTTCGGAATTCCAGAATGTTCAGAGTTCCGGAATTCAGAGTTCCGGAATGCAGCAAGGTTCCGGAATTTTCGGAATTCCGGAATGTTCAGAGTTCCGGAATTCAGAGTTCCGGAATGCAGCAAGGTTCCGGAATTTTCGGAATTCCGGAATGTTCAGAGTTCCGGAATGCACAAAGGTTCCGGAATGTTCGGAATTCCGGAATGTTCAGAGTTCCGGAATGCACCAAGGTTCGGGAATGTTCGGAATTCCGGAATGTACCAAGGTTCCGGAATGTTCGGAATTCCGGAATGTACCAAGGTTCCGGAATGTTCGGAATTCCGGAATGCACAAAGGTTCCGGAATGTTCGGAATTCCGGAATGTTCAGAGTTCCGGAATGCACCAAGGTTCGGGAATGTTCGGAATTCCGGAATGTTCAGAGTTCCGGAATGCACCAAGGTTCCGGAATGCACCAAGGTTCCGGAATGTTCGGAATTCCGGAATGTTCAGAGTTCCGGAATGTTCAGAGTTCCGGAATGCACCAAGGTTCCGGAATGCACCAAGGTTCCGGAATGTACCAAGGTTCCGGAATGTTCGGAATTCCGGAATGCACAAAGGTTCCGGAATGTTCGGAATTCCGGAATGTTCAGAGTTCCGGAATGCACCAAGGTTCGGGAATGTTCGGAATTCCGGAATGTTCAGAGTTCCGGAATGCACCAAGGTTCCGGAATGCACCAAGGTTCCGGAATGTTCGGAATTCCGGAATGTTCAGAGTTCCGGAATGTTCAGAGTTCCGGAATGCACCAAGGTTCCGGAATGCACCAAGGTTCCGGAATGCACCAAGGTTCCGGAATGTTCGGAATTCCGGAATGTACCAAGGTTCCGGAATGTTCGGAATTCCGGAATGCACCAAGGTTCCGGAATTCAGAGTTCCGGAATGCAGCAAGGTTCCGGAATGTTCGGAATTCCGGAATGTTCAGAGTTCCGGAATGTTCAGAGTTCCGGAATGCACCAAGGTTCCGGAATTCAGAGTTCCGGAATGCACCAAGGTTCCGGAATTTTCGGAATTCCGGAATGTTCAGAGTTCCGGAATGTTCAGAGTTCCGGAATGCACCAAGGTTCCGGAATGTTCGGAATTCCGGAATGTTCAGAGTTCCGGAATGCACCAAGGTTCCGGAATGTTCGGAATTCCAGAATGTTCAGAGTTCCGGAATTCAGAGTTCCGGAATGCAGCAAGGTTCCGGAATTTTCGGAATTCCGGAATGTTCAGAGTTCCGGAATTCAGAGTTCCGGAATGCAGCAAGGTTCCGGAATTTTCGGAATTCCGGAATGTTCAGAGTTCCGGAATGCACAAAGGTTCCGGAATGTTCGGAATTCCGGAATGTTCAGAGTTCCGGAATGCACCAAGGTTCGGGAATGTTCGGAATTCCGGAATGTACCAAGGTTCCGGAATGTTCGGAATTCCGGAATGTACCAAGGTTCCGGAATGTTCGGAATTCCGGAATGCACAAAGGTTCCGGAATGTTCGGAATTCCGGAATGTTCAGAGTTCCGGAATGCACCAAGGTTCGGGAATGTTCGGAATTCCGGAATGTTCAGAGTTCCGGAATGCACCAAGGTTCCGGAATGCACCAAGGTTCCGGAATGTTCGGAATTCCGGAATGTTCAGAGTTCCGGAATGTTCAGAGTTCCGGAATGCACCAAGGTTCCGGAATGCACCAAGGTTCCGGAATGCACCAAGGTTCCGGAATGTTCGGAATTCCGGAATGCACCAAGGTTCCGGAATGTTCGGAATTCCGGAATGTACCAAGGTTCCGGAATGTCCAGAGTTCCGGAATGCACCAAGGTTCCGGAATGTTCGGAATTCCGGAATATTCAGAGTTCCGGAATGTTTGGAGTTCCGGAATGCACCAAGGTTCCGGAATGTTCAGAGTTCCGGAATGCACAAAGCTTCCGGAATGTTCGGAATTCCGGAATGCACCAAGGTTCCGGAATGCACAAAGGTTCCGGAATGTTCGGAATTCCGGAATGTTCAGAGTTCCGGAATGTTCAGAGTTCCGGAATGTTCAGAGTTCCGGAATGCACCAAGGTTCCGGAATGCACCAAGGTTCCGGAATGTTCGGAATTCTGGAATGTTCAGAGTTCCGGAATGCACCAAGGTTCCGGAATGTTCGGAATTCCGGAATGTTCAGAGTTCTGGAATGTTTGGAGTTCCGGAATGCACCAAGGTTCCGGAATGTTCGGAATTCCGGAATGTTCAGAGTTCCGGAATGTTTGGAGTTCCGGAATGCAGCAAGGTTCCGGAATGCACCAAGGTTCCGGAATGTTCGGAATTCCGGAATGTTCAGAGTTCCGGAATGTTCGGAATTCCGGAATGCAGCAAGGTTCCGGAATGTTCGGAATTCCGGAATGTTCAGAGTTCCGGAATGTTCAGAGTTCCGGAATGCACCAAGGTTCCGGAATTCAGAGTTCCGGAATGCACCAAGGTTCCGGAATTTTCGGAATTCCGGAATGTTCAGAGTTCCGGAATGTTCAGAGTTCCGGAATGCACCAAGGTTCCGGAATGTTCGGAATTCCGGAATGTTCAGAGTTCCGGAATGCACCAAGGTTCCGGAATGTTCGGAATTCCGGAATGGTCAGAGTTCCGGAATGTTCAGAGTTCCGGAATGCACCAAGGTTCCGGAATGTTCGGAATTCCGGAATGTTCAGAGTTCTGGAATGTTTGGAGTTCCGGAATGCACCAAGGTTCCGGAATGTTCAGAGTTCCGGAATGTTCAGAGTTCCGGAATGCACCAAGGTTCCGGAATTCAGAGTTCCGGAATGCACCAAGGTTCCGGAATTTTCGGAATTCCGGAATGTTCAGAGTTCCGGAATGTTCAGAGTTCCGGAATGCACCAAGGTTCCGGAATGTTCGGAATTCCGGAATGTTCAGAGTTCCGGAATGCACCAAGGTTCCGGAATGTTCGGAATTCCAGAATGTTCAGAGTTCCGGAATTCAGAGTTCCGGAATGCAGCAAGGTTCCGGAATTTTCGGAATTCCGGAATGTTCAGAGTTCCGGAATTCAGAGTTCCGGAATGCAGCAAGGTTCCGGAATTTTCGGAATTCCGGAATGTTCAGAGTTCCGGAATGCACAAAGGTTCCGGAATGTTCGGAATTCCGGAATGTTCAGAGTTCCGGAATGCACCAAGGTTCGGGAATGTTCGGAATTCCGGAATGTACCAAGGTTCCGGAATGTTCGGAATTCCGGAATGTACCAAGGTTCCGGAATGTTCGGAATTCCGGAATGCACAAAGGTTCCGGAATGTTCGGAATTCCGGAATGTTCAGAGTTCCGGAATGCACCAAGGTTCGGGAATGTTCGGAATTCCGGAATGTTCAGAGTTCCGGAATGCACCAAGGTTCCGGAATGCACCAAGGTTCCGGAATGCACCAAGGTTCCGGAATGTTCGGAATTCCGGAATGCACCAAGGTTCCGGAATGTTCGGAATTCCGGAATGTACCAAGGTTCCGGAATGTCCAGAGTTCCGGAATGCACCAAGGTTCCGGAATGTTCGGAATTCCGGAATATTCAGAGTTCCGGAATGTTTGGAGTTCCGGAATGCACCAAGGTTCCGGAATGTTCAGAGTTCCGGAATGCACAAAGCTTCCGGAATGTTCGGAATTCCGGAATGCACCAAGGTTCCGGAATGCACAAAGGTTCCGGAATGTTCGGAATTCCGGAATGTTCAGAGTTCCGGAATGTTCAGAGTTCCGGAATGCACCAAGGTTCCGGAATGCACCAAGGTTCCGGAATGTTCGGAATTCTGGAATGTTCAGAGTTCCGGAATGCACCAAGGTTCCGGAATGTTCGGAATTCCGGAATGTTCAGAGTTCCGGAATGTTTGGAGTTTCGGAATGCAGCAAGGTTCCGGAATGCACCAAGGTTCCGGAATGTTCGGAATTCCGGAATGTTCAGAGTTCCGGAATGTTCGGAATTCCGGAATGCACCAAGGTTCCGGAATGTTCGGAATTCCGGAATGTTCAGAGTTCCGGAATGCACCAAGGTTCCGGAATTCAGAGTTCCGGAATGCAGCAAGGTTCCGGAATGTTCGGAATTCCGGAATGTTCAGAGTTCCGGAATGTTCAGAGTTCCGGAATGCACCAAGGTTCCGGAATGTTCGGAGTTCCGGAATGCACCAAGGTTCCGGAATGTTCGGAATTCCGGAATTCAGAGTTCCGGAATGCACCAAGGTTCCGGAATGTTCGGAATTCCGGAATGTTCAGAGTTCCGGAATGTTTGGAGTTCCGGAATGCACCAAGGTTCCGGAATGTTCGGAATTCCGGAATGCACCAAGGTTCCGGAATGCACCAAGGTTCCGGAATGCACCAAGGTTCCGGAATGTTCGGAATTCCGGAATGTACCAAGGTTCCGGAATGTCCAGAGTTCCGGAATGCACCAAGGTTCCGGAATGTTCGGAATTCCGGAATGTTCACAGTTCCGGAATGTTCGGAATTCCGGAATGTACCAAGGTTCCGGAATGTCCAGAGTTCCGGAATGCACAAAGGTTCCGGAATGTTCGGAATTCCGGAATGTTCAGAGTTCCGGAATGCACCAAGGTTCGGGAATGTTCGGAATTCCGGAATGCACCAAGGTTCCGGAATGTTCGGAATTCCGGAATGCACCAAGGTTCCGGAATGTTCGGAATTCCGGAATGTTCGGAATTCCGGAATGTACCAAGGTTCCGGAATGTTCGGAATTCCGGAATGCACAAAGGTTCCGGAATGTTCGGAATTCCGGAATGTTCAGAGTTCCGGAATGCACCAAGGTTCGGGAATGTTCGGAATTCCGGAATGTACCAAGGTTCCGGAATGTTCGGAATTCCGGAATGTTTGGAGTTCCGGAATGCACCAAGGTTCCGGAATGTTCGGAATTCCGGAATGTTCAGAGTTCCGGAATGTTCGGAATTCCGGAATGTACCAAGGTTCCGGAATGTTCGGAATTCCGGAATGCACCAAGGTTCCGGAATTCAGAGTTCCGGAATGCAGCAAGGTTCCGGAATGTTCGGAATTCCGGAATGTTCAGAGTTCCGGAATGTTCAGAGTTCCGGAATGCACCAAGGTTCCGGAATTCAGAGTTCCGGAATGCACCAAGGTTCCGGAATGTTCGGAATTCCAGAATGTTCAGAGTTCCGGAATTCAGAGTTCCGGAATGCAGCAAGGTTCCGGAATTTTCGGAATTCCGGAATGTTCAGAGTTCCGGAATTCAGAGTTCCGGAATGCAGCAAGGTTCCGGAATTTTCGGAATTCCGGAATGTTCAGAGTTCCGGAATGCACAAAGGTTCCGGAATGTTCGGAATTCCGGAATGTTCAGAGTTCCGGAATGTTCGGAATTCCGGAATGTACCAAGGTTCCGGAATGTTCGGAATTCCGGAATGTACCAAGGTTCCGGAATGTTCGGAATTCCGGAATGTTCAGAGTTCCGGAATGTTCGGAATTCCGGAATGTTCAGAGTTCCGGAATGTTCGGAATTCCGGAATGTACCAAGGTTCCGGAATGTTCGGAATTCCGGAATGCACCAAGGTTCCGGAATTCAGAGTTCCGGAATGCAGCAAGGTTCCGGAATGTTCGGAATTCCGGAATGTTCAGAGTTCCGGAATGCACCAAGGTTCGGGAATGTTCGGAATTCCGGAATGTTCAGAGTTCCGGAATGCACCAAGGTTCCGGAATGCACCAAGGTTCCGGAATGTTCGGAATTCCGGAATGTTCAGAGTTCCGGAATGTTCAGAGTTCCGGAATGCACCAAGGTTCCGGAATGCACCAAGGTTCCGGAATGCACCAAGGTTCCGGAATGTTCGGAATTCCGGAATGCACCAAGGTTCCGGAATGTTCGGAATTCCGGAATGTACCAAGGTTCCGGAATGTCCAGAGTTCCGGAATGCACCAAGGTTCCGGAATGTTCGGAATTCCGGAATATTCAGAGTTCCGGAATGTTTGGAGTTCCGGAATGCACCAAGGTTCCGGAATGTTCAGAGTTCCGGAATGCACAAAGCTTCCGGAATGTTCGGAATTCCGGAATGCACCAAGGTTCCGGAATGCACAAAGGTTCCGGAATGTTCGGAATTCCGGAATGTTCAGAGTTCCGGAATGTTCAGAGTTCCGGAATGTTCAGAGTTCCGGAATGCACCAAGGTTCCGGAATGCACCAAGGTTCCGGAATGTTCGGAATTCTGGAATGTTCAGAGTTCCGGAATGCACCAAGGTTCCGGAATGTTCGGAATTCCGGAATGTTCAGAGTTCTGGAATGTTTGGAGTTCCGGAATGCACCAAGGTTCCGGAATGTTCGGAATTCCGGAATGTTCAGAGTTCCGGAATGTTTGGAGTTCCGGAATGCAGCAAGGTTCCGGAATGCACCAAGGTTCCGGAATGTTCGGAATTCCGGAATGTTCAGAGTTCCGGAATGTTCGGAATTCCGGAATGTACCAAGGTTCCGGAATGTTCGGAATTCCGGAATGTTCAGAGTTCCGGAATGCACCAAGGTTCGGGAATGTTCGGAATTCCGGAATGTACCAAGGTTCTGGAATGTTCGGAATTCCGGAATGTACCAAGGTTCCGGAATGTTCGGAATTCCGGAATGCACAAAGGTTCCGGAATGTTCGGAATTCCGGAATGTTCAGAGTTCCGGAATGTTCAGAGTTCCGGAATGTTCAGAGTTCCGGAATGCACCAAGGTTCCGGAATGCACCAAGGTTCCGGAATGTTCGGAATTCTGGAATGTTCAGAGTTCCGGAATGCACCAAGGTTCCGGAATGTTCGGAATTCCGGAATGTTCAGAGTTCTGGAATGTTTGGAGTTCCGGAATGCACCAAGGTTCCGGAATGTTCGGAATTCCGGAATGTTCAGAGTTCCGGAATGTTTGGAGTTCCGGAATGCAGCAAGGTTCCGGAATGCACCAAGGTTCCGGAATGTTCGGAATTCCGGAATGTTCAGAGTTCCGGAATGTTCGGAATTCCGGAATGTACCAAGGTTCCGGAATGTTCGGAATTCCGGAATGTTCAGAGTTCCGGAATGCACCAAGGTTCGGGAATGTTCGGAATTCCGGAATGTACCAAGGTTCCGGAATGTTCGGAATTCCGGAATGTACCAAGGTTCCGGAATGTTCGGAATTCCGGAATGCACAAAGGTTCCGGAATGTTCGGAATTCCGGAATGTTCAGAGTTCCGGAATGTTCAGAGTTCCGGAATGTTCAGAGTTCCGGAATGCACCAAGGTTCCGGAATGCACCAAGGTTCCGGAATGTTCGGAATTCTGGAATGTTCAGAGTTCCGGAATGCACCAAGGTTCCGGAATGTTCGGAATTCCGGAATGTTCAGAGTTCTGGAATGTTTGGAGTTCCGGAATGCACCAAGGTTCCGGAATGTTCGGAATTCCGGAATGTTCAGAGTTCCGGAATGTTTGGAGTTCCGGAATGCAGCAAGGTTCCGGAATGCACCAAGGTTCCGGAATGTTCGGAATTCCGGAATGTTCAGAGTTCCGGAATGTTCGGAATTCCGGAATGTACCAAGGTTCCGGAATGTTCGGAATTCCGGAATGTTCAGAGTTCCGGAATGCACCAAGGTTCGGGAATGTTCGGAATTCCGGAATGTACCAAGGTTCCGGAATGTTCGGAATTCCGGAATGTACCAAGGTTCCGGAATGTTCGGAATTCCGGAATGCACAAAGGTTCCGGAATGTTCGGAATTCCGGAATGTTCAGAGTTCCGGAATGCACCAAGGTTCGGGAATGTTCGGAATTCCGGAATGTTCAGAGTTCCGGAATGCACCAAGGTTCCGGAATGCACCAAGGTTCCGGAATGCACCAAGGTTCCGGAATGTTCGGAATTCCGGAATGCACCAAGGTTCCGGAATGTTCGGAATTCCGGAATGTACCAAGGTTCCGGAATGTCCAGAGTTCCGGAATGCACCAAGGTTCCGGAATGTTCGGAATTCCGGAATATTCAGAGTTCCGGAATGTTTGGAGTTCCGGAATGCACCAAGGTTCCGGAATGTTCAGAGTTCCGGAATGCACAAAGCTTCCGGAATGTTCGGAATTCCGGAATGCACCAAGGTTCCGGAATGCACAAAGGTTCCGGAATGTTCGGAATTCCGGAATGTTCAGAGTTCCGGAATGTTCAGAGTTCCGGAATGCACCAAGGTTCCGGAATGCACCAAGGTTCCGGAATGTTCGGAATTCTGGAATGTTCAGAGTTCCGGAATGTTTGGAGTTTCGGAATGCAGCAAGGTTCCGGAATGCACCAAGGTTCCGGAATGTTCGGAATTCCGGAATGTTCAGAGTTCCGGAATGTTCGGAATTCCGGAATGCACCAAGGTTCCGGAATGTTCGGAATTCCGGAATGTTCAGAGTTCCGGAATGCACCAAGGTTCCGGAATTCAGAGTTCCGGAATGCAGCAAGGTTCCGGAATGTTCGGAATTCCGGAATGTTCAGAGTTCCGGAATGTTCAGAGTTCCGGAATGCACCAAGGTTCCGGAATGTTCGGAGTTCCGGAATGCACCAAGGTTCCGGAATGTTCGGAATTCCGGAATTCAGAGTTCCGGAATGCACCAAGGTTCCGGAATGTTCGGAATTCCGGAATGTTCAGAGTTCCGGAATGTTTGGAGTTCCGGAATGCACCAAGGTTCCGGAATGTTCGGAATTCCGGAATGCACCAAGGTTCCGGAATGCACCAAGGTTCCGGAATGCACCAAGGTTCCGGAATGTTCGGAATTCCGGAATGTACCAAGGTTCCGGAATGTTCGGAATTCCGGAATGTTCACAGTTCCGGAATGTTCGGAATTCCGGAATGTACCAAGGTTCCGGAATGTCCAGAGTTCCGGAATGCACAAAGGTTCCGGAATGTTCGGAATTCCGGAATGTTCAGAGTTCCGGAATGCACCAAGGTTCGGGAATGTTCGGAATTCCGGAATGCACCAAGGTTCCGGAATGTTCGGAATTCCGGAATGCACCAAGGTTCCGGAATGTTCGGAATTCCGGAATGTTCGGAATTCCGGAATGTACCAAGGTTCCGGAATGTTCGGAATTCCGGAATGCACAAAGGTTCCGGAATGTTCGGAATTCCGGAATGTTCAGAGTTCCGGAATGCACCAAGGTTCGGGAATGTTCGGAATTCCGGAATGTACCAAGGTTCCGGAATGTTCGGAATTCCGGAATGTTTGGAGTTCCGGAATGCACCAAGGTTCCGGAATGTTCGGAATTCCGGAATGTTCAGAGTTCCGGAATGTTCGGAATTCCGGAATGTACCAAGGTTCCGGAATGTTCGGAATTCCGGAATGCACCAAGGTTCCGGAATTCAGAGTTCCGGAATGCAGCAAGGTTCCGGAATGTTCGGAATTCCGGAATGTTCAGAGTTCCGGAATGTTCAGAGTTCCGGAATGCACCAAGGTTCCGGAATTCAGAGTTCCGGAATGCACCAAGGTTCCGGAATGTTCGGAATTCCAGAATGTTCAGAGTTCCGGAATTCAGAGTTCCGGAATGCAGCAAGGTTCCGGAATTTTCGGAATTCCGGAATGTTCAGAGTTCCGGAATTCAGAGTTCCGGAATGCAGCAAGGTTCCGGAATTTTCGGAATTCCGGAATGTTCAGAGTTCCGGAATGCACAAAGGTTCCGGAATGTTCGGAATTCCGGAATGTTCAGAGTTCCGGAATGCACCAAGGTTCGGGAATGTTCGGAATTCCGGAATGTACCAAGGTTCCGGAATGTTCGGAATTCCGGAATGTACCAAGGTTCGGGAATGTTCGGAATTCCGGAATGTACCAAGGTTCCGGAATGTTCGGAATTCCGGAATGTACCAAGGTTCCGGAATGTTCGGAATTCCGGAATGCACAAAGGTTCCGGAATGTTCGGAATTCCGGAATGTTCAGAGTTCCGGAATGCACCAAGGTTCGGGAATGTTCGGAATTCCGGAATGTTCAGAGTTCCGGAATGCACCAAGGTTCCGGAATGCACCAAGGTTCCGGAATGTTCGGAATTCCGGAATGTTCAGAGTTCCGGAATGTTCAGAGTTCCGGAATGCACCAAGGTTCCGGAATGCACCAAGGTTCCGGAATGTACCAAGGTTCCGGAATGTTCGGAATTCCGGAATGCACAAAGGTTCCGGAATGTTCGGAATTCCGGAATGTTCAGAGTTCCGGAATGCACCAAGGTTCGGGAATGTTCGGAATTCCGGAATGTTCAGAGTTCCGGAATGCACCAAGGTTCCGGAATGCACCAAGGTTCCGGAATGTTCGGAATTCCGGAATGTTCAGAGTTCCGGAATGTTCAGAGTTCCGGAATGCACCAAGGTTCCGGAATGCACCAAGGTTCCGGAATGCACCAAGGTTCCGGAATGTTCGGAATTCCGGAATGTACCAAGGTTCCGGAATGTTCGGAATTCCGGAATGCACCAAGGTTCCGGAATTCAGAGTTCCGGAATGCAGCAAGGTTCCGGAATGTTCGGAATTCCGGAATGTTCAGAGTTCCGGAATGTTCAGAGTTCCGGAATGCACCAAGGTTCCGGAATTCAGAGTTCCGGAATGCACCAAGGTTCCGGAATTTTCGGAATTCCGGAATGTTCAGAGTTCCGGAATGTTCAGAGTTCCGGAATGCACCAAGGTTCCGGAATGTTCGGAATTCCGGAATGTTCAGAGTTCCGGAATGCACCAAGGTTCCGGAATGTTCGGAATTCCGGAATGGTCAGAGTTCCGGAATGTTCAGAGTTCCGGAATGCACCAAGGTTCCGGAATGTTCGGAATTCCAGAATGTTCAGAGTTCCGGAATTCAGAGTTCCGGAATGCAGCAAGGTTCCGGAATTTTCGGAATTCCGGAATGTTCAGAGTTCCGGAATTCAGAGTTCCGGAATGCAGCAAGGTTCCGGAATTTTCGGAATTCCGGAATGTTCAGAGTTCCGGAATGCACAAAGGTTCCGGAATGTTCGGAATTCCGGAATGTTCAGAGTTCCGGAATGCACCAAGGTTCGGGAATGTTCGGAATTCCGGAATGTACCAAGGTTCCGGAATGTTCGGAATTCCGGAATGTACCAAGGTTCCGGAATGTTCGGAATTCCGGAATGCACAAAGGTTCCGGAATGTTCGGAATTCCGGAATGTTCAGAGTTCCGGAATGCACCAAGGTTCGGGAATGTTCGGAATTCCGGAATGTTCAGAGTTCCGGAATGCACCAAGGTTCCGGAATGCACCAAGGTTCCGGAATGTTCGGAATTCCGGAATGTTCAGAGTTCCGGAATGTTCAGAGTTCCGGAATGCACCAAGGTTCCGGAATGCACCAAGGTTCCGGAATGCACCAAGGTTCCGGAATGTTCGGAATTCCGGAATGCACCAAAGTTCCGGAATGTTCGGAATTCCGGAATGTACCAAGGTTCCGGAATGTCCAGAGTTCCGGAATGCACCAAGGTTCCGGAATGTTCGGAATTCCGGAATATTCAGAGTTCCGGAATGTTTGGAGTTCCGGAATGCACCAAGGTTCCGGAATGTTCAGAGTTCCGGAATGCACAAAGCTTCCGGAATGTTCGGAATTCCGGAATGCACCAAGGTTCCGGAATGCACAAAGGTTCCGGAATGTTCGGAATTCCGGAATGTTCAGAGTTCCGGAATGTTCAGAGTTCCGGAATGTTCAGAGTTCCGGAATGCACCAAGGTTCCGGAATGCACCAAGGTTCCGGAATGTTCGGAATTCTGGAATGTTCAGAGTTCCGGAATGCACCAAGGTTCCGGAATGTTCGGAATTCCGGAATGTTCAGAGTTCTGGAATGT
Organism: Copadichromis virginalis; assembly: GCF_057382275.1. Lineage (NCBI taxonomy): Eukaryota > Metazoa > Chordata > Actinopteri > Cichliformes > Cichlidae > Copadichromis > Copadichromis virginalis. The sequence continues at coordinate 38,479,868 of NC_140635.1, read as the reverse complement.
TTGGAGTTCCGGAATGCACCAAGGTTCCGGAATGTTCGGAATTCCGGAATGTTCAGAGTTCCGGAATGTTTGGAGTTCCGGAATGCAGCAAGGTTCCGGAATGCACCAAGGTTCCGGAATGTTCGGAATTCCGGAATGTTCAGAGTTCCGGAATGTTCGGAATTCCGGAATGTACCAAGGTTCCGGAATGTTCGGAATTCCGGAATGCAGCAAGGTTCCGGAATGTTCGGAATTCCGGAATGTTCAGAGTTCCGGAATGTTCAGAGTTCCGGAATGCACCAAGGTTCCGGAATTCAGAGTTCCGGAATGCACCAAGGTTCCGGAATTTTCGGAATTCCGGAATGTTCAGAGTTCCGGAATGTTCAGAGTTCCGGAATGCACCAAGGTTCCGGAATGTTCGGAATTCCGGAATGTTCAGAGTTCCGGAATGCACCAAGGTTCCGGAATGTTCGGAATTCCGGAATGGTCAGAGTTCCGGAATGTTCAGAGTTCCGGAATGCACCAAGGTTCCGGAATGTTCGGAATTCCAGAATGTTCAGAGTTCCGGAATTCAGAGTTCCGGAATGCAGCAAGGTTCCGGAATTTTCGGAATTCCGGAATGTTCAGAGTTCCGGAATTCAGAGTTCCGGAATGCAGCAAGGTTCCGGAATTTTCGGAATTCCGGAATGTTCAGAGTTCCGGAATGCACAAAGGTTCCGGAATGTTCGGAATTCCGGAATGTTCAGAGTTCCGGAATGCACCAAGGTTCGGGAATGTTCGGAATTCCGGAATGTACCAAGGTTCCGGAATGTTCGGAATTCCGGAATGTACCAAGGTTCCGGAATGTTCGGAATTCCGGAATGCACAAAGGTTCCGGAATGTTCGGAATTCCGGAATGTTCAGAGTTCCGGAATGCACCAAGGTTCGGGAATGTTCGGAATTCCGGAATGTTCAGAGTTCCGGAATGCACCAAGGTTCCGGAATGCACCAAGGTTCCGGAATGCACCAAGGTTCCGGAATGTTCGGAATTCCGGAATGCACCAAGGTTCCGGAATGTTCGGAATTCCGGAATGTACCAAGGTTCCGGAATGTCCAGAGTTCCGGAATGCACCAAGGTTCCGGAATGTTCGGAATTCCGGAATATTCAGAGTTCCGGAATGTTTGGAGTTCCGGAATGCACCAAGGTTCCGGAATGTTCAGAGTTCCGGAATGCACAAAGCTTCCGGAATGTTCGGAATTCCGGAATGCACCAAGGTTCCGGAATGCACAAAGGTTCCGGAATGTTCGGAATTCCGGAATGTTCAGAGTTCCGGAATGTTCAGAGTTCCGGAATGCACCAAGGTTCCGGAATGCACCAAGGTTCCGGAATGTTCGGAATTCTGGAATGTTCAGAGTTCCGGAATGCACCAAGGTTCCGGAATGTTCGGAATTCCGGAATGTTCAGAGTTCCGGAATGTTTGGAGTTTCGGAATGCAGCAAGGTTCCGGAATGCACCAAGGTTCCGGAATTCAGAGTTCCGGAATGCAGCAAGGTTCCGGAATGTTCGGAATTCCGGAATGTTCAGAGTTCCGGAATGTTCAGAGTTCCGGAATGCACCAAGGTTCCGGAATGTTCGGAGTTCCGGAATGCACCAAGGTTCCGGAATGTTCGGAATTCCGGAATTCAGAGTTCCGGAATGCACCAAGGTTCCGGAATGTTCGGAATTCCGGAATGTTCAGAGTTCCGGAATGTTTGGAGTTCCGGAATGCACCAAGGTTCCGGAATGTTCGGAATTCCGGAATGCACCAAGGTTCCGGAATGCACCAAGGTTCCGGAATGCACCAAGGTTCCGGAATGTTCGGAATTCCGGAATGTACCAAGGTTCCGGAATGTCCAGAGTTCCGGAATGCACCAAGGTTCCGGAATGTTCGGAATTCCGGAATGTTCACAGTTCCGGAATGTTCGGAATTCCGGAATGTACCAAGGTTCCGGAATGTCCAGAGTTCCGGAATGCACAAAGGTTCCGGAATGTTCGGAATTCCGGAATGTTCAGAGTTCCGGAATGCACCAAGGTTCGGGAATGTTCGGAATTCCGGAATGCACCAAGGTTCCGGAATGTTCGGAATTCCGGAATGCACCAAGGTTCCGGAATGTTCGGAATTCCGGAATGTTCGGAATTCCGGAATGTACCAAGGTTCCGGAATGTTCGGAATTCCGGAATGCACAAAGGTTCCGGAATGTTCGGAATTCCGGAATGTTCAGAGTTCCGGAATGCACCAAGGTTCGGGAATGTTCGGAATTCCGGAATGTACCAAGGTTCCGGAATGTTCGGAATTCCGGAATGTTTGGAGTTCCGGAATGCACCAAGGTTCCGGAATGTTCGGAATTCCGGAATGTTCAGAGTTCCGGAATGTTCGGAATTCCGGAATGTACCAAGGTTCCGGAATGTTCGGAATTCCGGAATGCACCAAGGTTCCGGAATTCAGAGTTCCGGAATGCAGCAAGGTTCCGGAATGTTCGGAATTCCGGAATGTTCAGAGTTCCGGAATGTTCAGAGTTCCGGAATGCACCAAGGTTCCGGAATTCAGAGTTCCGGAATGCACCAAGGTTCCGGAATTTTCGGAATTCCGGAATGTTCAGAGTTCCGGAATGTTCAGAGTTCCGGAATGCACCAAGGTTCCGGAATGTTCGGAATTCCGGAATGTTCAGAGTTCCGGAATGCACCAAGGTTCCGGAATGTTCGGAATTCCAGAATGTTCAGAGTTCCGGAATTCAGAGTTCCGGAATGCAGCAAGGTTCCGGAATTTTCGGAATTCCGGAATGTTCAGAGTTCCGGAATTCAGAGTTCCGGAATGCAGCAAGGTTCCGGAATTTTCGGAATTCCGGAATGTTCAGAGTTCCGGAATGCACAAAGGTTCCGGAATGTTCGGAATTCCGGAATGTTCAGAGTTCCGGAATGCACCAAGGTTCGGGAATGTTCGGAATTCCGGAATGTACCAAGGTTCCGGAATGTTCGGAATTCCGGAATGTACCAAGGTTCCGGAATGTTCGGAATTCCGGAATGCACAAAGGTTCCGGAATGTTCGGAATTCCGGAATGTTCAGAGTTCCGGAATGCACCAAGGTTCGGGAATGCACCAAGGTTCCGGAATGTTCGGAATTCCGGAATGTTCAGAGTTCCGGAATGTTCAGAGTTCCGGAATGCACCAAGGTTCCGGAATGCACCAAGGTTCCGGAATGCACCAAGGTTCCGGAATGTTCGGAATTCCGGAATGCACCAAGGTTCCGGAATGTTCGGAATTCCGGAATGTACCAAGGTTCCGGAATGTCCAGAGTTCCGGAATGCACCAAGGTTCCGGAATGTTCGGAATTCCGGAATGCACCAAGGTTCCGGAATGTTCAGAGTTCCGGAATGCACAAAGCTTCCGGAATGTTCGGAATTCCGGAATGCACCAAGGTTCCGGAATGCACAAAGGTTCCGGAATGTTCGGAATTCCGGAATGTTCAGAGTTCCGGAATGTTCAGAGTTCCGGAATGTTCAGAGTTCCGGAATGCACCAAGGTTCCGGAATGCACCAAGGTTCCGGAATGTTCGGAATTCTGGAATGTTCAGAGTTCCGGAATGCACCAAGGTTCCGGAATGTTCGGAATTCCGGAATGTTCAGAGTTCTGGAATGTTTGGAGTTCCGGAATGCACCAAGGTTCCGGAATGTTCGGAATTCCGGAATGTTCAGAGTTCCGGAATGTTTGGAGTTCCGGAATGCAGCAAGGTTCCGGAATGCACCAAGGTTCCGGAATGTTCGGAATTCCGGAATGTTCAGAGTTCCGGAATGTTCGGAATTCCGGAATGTACCAAGGTTCCGGAATGTTCGGAATTCCGGAATGCAGCAAGGTTCCGGAATGTTCGGAATTCCGGAATGTTCAGAGTTCCGGAATGTTCAGAGTTCCGGAATGCACCAAGGTTCCGGAATTCAGAGTTCCGGAATGCACCAAGGTTCCGGAATTTTCGGAATTCCGGAATGTTCAGAGTTCCGGAATGTTCAGAGTTCCGGAATGCACCAAGGTTCCGGAATGTTCGGAATTCCGGAATGGTCAGAGTTCCGGAATGTTCAGAGTTCCGGAATGCACCAAGGTTCCGGAATGTTCGGAATTCCAGAATGTTCAGAGTTCCGGAATTCAGAGTTCCGGAATGCAGCAAGGTTCCGGAATTTTCGGAATTCCGGAATGTTCAGAGTTCCGGAATTCAGAGTTCCGGAATGCAGCAAGGTTCCGGAATTTTCGGAATTCCGGAATGTTCAGAGTTCCGGAATGTTCGGAATTCCGGAATGTACCAAGGTTCCGGAATGTCCAGAGTTCCGGAATGCACAAAGGTTCCGGAATGTTCGGAATTCCGGAATGTTCAGAGTTCCGGAATGCACCAAGGTTCGGGAATGTAGGGAATTCCGGAATGTACCAAGGTTCCGGAATGTTCGGAATTCCGGAAAGTACCAAGGTTCCGGAATGTTCGGAATTCCGGAATGCACAAAGGTTCCGGAATGTTCGGAATTCCGGAATGTTCAGAGTTCCGGAATGCACCAAGGTTCGGGAATGTTCGGAATTCCGGAATGTTCAGAGTTCCGGAATGCACCAAGGTTCCGGAATGCACCAAGATTCCGGAATGTTCGGAATTCCGGAATGTTCAGAGTTCCGGAATGTTTGGAGTTCCGGAATGCAGCAAGGTTCCAGAATGCACCAAGGTTCCGGAATGTTCGGAATTCCGGAATGTTCAGAGTTCCGGAATGTTCGGAATTCCGGAATGTACCAAGGTTCCGGAATGTTCGGAATTCCGGAATGCACCAAGGTTCCGGAATGTTCGGAATTCCGGAATGTTCAGAGTTCCGGAATGCACCAAGGTTCCGGAATGTTCGGAATTCCGGAATGTTCAGAGTTCCGGAATGCACCAAGGTTCCGGAATGTTCGGAATTCCGGAATGGTCAGAGTTCCGGAATGTTCAGAGTTCCGGAATGCACCAAGGTTCCGGAATGTTCGGAATTCCGGAATGTTCAGAGTTCCGGAATTCAGAGTTCCGGAATGCAGCAAGGTTCCGGAATTTTCGGAATTCCGGAATGTTCAGAGTTCCGGAATGCACAAAGGTTCCGGAATGTTCGGAATTCCGGAATGTTCAGAGTTCCGGAATGCACCAAGGTTCGGGAATGTTCGGAATTCCGGAATGTACCAAGGTTCCGGAATGTTCGGAATTCCGGAATATTCAGAGTTCCGGAATGTTTGGAGTTCCGGAATGCACCAAGGTTCCGGAATGTTCGGAATTCCGGAATGTTCAGAGTTCTGGAATGTTTGGAGTTCCGGAATGCACCAAGGTTCCGGAATGTTCGGAATTCCGGAATGTTCAGAGTTCCGGAATGTTTGGAGTTCCGGAATGCAGCAAGGTTCCGGAATGCACCAAGGTTCCGGAATGTTCGGAATTCCGGAATGTTCAGAGTTCCGGAATGTTCGGAATTCCGGAATGTACCAAGGTTCCGGAATGTTCGGAATTCCGGAATGCAGCAAGGTTCCGGAATGTTCGGAATTCCGGAATGTTCAGAGTTCCGGAATGTTCAGAGTTCCGGAATGCACCAAGGTTCCGGAATTCAGAGTTCCGGAATGCACCAAGGTTCCGGAATTTTCGGAATTCCGGAATGTTCAGAGTTCCGGAATGTTCAGAGTTCCGGAATGCACCAAGGTTCCGGAATGTTCGGAATTCCGGAATGTTCAGAGTTCCGGAATGCACCAAGGTTCCGGAATGTTCGGAATTCCGGAATGTTCAGAGTTCCGGAATGCACCAAGGTTCCGGAATGCACCAAGGTTCCGGAATGCACCAAGGTTCCGGAATGTTCGGAATTCCGGAATGCACCAAGGTTCCGGAATGTTCGGAATTCCGGAATGTACCAAGGTTCCGGAATGTCCAGAGTTCCGGAATGCACCAAGGTTCCGGAATGTTCGGAATTCCGGAATATTCAGAGTTCCGGAATGTTTGGAGTTCCGGAATGCACCAAGGTTCCGGAATGTTCAGAGTTCCGGAATGCACAAAGCTTCCGGAATGTTCGGAATTCCGGAATGCACCAAGGTTCCGGAATGCACAAAGGTTCCGGAATGTTCGGAATTCCGGAATGTTCAGAGTTCCGGAATGTTCAGAGTTCCGGAATGCACCAAGGTTCCGGAATGCACCAAGGTTCCGGAATGTTCGGAATTCTGGAATGTTCAGAGTTCCGGAATGCACCAAGGTTCCGGAATGTTCGGAATTCCGGAATGTTCAGAGTTCCGGAATGTTTGGAGTTTCGGAATGCAGCAAGGTTCCGGAATGCACCAAGGTTCCGGAATGTTCGGAATTCCGGAATGTTCAGAGTTCCGGAATGTTCGGAATTCCGGAATGCACCAAGGTTCCGGAATGTTCGGAATTCCGGAATGTTCAGAGTTCCGGAATGCACCAAGGTTCCGGAATTCAGAGTTCCGGAATGCAGCAAGGTTCCGGAATGTTCGGAATTCCGGAATGTTCAGAGTTCCGGAATGTTCAGAGTTCCGGAATGCACCAAGGTTCCGGAATGTTCGGAGTTCCGGAATGCACCAAGGTTCCGGAATGTTCGGAATTCCGGAATTCAGAGTTCCGGAATGCACCAAGGTTCCGGAATGTTCGGAATTCCGGAATGTTCAGAGTTCCGGAATGTTTGGAGTTCCGGAATGCACCAAGGTTCCGGAATGTTCGGAATTCCGGAATGCACCAAGGTTCCGGAATGCACCAAGGTTCCGGAATGCACCAAGGTTCCGGAATGTTCGGAATTCCGGAATGTACCAAGGTTCCGGAATGTCCAGAGTTCCGGAATGCACCAAGGTTCCGGAATGTTCGGAATTCCGGAATGTTCACAGTTCCGGAATGTTCGGAATTCCGGAATGTACCAAGGTTCCGGAATGTCCAGAGTTCCGGAATGCACAAAGGTTCCGGAATGTTCGGAATTCCGGAATGTTCAGAGTTCCGGAATGCACCAAGGTTCGGGAATGTTCGGAATTCCGGAATGCACCAAGGTTCCGGAATGTTCGGAATTCCGGAATGCACCAAGGTTCCGGAATGTTCGGAATTCCGGAATGTTCGGAATTCCGGAATGTACCAAGGTTCCGGAATGTTCGGAATTCCGGAATGCACAAAGGTTCCGGAATGTTCGGAATTCCGGAATGTTCAGAGTTCCGGAATGCACCAAGGTTCGGGAATGTTCGGAATTCCGGAATGTACCAAGGTTCCGGAATTCAGAGTTCCGGAATGCAGCAAGGTTCCGGAATGTTCGGAATTCCGGAATGTTCAGAGTTCCGGAATGTTCAGAGTTCCGGAATGCACCAAGGTTCCGGAATGTTCGGAGTTCCGGAATGCACCAAGGTTCCGGAATGTTCGGAATTCCGGAATTCAGAGTTCCGGAATGCACCAAGGTTCCGGAATGTTCGGAATTCCGGAATGTTCAGAGTTCCGGAATGTTTGGAGTTCCGGAATGCACCAAGGTTCCGGAATGTTCGGAATTCCGGAATGCACCAAGGTTCCGGAATGCACCAAGGTTCCGGAATGCACCAAGGTTCCGGAATGTTCGGAATTCCGGAATGTACCAAGGTTCCGGAATGTCCAGAGTTCCGGAATGCACCAAGGTTCCGGAATGTTCGGAATTCCGGAATGTTCACAGTTCCGGAATGTTCGGAATTCCGGAATGTACCAAGGTTCCGGAATGTCCAGAGTTCCGGAATGCACAAAGGTTCCGGAATGTTCGGAATTCCGGAATGTTCAGAGTTCCGGAATGCACCAAGGTTCGGGAATGTTCGGAATTCCGGAATGCACCAAGGTTCCGGAATGTTCGGAATTCCGGAATGCACCAAGGTTCCGGAATGTTCGGAATTCCGGAATGTTCGGAATTCCGGAATGTACCAAGGTTCCGGAATGTTCGGAATTCCGGAATGCACAAAGGTTCCGGAATGTTCGGAATTCCGGAATGTTCAGAGTTCCGGAATGCACCAAGGTTCGGGAATGTTCGGAATTCCGGAATGTACCAAGGTTCCGGAATGTTCGGAATTCCGGAATGTTTGGAGTTCCGGAATGCACCAAGGTTCCGGAATGTTCGGAATTCCGGAATGTTCAGAGTTCCGGAATGTTCGGAATTCCGGAATGTACCAAGGTTCCGGAATGTTCGGAATTCCGGAATGCACCAAGGTTCCGGAATTCAGAGTTCCGGAATGCAGCAAGGTTCCGGAATGTTCGGAATTCCGGAATGTTCAGAGTTCCGGAATGTTCAGAGTTCCGGAATGCACCAAGGTTCCGGAATTCAGAGTTCCGGAATGCACCAAGGTTCCGGAATTTTCGGAATTCCGGAATGTTCAGAGTTCCGGAATGTTCAGAGTTCCGGAATGCACCAAGGTTCCGGAATGTTCGGAATTCCGGAATGTTCAGAGTTCCGGAATGCACCAAGGTTCCGGAATGTTCGGAATTCCGGAATGTTCAGAGTTCCGGAATGCACCAAGGTTCCGGAATGTTCGGAATTCCGGAATGTTCAGAGTTCCGGAATGCACCAAGGTTCCGGAATGCACCAAGGTTCCGGAATGCACCAAGGTTCCGGAATGTTCGGAATTCCGGAATGCACCAAGGTTCCGGAATGTTCGGAATTCCGGAATGTACCAAGGTTCCGGAATGTCCAGAGTTCCGGAATGCACCAAGGTTCCGGAATGTTCGGAATTCCGGAATATTCAGAGTTCCGGAATGTTTGGAGTTCCGGAATGCACCAAGGTTCCGGAATGTTCAGAGTTCCGGAATGCACAAAGCTTCCGGAATGTTCGGAATTCCGGAATGCACCAAGGTTCCGGAATGCACAAAGGTTCCGGAATGTTCGGAATTCCGGAATGTTCAGAGTTCCGGAATGTTCAGAGTTCCGGAATGCACCAAGGTTCCGGAATGCACCAAGGTTCCGGAATGTTCGGAATTCTGGAATGTTCAGAGTTCCGGAATGCACCAAGGTTCCGGAATGTTCGGAATTCCGGAATGTTCAGAGTTCCGGAATGTTTGGAGTTTCGGAATGCAGCAAGGTTCCGGAATGCACCAAGGTTCCGGAATGTTCGGAATTCCGGAATGTTCAGAGTTCCGGAATGTTCGGAATTCCGGAATGCACCAAGGTTCCGGAATGTTCGGAATTCCGGAATGTTCAGAGTTCCGGAATGCACCAAGGTTCCGGAATTCAGAGTTCCGGAATGCAGCAAGGTTCCGGAATGTTCAGAGTTCCGGAATGCACCAAGGTTCCGGAATGTTCGGAGTTCCGGAATGCACCAAGGTTCCGGAATGTTCGGAATTCCGGAATTCAGAGTTCCGGAATGCACCAAGGTTCCGGAATGTTCGGAATTCCGGAATGTTCAGAGTTCCGGAATGTTTGGAGTTCCGGAATGCACCAAGGTTCCGGAATGTTCGGAATTCCGGAATGCACCAAGGTTCCGGAATGCACCAAGGTTCCGGAATGCACCAAGGTTCCGGAATGTTCGGAATTCCGGAATGTACCAAGGTTCCGGAATGTCCAGAGTTCCGGAATGCACCAAGGTTCCGGAATGTTCGGAATTCCGGAATGTTCACAGTTCCGGAATGTTCGGAATTCCGGAATGTACCAAGGTTCCGGAATGTCCAGAGTTCCGGAATGCACAAAGGTTCCGGAATGTTCGGAATTCCGGAATGTTCAGAGTTCCGGAATGCACCAAGGTTCGGGAATGTTCGGAATTCCGGAATGCACCAAGGTTCCGGAATGTTCGGAATTCCGGAATGCACCAAGGTTCCGGAATGTTCGGAATTCCGGAATGTTCGGAATTCCGGAATGTACCAAGGTTCCGGAATGTTCGGAATTCCGGAATGCACAAAGGTTCCGGAATGTTCGGAATTCCGGAATGTTCAGAGTTCCGGAATGCACCAAGGTTCGGGAATGTTCGGAATTCCGGAATGTACCAAGGTTCCGGAATGTTCGGAATTCCGGAATGTTTGGAGTTCCGGAATGCACCAAGGTTCCGGAATGTTCGGAATTCCGGAATGTTCAGAGTTCCGGAATGTTCGGAATTCCGGAATGTACCAAGGTTCCGGAATGTTCGGAATTCCGGAATGCACCAAGGTTCCGGAATTCAGAGTTCCGGAATGCAGCAAGGTTCCGGAATGTTCGGAATTCCGGAATGTTCAGAGTTCCGGAATGTTCAGAGTTCCGGAATGCACCAAGGTTCCGGAATTCAGAGTTCCGGAATGCACCAAGGTTCCGGAATTTTCGGAATTCCGGAATGTTCAGAGTTCCGGAATGTTCAGAGTTCCGGAATGCACCAAGGTTCCGGAATGTTCGGAATTCCGGAATGTTCAGAGTTCCGGAATGCACCAAGGTTCCGGAATGTTCGGAATTCCAGAATGTTCAGAGTTCCGGAATTCAGAGTTCCGGAATGCAGCAAGGTTCCGGAATTTTCGGAATTCCGGAATGTTCAGAGTTCCGGAATTCAGAGTTCCGGAATGCAGCAAGGTTCCGGAATTTTCGGAATTCCGGAATGTTCAGAGTTCCGGAATTCAGAGTTCCGGAATGCAGCAAGGTTCCGGAATTTTCGGAATTCCGGAATGTTCAGAGTTCCGGAATGTTCGGAATTCCGGAATGTACCAAGGTTCCGGAATGTCCAGAGTTCCGGAATGCACAAAGGTTCCGGAATGTTCGGAATTCCGGAATGTTCAGAGTTCTGGAATGCACCAAGGTTCGGGAATGTAGGGAATTCCGGAATGTACCAAGGTTCCGGAATGTTCGGAATTCCGGAAAGTACCAAGGTTCCGGAATGTTCGGAATTCCGGAATGCACAAAGGTTCCGGAATGTTCGGAATTCCGGAATGTTCAGAGTTCCGGAATGCACCAAGGTTCGGGAATGTTCGGAATTCCGGAATGTTCAGAGTTCCGGAATGCACCAAGGTTCCGGAATGCACCAAGATTCCGGAATGTTCGGAATTCCGGAATGTTCAGAGTTCCGGAATGTTTGGAGTTCCGGAATGCAGCAAGGTTCCAGAATGCACCAAGGTTCCGGAATGTTCGGAATTCCGGAATGTTCAGAGTTCCGGAATGTTCGGAATTCCGGAATGTACCAAGGTTCCGGAATGTTCGGAATTCCGGAATGCACCAAGGTTCCGGAATGTTCGGAATTCCGGAATGTTCAGAGTTCCGGAATGCACCAAGGTTCCGGAATGTTCGGAATTCCGGAATGTTCAGAGTTCCGGAATGCACCAAGGTTCCGGAATGTTCGGAATTCCGGAATGGTCAGAGTTCCGGAATGTTCAGAGTTCCGGAATGCACCAAGGTTCCGGAATGTTCGGAATTCCGGAATGTTCAGAGTTCCGGAATTCAGAGTTCCGGAATGCAGCAAGGTTCCGGAATTTTCGGAATTCCGGAATGTTCAGAGTTCCGGAATGTTCGGAATTCCGGAATGTACCAAGGTTCCGGAATGTCCAGAGTTCCGGAATGCACAAAGGTTCCGGAATGTTCGGAATTCCGGAATGTTCAGAGTTCCGGAATGCACCAAGGTTCGGGAATGTTCGGAATTCCGGAATGTACCATGGTTCCGGAATGTTCGGAATTCCGGAATGCACCAAGGTTCCGGAATGTTCGGAATTCCGGAATGTTCAGAGTTCCGGAATGCACCAAGGTTCGGGAATGTTCGGAATTCCGGAATGTACCAAGGTTCCGGAATGTTCGGAATTCCGGAATGCACCAAGGTTCCGGAATGTTCGGAATTCCGGAATGTTCAGAGTTCCGGAATGCACCAAGGTTCCGGAATGTTCGGAATTCCGGAATGTTCGGAATTCCGGATTGTACCAAGGTTCCGGAATGTTCGGAATTCCGGAATGTTCAGAGTTCCGGAATGCACCAAGGTTCCGGAATGTTCGGAATTCCGGAATGTTCAGAGTTCCGGAATGCACCAAGGTTCCGGAATGCACAAAGGTTCCGGAATGTTCGGAATTCCGGAATGTTTGGAGTTCCGGAATGCACCAAGGTTCCGGAATGTTCGGAATTCCGGAATGTTCAGAGTTCCGGAATGTTCGGAATTCCGGAATGTACCAAGGTTCCGGAATGTTCGGAATTCCGGAATGCACCAAGGTTCCGGAATTCAGAGTTCCGGAATGCAGCAAGGTTCCGGAATGTTCGGAATTCCGGAATGTTCAGAGTTCCGGAATGTTCAGAATTCCGGAATGCACCAAGGTTCCGGAATTCAGAGTTCCGGAATGCACCAAGGTTCTGGAATTTTCGGAATTCCGGAATGTTCAGAGTTCCGGAATGTTCAGAGTTCCGGAATGCACCAAGGTTCCGGAATGTTCGGAATTCCAGAATGTTCAGAGTTCCGGAATTCAGAGTTCCGGAATGCAGCAAGGTTCCGGAATTTTCGGAATTCCGGAATGTTCAGAGTTCCGGAATGCATCAAGGTTCGGGAATGTTCGGAATTCCGGAATGTACCAAGGTTCCGGAATGTTCAGAGTTCCGGAATGCACAAAGGTTCTGGAATGTTCGGAATTCCGGAATGTTCAGAGTTCCGGAATGCACCAAGGTTCCGGAATGTTCGGAATTCCGGAATGTTCAGAGTTCCGGAATGTTCAGAGTTCCGGAATGCACCAAGGTTCCGGAATGTTCGGAATTCCGGAATGGTCAGAGTTCCGGAATGTTCAGAGTTCCGGAATGCACCAAGGTTCCGGAATGCACCAAGGTTCCGGAATGCACCAAGGTTCCGGAATGTTCGGAATTCCGGAATGCACCAAGGTTCCGGAATGTTCGGAATTCCGGAATGTACCAAGGTTCCGGAATGTCCAGAGTTCCGGAATGCACCAAGGTTCCGGAATGTTCGGAATTCCGGAATATTCAGAGTTCCGGAATGTTTGGAGTTCCGGAATGCACCAAGGTTCCGGAATGTTCAGAGTTCCGGAATGCACAAAGCTTCCGGAATGTTCGGAATTCCGGAATGCACCAAGGTTCCGGAATGCACAAAGGTTCCGGAATGTTCGGAATTCCGGAATGTTCAGAGTTCCGGAATGTTCAGAGTTCCGGAATGTTCAGAATTCCGGAATGCACCAAGGTTCCGGAATGTTCGGAATTCCGGAATGTTCAGAGTTCCGGAATGCACCAAGGTTCCGGAATGTTCGGAATTCCGGAATGTTCAGAGTTCCGGAATGCACCAAGGTTCCGGAATGCACAAAGGTTCCGGAATGTTCGGAATTCCGGAATGTTTGGAGTTCCGGAATGCACCAAGGTTCCGGAATGTTCGGAATTCCGGAATGTTCAGAGTTCCGGAATGTTCGGAATTCCGGAATGTACCAAGGTTCCGGAATGTTCGGAATTCCGGAATGCACCAAGGTTCCGGAATTCAGAGTTCCGGAATGCAGCAAGGTTCCGGAATGTTCGGAATTCCGGAATGTTCAGAGTTCTGGAATGTTCGGAATTCCGGAATGTACCAAGGTTCCGGAATGTCCAGAGTTCCGGAATGCACCAAGGTTCCGGAATGTTCGGAATTCCGGAATATTCAGAGTTCCGGAATGTTTGGAGTTCCGGAATGCACCAAGGTTCCGGAATGTTCAGAGTTCCGGAATGCACAAAGCTTCCGGAATGTTCGGAATTCCGGAATGCACCAAGGTTCCGGAATGCACAAAGGTTCCGGAATGTTCGGAATTCCGGAATGTTCAGAGTTCCGGAATGTTCAGAGTTCCGGAATGTTCAGAGTTCCGGAATGCACCAAGGTTCCGGAATGCACCAAGGTTCCGGAATGTTCGGAATTCTGGAATGTTCAGAGTTCCGGAATGCACCAAGGTTCCGGAATGTTCGGAATTCCGGAATGTTCAGAGTTCTGGAATGTTTGGAGTTCCGGAATGCACCAAGGTTCCGGAATGTTCGGAATTCCGGAATGTTCAGAGTTCCGGAATGTTTGGAGTTCCGGAATGCAGCAAGGTTCCGGAATGCACCAAGGTTCCGGAATGTTCGGAATTCCGGAATGTTCAGAGTTCCGGAATGTTCGGAATTCCGGAATGTACCAAGGTTCCGGAATGTTCGGAATTCCGGAATGCACCAAGGTTCCGGAATGTTCGGAATTCCGGAATGTTCAGAGTTCCGGAATGCACCAAGGTTCCGGAATTCAGAGTTCCGGAATGCACCAAGGTTCCGGAATTTTCGGAATTCCGGAATGTTCAGAGTTCCGGAATGTTCAGAGTTCCGGAATGCACCAAGGTTCCGGAATGTTCGGAATTCCGGAATGTTCAGAGTTCCGGAATGTTCAGAGTTCCGGAATGCACCAAGGTTCGGGAATGTCCAGAGTTCCGGAATGCACAAAGGTTCCGGAATGTTCGGAATTCCGGAATGTTCAGAGTTCCGGAATGTTCAGAGTTCCGGAATGCACCAAGGTTCCGGAATTCAGAGTTCCGGAATGCACCAAGGTTCCGGAATTTTCGGAATTCCGGAATGTTCAGAGTTCCGGAATGTTCAGAGTTCCGGAATGCACCAAGGTTCCGGAATGTTCGGAATTCCGGAATGTTCAGAGTTCCGGAATGCACCAAGGTTCTGGAATGTTCGGAATTCCGGAATGGTCAGAGTTCCGGAATGTTCAGAGTTCCGGAATGCACCAAGGTTCCGGAATGTTCGGAATTCCGGAATGTTCAGAGTTCCGGAATGTTCAGAGTTCCGGAATGCACCAAGGTTCCGGAATGTTCGGAATTCCGGAATGTTCAGAGTTCCGGAATGCACCAAGGTTCCGGAATGCACAAAGGTTCCGGAATGTTCGGAATTCCGGAATGTTCAGAATTCTGGAATGTTTGGAGTTCCGGAATGCACCAAGGTTCCGGAATGTTCGGAATTCCGGAATGTTCAGAGTTCCGGAATGCACCAAGGTTCCGGAATGTTCGGAATTCCGGAATGTTCAGAGTTCCGGAATGCACCAAGGTTCCGGAATGCACAAAGGTTCCGGAATGTTCGGAATTCCGGAATGTTCAGAGTTCTGGAATGTTTGGAGTTCCGGAATGCACCAAGGTTCCGGAATGTTCGGAATTCCGGAATGTTCAGAGTTCCGGAATGTTTGGAGTTCCGGAATGCACCAAGGTTCCGGAATGTTCGGAATTCCGGAATGTTCAGAGTTCCGGAATGCACCAAGGTTCCGGAATGCACAAAGGTTCCGGAATGTTCGGAATTCCGGAATGTTCAGAATTCTGGAATGTTTGGAGTTCCGGAATGCACCAAGGTTCCGGAATGTTCGGAATTCCGGAATGTTCAGAGTTCCGGAATGCACCAAGGTTCCGGAATGTTCGGAATTCCGGAATGTTCAGAGTTCCGGAATGCACCAAGGTTCCGGAATGCACAAAGGTTCCGGAATGTTCGGAATTCCGGAATGTTCAGAGTTCTGGAATGTTTGGAGTTCCGGAATGCACCAAGGTTCCGGAATGTTCGGAATTCCGGAATGTTCAGAGTTCCGGAATGTTTGGAGTTCCGGAATGCACCAAGGTTCCGGAATGTTCGGAATTCCGGAATGTTCAGAGTTCCGGAATGCAGCAAGGTTCCGGAATGCACCAAGGTTCCGGAATGTTCGGAATTCCGGAATGTTCAGAGTTCCGGAATGTTCGGAATTCCGGAATGTACCAAGGTTCCGGAATGTTCGGAATTCCGGAATGCACCAAGGTTCCGGAATGTTCGGAATTCCGGAATGTTCAGAGTTCCGGAATGCACCAAGGTTCCGGAATGTTCGGAATTCCGGAATGTTCAGAGTTCTGGAATGTTTGGAGTTCCGGAATGCACCAAGGTTCCGGAATGTTCGGAATTCCGGAATGTTCAGAGTTCCGGAATGTTTGGAGTTCCGGAATGCACCAAGGTTCCGGAATGTTCGGAATTCCGGAATGTTCAGAGTTCCGGAATGCAGCAAGGTTCCGGAATGCACCAAGGTTCCGGAATGTTCGGAATTCCGGAATGTTCAGAGTTCCGGAATGTTCGGAATTCCGGAATGTACCAAGGTTCCGGAATGTTCGGAATTCCGGAATGCACCAAGGTTCCGGAATGTTCGGAATTCCGGAATGTTCAGAGTTCCGGAATGCACCAAGGTTCCGGAATGTTCGGAATTCCGGAATGTTCAGAGTTCCGGAATGCACCAAGGTTCCGGAATTCAGAGTTCTGGAATGCAGCAAGGTTCCGGAATGTTCGGAATTCCGGAATGTTCAGAGTTCCGGAATGTTCAGAGTTCCGGAATGCACCAAGGTTCCGGAATTTTCGGAATTCCGGAATGTTCAGAGTTCCGGAATGTTCAGAGTTCCGGAATGCACCAAGGTTCCGGAATGTTCGGAATTCCGGAATGTTCCGAGTTCCGGAATGCACCAAGGTTCCGGAATGTTCGGAATTCCGGAATGGTCAGAGTTCCGGAATGTTCAGAGTTCCGGAATGCACCAAGGTTCCGGAATGTTAGGAATTCCAGAATGTTCAGAGTTCCGGAATTCAGAGTTCCGGAATGCAGCAAGGTTCCGGAATTTTCGGAATTCCGGAATGTTCAGAGTTCCGGAATTCAGAGTTCCGGAATGCACCAAGGTTCCGGAATGCACCAAGGTTCCGGAATGCACCAAGGTTCCGGAATGTTTGGAGTTCCGGAATGCACCAAGGTTCCGGAATGTTCAGAGTTCCGGAATGCACAAAGCTTCCGGAATGTTCGGAATTCCGGAATGCACCAAGGTTCCGGAATGCACAAAGGTTCCGGAATGTTCGGAATTCCGGAATGTTCAGAGTTCCGGAATGTTCGGAATTCCGGAATGTTCAGAGTTCCGGAATGCACCAAGGTTCCGGAATGCACCAAGGTTCCGGAATGTTCGGAATTCCGGAATGTTCAGAGTTCCGGAATGTTCAGAGTTCCGGAATGCACCAAGGTTCCGGAATGCACCAAGGTTCCGGAATGCACCAAGGTTCCGGAATGTTCGGAATTCCGGAATGTACCAAGGTTCCGGAATGTTCGGAATTCCGGAATGCACCAAGGTTCCGGAATTCAGAGTTCCGGAATGCAGCAAGGTTCCGGAATGTTCGGAATTCCGGAATGTTCAGAGTTCCGGAATGTTCAGAGTTCCGGAATGCACCAAGGTTCCGGAATTCAGAGTTCCGGAATGCACCAAGGTTCCGGAATTTTCGGAATTCCGGAATGTTCAGAGTTCCGGAATGTTCAGAGTTCCGGAATGCACCAAGGTTCCGGAATGTTCGGAATTCCGGAATGTTCAGAGTTCCGGAATGCACCAAGGTTCCGGAATGTTCGGAATTCCGGAATGGTCAGAGTTCCGGAATGTTCAGAGTTCCGGAATGCACCAAGGTTCCGGAATGTTCGGAATTCCAGAATGTTCAGAGTTCCGGAATTCAGAGTTCCGGAATGCAGCAAGGTTCCGGAATTTTCGGAATTCCGGAATGTTCAGAGTTCCGGAATTCAGAGTTCCGGAATGCAGCAAGGTTCCGGAATTTTCGGAATTCCGGAATGTTCAGAGTTCCGGAATGCACAAAGGTTCCGGAATGTTCGGAATTCCGGAATGTTCAGAGTTCCGGAATGCACCAAGGTTCGGGAATGTTCGGAATTCCGGAATGTACCAAGGTTCCGGAATGTTCGGAATTCCGGAATGTACCAAGGTTCCGGAATGTTCGGAATTCCGGAATGCACAAAGGTTCCGGAATGTTCGGAATTCCGGAATGTTCAGAGTTCCGGAATGCACCAAGGTTCGGGAATGTTCGGAATTCCGGAATGTTCAGAGTTCCGGAATGCACCAAGGTTCCGGAATGCACCAAGGTTCCGGAATGTTCGGAATTCCGGAATGTTCAGAGTTCCGGAATGTTCAGAGTTCCGGAATGCACCAAGGTTCCGGAATGCACCAAGGTTCCGGAATGCACCAAGGTTCCGGAATGTTCGGAATTCCGGAATGCACCAAAGTTCCGGAATGTTCGGAATTCCGGAATGTACCAAGGTTCCGGAATGTCCAGAGTTCCGGAATGCACCAAGGTTCCGGAATGTTCGGAATTCCGGAATATTCAGAGTTCCGGAATGTTTGGAGTTCCGGAATGCACCAAGGTTCCGGAATGTTCAGAGTTCCGGAATGCACAAAGCTTCCGGAATGTTCGGAATTCCGGAATGCACCAAGGTTCCGGAATGCACAAAGGTTCCGGAATGTTCGGAATTCCGGAATGTTCAGAGTTCCGGAATGTTCAGAGTTCCGGAATGTTCAGAGTTCCGGAATGCACCAAGGTTCCGGAATGCACCAAGGTTCCGGAATGTTCGGAATTCTGGAATGTTCAGAGTTCCGGAATGCACCAAGGTTCCGGAATGTTCGGAATTCCGGAATGTTCAGAGTTCTGGAATGTTTGGAGTTCCGGAATGCACCAAGGTTCCGGAATGTTCGGAATTCCGGAATGTTCAGAGTTCCGGAATGTTTGGAGTTCCGGAATGCAGCAAGGTTCCGGAATGCACCAAGGTTCCGGAATGTTCGGAATTCCGGAATGTTCAGAGTTCCGGAATGTTCGGAATTCCGGAATGTACCAAGGTTCCGGAATGTTCGGAATTCCGGAATGCAGCAAGGTTCCGGAATGTTCGGAATTCCGGAATGTTCAGAGTTCCGGAATGTTCAGAGTTCCGGAATGCACCAAGGTTCCGGAATTCAGAGTTCCGGAATGCACCAAGGTTCCGGAATTTTCGGAATTCCGGAATGTTCAGAGTTCCGGAATGTTCAGAGTTCCGGAATGCACCAAGGTTCCGGAATGTTCGGAATTCCGGAATGTTCAGAGTTCCGGAATGCACCAAGGTTCCGGAATGTTCGGAATTCCGGAATGGTCAGAGTTCCGGAATGTTCAGAGTTCCGGAATGCACCAAGGTTCCGGAATGTTCGGAATTCCAGAATGTTCAGAGTTCCGGAATTCAGAGTTCCGGAATGCAGCAAGGTTCCGGAATTTTCGGAATTCCGGAATGTTCAGAGTTCCGGAATTCAGAGTTCCGGAATGCAGCAAGGTTCCGGAATTTTCGGAATTCCGGAATGTTCAGAGTTCCGGAATGCACAAAGGTTCCGGAATGTTCGGAATTCCGGAATGTTCAGAGTTCCGGAATGCACCAAGGTTCGGGAATGTTCGGAATTCCGGAATGTACCAAGGTTCCGGAATGTTCGGAATTCCGGAATGTACCAAGGTTCCGGAATGTTCGGAATTCCGGAATGCACAAAGGTTCCGGAATGTTCGGAATTCCGGAATGTTCAGAGTTCCGGAATGCACCAAGGTTCGGGAATGTTCGGAATTCCGGAATGTTCAGAGTTCCGGAATGCACCAAGGTTCCGGAATGCACCAAGGTTCCGGAATGCACCAAGGTTCCGGAATGTTCGGAATTCCGGAATGCACCAAGGTTCCGGAATGTTCGGAATTCCGGAATGTACCAAGGTTCCGGAATGTCCAGAGTTCCGGAATGCACCAAGGTTCCGGAATGTTCGGAATTCCGGAATATTCAGAGTTCCGGAATGTTTGGAGTTCCGGAATGCACCAAGGTTCCGGAATGTTCAGAGTTCCGGAATGCACAAAGCTTCCGGAATGTTCGGAATTCCGGAATGCACCAAGGTTCCGGAATGCACAAAGGTTCCGGAATGTTCGGAATTCCGGAATGTTCAGAGTTCCGGAATGTTCAGAGTTCCGGAATGCACCAAGGTTCCGGAATGCACCAAGGTTCCGGAATGTTCGGAATTCTGGAATGTTCAGAGTTCCGGAATGCACCAAGGTTCCGGAATGTTCGGAATTCCGGAATGTTCAGAGTTCCGGAATGTTTGGAGTTTCGGAATGCAGCAAGGTTCCGGAATGCACCAAGGTTCCGGAATTCAGAGTTCCGGAATGCAGCAAGGTTCCGGAATGTTCGGAATTCCGGAATGTTCAGAGTTCCGGAATGTTCAGAGTTCCGGAATGCACCAAGGTTCCGGAATGTTCGGAGTTCCGGAATGCACCAAGGTTCCGGAATGTTCGGAATTCCGGAATTCAGAGTTCCGGAATGCACCAAGGTTCCGGAATGTTCGGAATTCCGGAATGTTCAGAGTTCCGGAATGTTTGGAGTTCCGGAATGCACCAAGGTTCCGGAATGTTCGGAATTCCGGAATGCACCAAGGTTCCGGAATGCACCAAGGTTCCGGAATGCACCAAGGTTCCGGAATGTTCGGAATTCCGGAATGTACCAAGGTTCCGGAATGTCCAGAGTTCCGGAATGCACCAAGGTTCCGGAATGTTCGGAATTCCGGAATGTTCACAGTTCCGGAATGTTCGGAATTCCGGAATGTACCAAGGTTCCGGAATGTCCAGAGTTCCGGAATGCACAAAGGTTCCGGAATGTTCGGAATTCCGGAATGTTCAGAGTTCCGGAATGCACCAAGGTTCGGGAATGTTCGGAATTCCGGAATGCACCAAGGTTCCGGAATGTTCGGAATTCCGGAATGCACCAAGGTTCCGGAATGTTCGGAATTCCGGAATGTTCGGAATTCCGGAATGTACCAAGGTTCCGGAATGTTCGGAATTCCGGAATGCACAAAGGTTCCGGAATGTTCGGAATTCCGGAATGTTCAGAGTTCCGGAATGCACCAAGGTTCGGGAATGTTCGGAATTCCGGAATGTACCAAGGTTCCGGAATGTTCGGAATTCCGGAATGTTTGGAGTTCCGGAATGCACCAAGGTTCCGGAATGTTCGGAATTCCGGAATGTTCAGAGTTCCGGAATGTTCGGAATTCCGGAATGTACCAAGGTTCCGGAATGTTCGGAATTCCGGAATGCACCAAGGTTCCGGAATTCAGAGTTCCGGAATGCAGCAAGGTTCCGGAATGTTCGGAATTCCGGAATGTTCAGAGTTCCGGAATGTTCAGAGTTCCGGAATGCACCAAGGTTCCGGAATTCAGAGTTCCGGAATGCACCAAGGTTCCGGAATTTTCGGAATTCCGGAATGTTCAGAGTTCCGGAATGTTCAGAGTTCCGGAATGCACCAAGGTTCCGGAATGTTCGGAATTCCGGAATGTTCAGAGTTCCGGAATGCACCAAGGTTCCGGAATGTTCGGAATTCCAGAATGTTCAGAGTTCCGGAATTCAGAGTTCCGGAATGCAGCAAGGTTCCGGAATTTTCGGAATTCCGGAATGTTCAGAGTTCCGGAATTCAGAGTTCCGGAATGCAGCAAGGTTCCGGAATTTTCGGAATTCCGGAATGTTCAGAGTTCCGGAATGCACAAAGGTTCCGGAATGTTCGGAATTCCGGAATGTTCAGAGTTCCGGAATGCACCAAGGTTCGGGAATGTTCGGAATTCCGGAATGTACCAAGGTTCCGGAATGTTCGGAATTCCGGAATGTACCAAGGTTCCGGAATGTTCGGAATTCCGGAATGCACAAAGGTTCCGGAATGTTCGGAATTCCGGAATGTTCAGAGTTCCGGAATGCACCAAGGTTCGGGAATGCACCAAGGTTCCGGAATGTTCGGAATTCCGGAATGTTCAGAGTTCCGGAATGTTCAGAGTTCCGGAATGCACCAAGGTTCCGGAATGCACCAAGGTTCCGGAATGCACCAAGGTTCCGGAATGTTCGGAATTCCGGAATGCACCAAGGTTCCGGAATGTTCGGAATTCCGGAATGTACCAAGGTTCCGGAATGTCCAGAGTTCCGGAATGCACCAAGGTTCCGGAATGTTCGGAATTCCGGAATGCACCAAGGTTCCGGAATGTTCAGAGTTCCGGAATGCACAAAGCTTCCGGAATGTTCGGAATTCCGGAATGCACCAAGGTTCCGGAATGCACAAAGGTTCCGGAATGTTCGGAATTCCGGAATGTTCAGAGTTCCGGAATGTTCAGAGTTCCGGAATGTTCAGAGTTCCGGAATGCACCAAGGTTCCGGAATGCACCAAGGTTCCGGAATGTTCGGAATTCTGGAATGTTCAGAGTTCCGGAATGCACCAAGGTTCCGGAATGTTCGGAATTCCGGAATGTTCAGAGTTCTGGAATGTTTGGAGTTCCGGAATGCACCAAGGTTCCGGAATGTTCGGAATTCCGGAATGTTCAGAGTTCCGGAATGTTTGGAGTTCCGGAATGCAGCAAGGTTCCGGAATGCACCAAGGTTCCGGAATGTTCGGAATTCCGGAATGTTCAGAGTTCCGGAATGTTCGGAATTCCGGAATGTACCAAGGTTCCGGAATGTTCGGAATTCCGGAATGCAGCAAGGTTCCGGAATGTTCGGAATTCCGGAATGTTCAGAGTTCCGGAATGTTCAGAGTTCCGGAATGCACCAAGGTTCCGGAATTCAGAGTTCCGGAATGCACCAAGGTTCCGGAATTTTCGGAATTCCGGAATGTTCAGAGTTCCGGAATGTTCAGAGTTCCGGAATGCACCAAGGTTCCGGAATGTTCGGAATTCCGGAATGGTCAGAGTTCCGGAATGTTCAGAGTTCCGGAATGCACCAAGGTTCCGGAATGTTCGGAATTCCAGAATGTTCAGAGTTCCGGAATTCAGAGTTCCGGAATGCAGCAAGGTTCCGGAATTTTCGGAATTCCGGAATGTTCAGAGTTCCGGAATTCAGAGTTCCGGAATGCAGCAAGGTTCCGGAATTTTCGGAATTCCGGAATGTTCAGAGTTCCGGAATGTTCGGAATTCCGGAATGTACCAAGGTTCCGGAATGTCCAGAGTTCCGGAATGCACAAAGGTTCCGGAATGTTCGGAATTCCGGAATGTTCAGAGTTCCGGAATGCACCAAGGTTCGGGAATGTAGGGAATTCCGGAATGTACCAAGGTTCCGGAATGTTCGGAATTCCGGAAAGTACCAAGGTTCCGGAATGTTCGGAATTCCGGAATGCACAAAGGTTCCGGAATGTTCGGAATTCCGGAATGTTCAGAGTTCCGGAATGCACCAAGGTTCGGGAATGTTCGGAATTCCGGAATGTTCAGAGTTCCGGAATGCACCAAGGTTCCGGAATGCACCAAGATTCCGGAATGTTCGGAATTCCGGAATGTTCAGAGTTCCGGAATGTTTGGAGTTCCGGAATGCAGCAAGGTTCCAGAATGCACCAAGGTTCCGGAATGTTCGGAATTCCGGAATGTTCAGAGTTCCGGAATGTTCGGAATTCCGGAATGTACCAAGGTTCCGGAATGTTCGGAATTCCGGAATGCACCAAGGTTCCGGAATGTTCGGAATTCCGGAATGTTCAGAGTTCCGGAATGCACCAAGGTTCCGGAATGTTCGGAATTCCGGAATGTTCAGAGTTCCGGAATGCACCTAGGTTCCGGAATGTTCGGAATTCCGGAATGGTCAGAGTTCCGGAATGTTCAGAGTTCCGGAATGCACCAAGGTTCCGGAATGTTCGGAATTCCGGAATGTTCAGAGTTCCGGAATTCAGAGTTCCGGAATGCAGCAAGGTTCCGGAATTTTCGGAATTCCGGAATGTTCAGAGTTCCGGAATGCACAAAGGTTCCGGAATGTTCGGAATTCCGGAATGTTCAGAGTTCCGGAATGCACCAAGGTTCGGGAATGTTCGGAATTCCGGAATGTACCAAGGTTCCGGAATGTTCGGAATTCCGGAATGTACCAAGGTTCCGGAATGTTCGGAATTCCGGAATGCACAAAGGTTCCGGAATGTTCGGAATTCCGGAATGTTCAGAGTTCCGGAATGCACCAAGGTTCGGGAATGTTCGGAATTCCGGAATGTTCAGAGTTCCGGAATGCACCAAGGTTCCGGAATGCACCAAGGTTCCGGAATGTTCGGAATTCCGGAATGTTCAGAGTTCCGGAATGTTCAGAGTTCCGGAATGCACCAAGGTTCCGGAATGCACCAAGGTTCCGGAATGCACCAAGGTTCCGGAATGTTCGGAATTCCGGAATGCACCAAGGTTCCGGAATGTTCGGAATTCCGGAATGTACCAAGGTTCCGGAATGTCCAGAGTTCCGGAATGCACCAAGGTTCCGGAATGTTCGGAATTCCGGAATATTCAGAGTTCCGGAATGTTTGGAGTTCCGGAATGCACCAAGGTTCCGGAATGTTCGGAATTCCGGAATGTTCAGAGTTCTGGAATGTTTGGAGTTCCGGAATGCACCAAGGTTCCGGAATGTTCGGAATTCCGGAATGTTCAGAGTTCCGGAATGTTTGGAGTTCCGGAATGCAGCAAGGTTCCGGAATGCACCAAGGTTCCGGAATGTTCGGAATTCCGGAATGTTCAGAGTTCCGGAATGTTCGGAATTCCGGAATGTACCAAGGTTCCGGAATGTTCGGAATTCCGGAATGCAGCAAGGTTCCGGAATGTTCGGAATTCCGGAATGTTCAGAGTTCCGGAATGTTCAGAGTTCCGGAATGCACCAAGGTTCCGGAATTCAGAGTTCCGGAATGCACCAAGGTTCCGGAATTTTCGGAATTCCGGAATGTTCAGAGTTCCGGAATGTTCAGAGTTCCGGAATGCACCAAGGTTCCGGAATGTTCGGAATTCCGGAATGTTCAGAGTTCCGGAATGCACCAAGGTTCCGGAATGTTCGGAATTCCGGAATGTTCAGAGTTCCGGAATGCACCAAGGTTCCGGAATGCACCAAGGTTCCGGAATGCACCAAGGTTCCGGAATGTTCGGAATTCCGGAATGCACCAAGGTTCCGGAATGTTCGGAATTCCGGAATGTACCAAGGTTCCGGAATGTCCAGAGTTCCGGAATGCACCAAGGTTCCGGAATGTTCGGAATTCCGGAATATTCAGAGTTCCGGAATGTTTGGAGTTCCGGAATGCACCAAGGTTCCGGAATGTTCAGAGTTCCGGAATGCACAAAGCTTCCGGAATGTTCGGAATTCCGGAATGCACCAAGGTTCCGGAATGCACAAAGGTTCCGGAATGTTCGGAATTCCGGAATGTTCAGAGTTCCGGAATGTTCAGAGTTCCGGAATGCACCAAGGTTCCGGAATGCACCAAGGTTCCGGAATGTTCGGAATTCTGGAATGTTCAGAGTTCCGGAATGCACCAAGGTTCCGGAATGTTCGGAATTCCGGAATGTTCAGAGTTCCGGAATGTTTGGAGTTTCGGAATGCAGCAAGGTTCCGGAATGCACCAAGGTTCCGGAATGTTCGGAATTCCGGAATGTTCAGAGTTCCGGAATGTTCGGAATTCCGGAATGCACCAAGGTTCCGGAATGTTCGGAATTCCGGAATGTTCAGAGTTCCGGAATGCACCAAGGTTCCGGAATTCAGAGTTCCGGAATGCAGCAAGGTTCCGGAATGTTCGGAATTCCGGAATGTTCAGAGTTCCGGAATGTTCAGAGTTCCGGAATGCACCAAGGTTCCGGAATGTTCGGAGTTCCGGAATGCACCAAGGTTCCGGAATGTTCGGAATTCCGGAATTCAGAGTTCCGGAATGCACCAAGGTTCCGGAATGTTCGGAATTCCGGAATGTTCAGAGTTCCGGAATGTTTGGAGTTCCGGAATGCACCAAGGTTCCGGAATGTTCGGAATTCCGGAATGCACCAAGGTTCCGGAATGCACCAAGGTTCCGGAATGCACCAAGGTTCCGGAATGTTCGGAATTCCGGAATGTTCAGAGTTCCGGAATGCACCAAGGTTCCGGAATGCACCAAGGTTCCGGAATGCACCAAGGTTCCGGAATGTTCGGAATTCCGGAATGCACCAAGGTTCCGGAATGTTCGGAATTCCGGAATGTACCAAGGTTCCGGAATGTCCAGAGTTCCGGAATGCACCAAGGTTCCGGAATGTTCGGAATTCCGGAATATTCAGAGTTCCGGAATGTTTGGAATTCCGGAATGCACCAAGGTTCCGGAATGCACAAAGGTTCCGGAATGTTCGGAATTCCGGAATGTTCAGAGTTCCGGAATGTTCAGAGTTCCGGAATGCACCAAGGTTCCGGAATGCACCAAGGTTCCGGAATGTTCGGAATTCTGGAATGTTCAGAGTTCCGGAATGCACCAAGGTTCCGGAATGTTCGGAATTCCGGAATGTTCAGAGTTCCGGAATGTTTGGAGTTTCGGAATGCAGCAAGGTTCCGGAATGCACCAAGGTTCCGGAATGTTCGGAATTCCGGAATGTTCAGAGTTCCGGAATGTTCGGAATTCCGGAATGCACCAAGGTTCCGGAATGTTCGGAATTCCGGAATGTTCAGAGTTCCGGAATGCACCAAGGTTCCGGAATTCAGAGTTCCGGAATGCAGCAAGGTTCCGGAATGTTCGGAATTCCGGAATGTTCAGAGTTCCGGAATGTTCAGAGTTCCGGAATGCACCAAGGTTCCGGAATGTTCGGAGTTCCGGAATGCACCAAGGTTCCGGAATGTTCGGAATTCCGGAATTCAGAGTTCCGGAATGCACCAAGGTTCCGGAATGCACCAAGGTTCCGGAATGCACCAAGGTTCCGGAATGTTCGGAATTCCGGAATGCACCAAGGTTCCGGAATGTTCGGAATTCCGGAATGTACCAAGGTTCCGGAATGTCCAGAGTTCCGGAATGCACCAAGGTTCCGGAATGTTCGGAATTCCGGAATATTCAGAGTTCCGGAATGTTTGGAATTCCGGAATGCACCAAGGTTCCGGAATGCACAAAGGTTCCGGAATGTTCGGAATTCCGGAATGTTCAGAGTTCCGGAATGTTCAGAGTTCCGGAATGCACCAAGGTTCCGGAATGCACCAAGGTTCCGGAATGTTCGGAATTCTGGAATGTTCAGAGTTCCGGAATGCACCAAGGTTCCGGAATGTTCGGAATTCCGGAATGTTCAGAGTTCCGGAATGTTTGGAGTTTCGGAATGCAGCAAGGTTCCGGAATGCACCAAGGTTCCGGAATGTTCGGAATTCCGGAATGTACCAAGGTTCCGGAATGTCCAGAGTTCCGGAATGCACAAAGGTTCCGGAATGTTCGGAATTCCGGAATGTTCAGAGTTCCGGAATGCACCAAGGTTCGGGAATGTAGGGAATTCCGGAATGTACCAAGGTTCCGGAATGTTCGGAATTCCGGAAAGTACCAAGGTTCCGGAATGTTCGGAATTCCGGAATGCACAAAGGTTCCGGAATGTTCGGAATTCCGGAATGTTCAGAGTTCCGGAATGCACCAAGGTTCGGGAATGTTCGGAATTCCGGAATGTTCAGAGTTCCGGAATGCACCAAGGTTCCGGAATGCACCAAGATTCCGGAATGTTCGGAATTCCGGAATGTTCAGAGTTCCGGAATGTTTGGAGTTCCGGAATGCAGCAAGGTTCCAGAATGCACCAAGGTTCCGGAATGTTCGGAATTCCGGAATGTTCAGAGTTCCGGAATGTTCGGAATTCCGGAATGTACCAAGGTTCCGGAATGTTCGGAATTCCGGAATGCACCAAGGTTCCGGAATGTTCGGAATTCCGGAATGTTCAGAGTTCCGGAATGCACCAAGGTTCCGGAATGTTCGGAATTCCGGAATGTTCAGAGTTCCGGAATGCACCAAGGTTCCGGAATGTTCGGAATTCCGGAATGGTCAGAGTTCCGGAATGTTCAGAGTTCCGGAATGCACCAAGGTTCCGGAATGTTCGGAATTCCGGAATGTTCAGAGTTCCGGAATTCAGAGTTCCGGAATGCAGCAAGGTTCCGGAATTTTCGGAATTCCGGAATGTTCAGAGTTCCGGAATGCACAAAGGTTCCGGAATGTTCGGAATTCCGGAATGTTCAGAGTTCCGGAATGCACCAAGGTTCGGGAATGTTCGGAATTCCGGAATGTACCAAGGTTCCGGAATGTTCGGAATTCCGGAATGTACCAAGGTTCCGGAATGTTCGGAATTCCGGAATGCACAAAGGTTCCGGAATGTTCGGAATTCCGGAATGTTCAGAGTTCCGGAATGCACCAAGGTTCGGGAATGTTCGGAATTCCGGAATGTTCAGAGTTCCGGAATGCACCAAGGTTCCGGAATGCACCAAGGTTCCGGAATGTTCGGAATTCCGGAATGTTCAGAGTTCCGGAATGTTCAGAGTTCCGGAATGCACCAAGGTTCCGGAATGCACCAAGGTTCCGGAATGCACCAAGGTTCCGGAATGTTCGGAATTCCGGAATGCACCAAGGTTCCGGAATGTTCGGAATTCCGGAATGTACCAAGGTTCCGGAATGTCCAGAGTTCCGGAATGCACCAAGGTTCCGGAATGTTCGGAATTCCGGAATATTCAGAGTTCCGGAATGTTTGGAGTTCCGGAATGCACCAAGGTTCCGGAATGTTCGGAATTCCGGAATGTTCAGAGTTCTGGAATGTTTGGAGTTCCGGAATGCACCAAGGTTCCGGAATGTTCGGAATTCCGGAATGTTCAGAGTTCCGGAATGTTTGGAGTTCCGGAATGCAGCAAGGTTCCGGAATGCACCAAGGTTCCGGAATGTTCGGAATTCCGGAATGTTCAGAGTTCCGGAATGTTCGGAATTCCGGAATGTACCAAGGTTCCGGAATGTTCGGAATTCCGGAATGCAGCAAGGTTCCGGAATGTTCGGAATTCCGGAATGTTCAGAGTTCCGGAATGTTCAGAGTTCCGGAATGCACCAAGGTTCCGGAATTCAGAGTTCCGGAATGCACCAAGGTTCCGGAATTTTCGGAATTCCGGAATGTTCAGAGTTCCGGAATGTTCAGAGTTCCGGAATGCACCAAGGTTCCGGAATGTTCGGAATTCCGGAATGTTCAGAGTTCCGGAATGCACCAAGGTTCCGGAATGTTCGGAATTCCGGAATGTTCAGAGTTCCGGAATGCACCAAGGTTCCGGAATGCACCAAGGTTCCGGAATGCACCAAGGTTCCGGAATGTTCGGAATTCCGGAATGCACCAAGGTTCCGGAATGTTCGGAATTCCGGAATGTACCAAGGTTCCGGAATGTCCAGAGTTCCGGAATGCACCAAGGTTCCGGAATGTTCGGAATTCCGGAATATTCAGAGTTCCGGAATGTTTGGAGTTCCGGAATGCACCAAGGTTCCGGAATGTTCAGAGTTCCGGAATGCACAAAGCTTCCGGAATGTTCGGAATTCCGGAATGCACCAAGGTTCCGGAATGCACAAAGGTTCCGGAATGTTCGGAATTCCGGAATGTTCAGAGTTCCGGAATGTTCAGAGTTCCGGAATGCACCAAGGTTCCGGAATGCACCAAGGTTCCGGAATGTTCGGAATTCTGGAATGTTCAGAGTTCCGGAATGCACCAAGGTTCCGGAATGTTCGGAATTCCGGAATGTTCAGAGTTCCGGAATGTTTGGAGTTTCGGAATGCAGCAAGGTTCCGGAATGCACCAAGGTTCCGGAATGTTCGGAATTCCGGAATGTTCAGAGTTCCGGAATGTTCGGAATTCCGGAATGCACCAAGGTTCCGGAATGTTCGGAATTCCGGAATGTTCAGAGTTCCGGAATGCACCAAGGTTCCGGAATTCAGAGTTCCGGAATGCAGCAAGGTTCCGGAATGTTCGGAATTCCGGAATGTTCAGAGTTCCGGAATGTTCAGAGTTCCGGAATGCACCAAGGTTCCGGAATGTTCGGAGTTCCGGAATGCACCAAGGTTCCGGAATGTTCGGAATTCCGGAATTCAGAGTTCCGGAATGCACCAAGGTTCCGGAATGTTCGGAATTCCGGAATGTTCAGAGTTCCGGAATGTTTGGAGTTCCGGAATGCACCAAGGTTCCGGAATGTTCGGAATTCCGGAATGCACCAAGGTTCCGGAATGCACCAAGGTTCCGGAATGCACCAAGGTTCCGGAATGTTCGGAATTCCGGAATGTTCAGAGTTCCGGAATGCACCAAGGTTCCGGAATGCACCAAGGTTCCGGAATGCACCAAGGTTCCGGAATGTTCGGAATTCCGGAATGCACCAAGGTTCCGGAATGTTCGGAATTCCGGAATGTACCAAGGTTCCGGAATGTCCAGAGTTCCGGAATGCACCAAGGTTCCGGAATGTTCGGAATTCCGGAATATTCAGAGTTCCGGAATGTTTGGAATTCCGGAATGCACCAAGGTTCCGGAATGCACAAAGGTTCCGGAATGTTCGGAATTCCGGAATGTTCAGAGTTCCGGAATGTTCAGAGTTCCGGAATGCACCAAGGTTCCGGAATGCACCAAGGTTCCGGAATGTTCGGAATTCTGGAATGTTCAGAGTTCCGGAATGCACCAAGGTTCCGGAATGTTCGGAATTCCGGAATGTTCAGAGTTCCGGAATGTTTGGAGTTTCGGAATGCAGCAAGGTTCCGGAATGCACCAAGGTTCCGGAATGTTCGGAATTCCGGAATGTTCAGAGTTCCGGAATGTTCGGAATTCCGGAATGCACCAAGGTTCCGGAATGTTCGGAATTCCGGAATGTTCAGAGTTCCGGAATGCACCAAGGTTCCGGAATTCAGAGTTCCGGAATGCAGCAAGGTTCCGGAATGTTCGGAATTCCGGAATGTTCAGAGTTCCGGAATGTTCAGAGTTCCGGAATGCACCAAGGTTCCGGAATGTTCGGAGTTCCGGAATGCACCAAGGTTCCGGAATGTTCGGAATTCCGGAATTCAGAGTTCCGGAATGCACCAAGGTTCCGGAATGCACCAAGGTTCCGGAATGCACCAAGGTTCCGGAATGTTCGGAATTCCGGAATGCACCAAGGTTCCGGAATGTTCGGAATTCCGGAATGTACCAAGGTTCCGGAATGTCCAGAGTTCCGGAATGCACCAAGGTTCCGGAATGTTCGGAATTCCGGAATATTCAGAGTTCCGGAATGTTTGGAATTCCGGAATGCACCAAGGTTCCGGAATGCACAAAGGTTCCGGAATGTTCGGAATTCCGGAATGTTCAGAGTTCCGGAATGTTCAGAGTTCCGGAATGCACCAAGGTTCCGGAATGCACCAAGGTTCCGGAATGTTCGGAATTCTGGAATGTTCAGAGTTCCGGAATGCACCAAGGTTCCGGAATGTTCGGAATTCCGGAATGTTCAGAGTTCCGGAATGTTTGGAGTTTCGGAATGCAGCAAGGTTCCGGAATGCACCAAGGTTCCGGAATGTTCGGAATTCCGGAATGTTCAGAGTTCCGGAATGTTCGGAATTCCGGAATGCACCAAGGTTCCGGAATGTTCGGAATTCCGGAATGTTCAGAGTTCCGGAATGCACCAAGGTTCCGGAATTCAGAGTTCCGGAATGCAGCAAGGTTCCGGAATGTTCGGAATTCCGGAATGTTCAGAGTTCCGGAATGTTCAGAGTTCCGGAATGCACCAAGGTTCCGGAATGTTCGGAGTTCCGGAATGCACCAAGGTTCCGGAATGTTCGGAATTCCGGAATTCAGAGTTCCGGAATGCACCAAGGTTCCGGAATGTTCGGAATTCCGGAATGTTCAGAGTTCCGGAATGTTTGGAGTTCCGGAATGCACCAAGGTTCCGGAATGTTCGGAATTCCGGAATGCACCAAGGTTCCGGAATGCACCAAGGTTCCGGAATGCACCAAGGTTCCGGAATGTTCGGAATTCCGGAATGTACCAAGGTTCCGGAATGTCCAGAGTTCCGGAATGCACCAAGGTTCCGGAATGTTCGGAATTCCGGAATGTTCACAGTTCCGGAATGTTCGGAATTCCGGAATGTACCAAGGTTCCGGAATGTCCAGAGTTCCGGAATGCACAAAGGTTCCGGAATGTTCGGAATTCCGGAATGTTCAGAGTTCCGGAATGCACCAAGGTTCGGGAATGTTCGGAATTCCGGAATGCACCAAGGTTCCGGAATGTTCGGAATTCCGGAATGCACCAAGGTTCCGGAATGTTCGGAATTCCGGAATGTTCGGAATTCCGGAATGTACCAAGGTTCCGGAATGTTCGGAATTCCGGAATGCACAAAGGTTCCGGAATGTTCGGAATTCCGGAATGTTCAGAGTTCCGGAATGCACCAAGGTTCGGGAATGTTCGGAATTCCGGAATGTACCAAGGTTCCGGAATGTTCGGAATTCCGGAATGTTTGGAGTTCCGGAATGCACCAAGGTTCCGGAATGTTCGGAATTCCGGAATGTTCAGAGTTCCGGAATGTTCGGAATTCCGGAATGTACCAAGGTTCCGGAATGTTCGGAATTCCGGAATGCACCAAGGTTCCGGAATTCAGAGTTCCGGAATGCAGCAAGGTTCCGGAATGTTCGGAATTCCGGAATGTTCAGAGTTCCGGAATGTTCAGAGTTCCGGAATGCACCAAGGTTCCGGAATTCAGAGTTCCGGAATGCACCAAGGTTCCGGAATTTTCGGAATTCCGGAATGTTCAGAGTTCCGGAATGTTCAGAGTTCCGGAATGCACCAAGGTTCCGGAATGTTCGGAATTCCGGAATGTTCAGAGTTCCGGAATGCACCAAGGTTCCGGAATGTTCGGAATTCCAGAATGTTCAGAGTTCCGGAATTCAGAGTTCCGGAATGCAGCAAGGTTCCGGAATTTTCGGAATTCCGGAATGTTCAGAGTTCCGGAATTCAGAGTTCCGGAATGCAGCAAGGTTCCGGAATTTTCGGAATTCCGGAATGTTCAGAGTTCCGGAATTCAGAGTTCCGGAATGCAGCAAGGTTCCGGAATTTTCGGAATTCCGGAATGTTCAGAGTTCCGGAATGTTCGGAATTCCGGAATGTACCAAGGTTCCGGAATGTCCAGAGTTCCGGAATGCACAAAGGTTCCGGAATGTTCGGAATTCCGGAATGTTCAGAGTTCTGGAATGCACCAAGGTTCGGGAATGTAGGGAATTCCGGAATGTACCAAGGTTCCGGAATGTTCGGAATTCCGGAAAGTACCAAGGTTCCGGAATGTTCGGAATTCCGGAATGCACAAAGGTTCCGGAATGTTCGGAATTCCGGAATGTTCAGAGTTCCGGAATGCACCAAGGTTCGGGAATGTTCGGAATTCCGGAATGTTCAGAGTTCCGGAATGCACCAAGGTTCCGGAATGCACCAAGATTCCGGAATGTTCGGAATTCCGGAATGTTCAGAGTTCCGGAATGTTTGGAGTTCCGGAATGCAGCAAGGTTCCAGAATGCACCAAGGTTCCGGAATGTTCGGAATTCCGGAATGTTCAGAGTTCCGGAATGTTCGGAATTCCGGAATGTACCAAGGTTCCGGAATGTTCGGAATTCCGGAATGCACCAAGGTTCCGGAATGTTCGGAATTCCGGAATGTTCAGAGTTCCGGAATGCACCAAGGTTCCGGAATGTTCGGAATTCCGGAATGTTCAGAGTTCCGGAATGCACCAAGGTTCCGGAATGTTCGGAATTCCGGAATGGTCAGAGTTCCGGAATGTTCAGAGTTCCGGAATGCACCAAGGTTCCGGAATGTTCGGAATTCCGGAATGTTCAGAGTTCCGGAATTCAGAGTTCCGGAATGCAGCAAGGTTCCGGAATTTTCGGAATTCCGGAATGTTCAGAGTTCCGGAATGTTCGGAATTCCGGAATGTACCAAGGTTCCGGAATGTCCAGAGTTCCGGAATGCACAAAGGTTCCGGAATGTTCGGAATTCCGGAATGTTCAGAGTTCCGGAATGCACCAAGGTTCGGGAATGTTCGGAATTCCGGAATGTACCATGGTTCCGGAATGTTCGGAATTCCGGAATGCACCAAGGTTCCGGAATGTTCGGAATTCCGGAATGTTCAGAGTTCCGGAATGCACCAAGGTTCGGGAATGTTCGGAATTCCGGAATGTACCAAGGTTCCGGAATGTTCGGAATTCCGGAATGCACCAAGGTTCCGGAATGTTCGGAATTCCGGAATGTTCAGAGTTCCGGAATGCACCAAGGTTCCGGAATGTTCGGAATTCCGGAATGTTCGGAATTCCGGATTGTACCAAGGTTCCGGAATGTTCAGAGTTCCGGAATGCACAAAGGTTCTGGAATGTTCGGAATTCCGGAATGTTCAGAGTTCCGGAATGCACCAAGGTTCCGGAATGTTCGGAATTCCGGAATGTTCAGAGTTCCGGAATGTTCAGAGTTCCGGAATGCACCAAGGTTCCGGAATGTTCGGAATTCCGGAATGGTCAGAGTTCCGGAATGTTCAGAGTTCCGGAATGCACCAAGGTTCCGGAATGCACCAAGGTTCCGGAATGCACCAAGGTTCCGGAATGTTCGGAATTCCGGAATGCACCAAGGTTCCGGAATGTTCGGAATTCCGGAATGTACCAAGGTTCCGGAATGTCCAGAGTTCCGGAATGCACCAAGGTTCCGGAATGTTCGGAATTCCGGAATATTCAGAGTTCCGGAATGTTTGGAGTTCCGGAATGCACCAAGGTTCCGGAATGTTCAGAGTTCCGGAATGCACAAAGCTTCCGGAATGTTCGGAATTCCGGAATGCACCAAGGTTCCGGAATGCACAAAGGTTCCGGAATGTTCGGAATTCCGGAATGTTCAGAGTTCCGGAATGTTCAGAGTTCCGGAATGTTCAGAATTCCGGAATGCACCAAGGTTCCGGAATGTTCGGAATTCCGGAATGTTCAGAGTTCCGGAATGCACCAAGGTTCCGGAATGTTCGGAATTCCGGAATGTTCAGAGTTCCGGAATGCACCAAGGTTCCGGAATGCACAAAGGTTCCGGAATGTTCGGAATTCCGGAATGTTTGGAGTTCCGGAATGCACCAAGGTTCCGGAATGTTCGGAATTCCGGAATGTTCAGAGTTCCGGAATGTTCGGAATTCCGGAATGTACCAAGGTTCCGGAATGTTCGGAATTCCGGAATGCACCAAGGTTCCGGAATTCAGAGTTCCGGAATGCAGCAAGGTTCCGGAATGTTCGGAATTCCGGAATGTTCAGAGTTCTGGAATGTTCGGAATTCCGGAATGTACCAAGGTTCCGGAATGTCCAGAGTTCCGGAATGCACCAAGGTTCCGGAATGTTCGGAATTCCGGAATATTCAGAGTTCCGGAATGTTTGGAGTTCCGGAATGCACCAAGGTTCCGGAATGTTCAGAGTTCCGGAATGCACAAAGCTTCCGGAATGTTCGGAATTCCGGAATGCACCAAGGTTCCGGAATGCACAAAGGTTCCGGAATGTTCGGAATTCCGGAATGTTCAGAGTTCCGGAATGTTCAGAGTTCCGGAATGTTCAGAGTTCCGGAATGCACCAAGGTTCCGGAATGCACCAAGGTTCCGGAATGTTCGGAATTCTGGAATGTTCAGAGTTCCGGAATGCACCAAGGTTCCGGAATGTTCGGAATTCCGGAATGTTCAGAGTTCTGGAATGTTTGGAGTTCCGGAATGCACCAAGGTTCCGGAATGTTCGGAATTCCGGAATGTTCAGAGTTCCGGAATGTTTGGAGTTCCGGAATGCAGCAAGGTTCCGGAATGCACCAAGGTTCCGGAATGTTCGGAATTCCGGAATGTTCAGAGTTCCGGAATGTTCGGAATTCCGGAATGTACCAAGGTTCCGGAATGTTCGGAATTCCGGAATGCACCAAGGTTCCGGAATGTTCGGAATTCCGGAATGTTCAGAGTTCCGGAATGCACCAAGGTTCCGGAATTCAGAGTTCCGGAATGCACCAAGGTTCCGGAATTTTCGGAATTCCGGAATGTTCAGAGTTCCGGAATGTTCAGAGTTCCGGAATGCACCAAGGTTCCGGAATGTTCGGAATTCCGGAATGTTCAGAGTTCCGGAATGTTCAGAGTTCCGGAATGCACCAAGGTTCGGGAATGTCCAGAGTTCCGGAATGCACAAAGGTTCCGGAATGTTCGGAATTCCGGAATGTTCAGAGTTCCGGAATGCACCAAGGTTCGGGAATGTTCGGAATTCCGGAATGTACCAAGGTTCCGGAATGTTCGGAATTCCGGAATGCACCAAGGTTCCGGAATGTTCGGAATTCCGGAATGTTCGGAATTCCGGAATGTACCAAGGTTCCGGAATGTTCGGAATTCCGGAATGCACAAAGGTTCCGGAATGTTCGGAATTCCGGAATGTTCAGAGTTCCGGAATGCACCAAGGTTCCGGAATGTTCAGAGTTCCGGAATGCACAAAGCTTCCGGAATGTTCGGAATTCCGGAATGCACCAAGGTTCCGGAATGCACAAAGGTTCCGGAATGTTCGGAATTCCGGAATGTTCAGAGTTCCGGAATGCACCAAGGTTCGGGAATGTTCGGAATTCCGGAATGTACCAAGGTTCCGGAATGTCCAGAGTTCCGGAATGCACAAAGGTTCCGGAATGTTCGGAATTCCGGAATGTTCAGAGTTCCGGAATGTTCAGAGTTCCGGAATGTTCAGAGTTCCGGAATGCACCAAGGTTCCGGAATGCACCAAGGTTCCGGAATGTTCGGAATTCTGGAATGTTCAGAGTTCCGGAATGCACCAAGGTTCCGGAATGTTCGGAATTCCGGAATGTTCAGAGTTCTGGAATGTTTGGAGTTCCGGAATGCACCAAGGTTCCGGAATGTTCGGAATTCCGGAATGTTCAGAGTTCCGGAATGTTTGGAGTTCCGGAATGCAGCAAGGTTCCGGAATGCACCAAGGTTCCGGAATGTTCGGAATTCCGGAATGTTCAGAGTTCCGGAATGTTCGGAATTCCGGAATGTACCAAGGTTCCGGAATGT
Source organism: Copadichromis virginalis (assembly GCF_057382275.1). Classification (NCBI taxonomy): domain Eukaryota; kingdom Metazoa; phylum Chordata; class Actinopteri; order Cichliformes; family Cichlidae; genus Copadichromis; species Copadichromis virginalis. Next base: position 38,443,430 of record NC_140635.1, on the reverse strand, counting down.
TCGGAATTCCGGAATGCACCAAGGTTCCGGAATGTTCGGAATTCCGGAATGTTCAGAGTTCCGGAATGCACCAAGGTTCCGGAATTCAGAGTTCCGGAATGCACCAAGGTTCCGGAATTTTCGGAATTCCGGAATGTTCAGAGTTCCGGAATGTTCAGAGTTCCGGAATGCACCAAGGTTCCGGAATGTTCGGAATTCCGGAATGTTCAGAGTTCCGGAATGTTCAGAGTTCCGGAATGCACCAAGGTTCGGGAATGTCCAGAGTTCCGGAATGCACAAAGGTTCCGGAATGTTCGGAATTCCGGAATGTTCAGAGTTCCGGAATGTTCAGAGTTCCGGAATGCACCAAGGTTCCGGAATTCAGAGTTCCGGAATGCACCAAGGTTCCGGAATTTTCGGAATTCCGGAATGTTCAGAGTTCCGGAATGTTCAGAGTTCCGGAATGCACCAAGGTTCCGGAATGTTCGGAATTCCGGAATGTTCAGAGTTCCGGAATGCACCAAGGTTCTGGAATGTTCGGAATTCCGGAATGGTCAGAGTTCCGGAATGTTCAGAGTTCCGGAATGCACCAAGGTTCCGGAATTTTCGGAATTCCGGAATGTTCAGAGTTCCGGAATGTTCAGAGTTCCGGAATGCACCAAGGTTCCGGAATGTTCGGAATTCCGGAATGTTCAGAGTTCCGGAATGCACCAAGGTTCCGGAATGCACCAAGGTTCCGGAATGTTCGGAATTCCGGAATGTTTGGAGTTCCGGAATGCACCAAGGTTCCGGAATGTTCGGAATTCCGGAATGTTCAGAGTTCCGGAATGCACCAAGGTTCCGGAATGTTCGGAATTCCGGAATGTTCAGAGTTCCGGAATGCACCAAGGTTCCGGAATGTTCGGAATTCCGGAATGTTCAGAGTTCTGGAATGTTTGGAGTTCCGGAATGCACCAAGGTTCCGGAATGTTCGGAATTCCGGAATGTTCAGAGTTCCGGAATGTTTGGAGTTCCGGAATGCACCAAGGTTCCGGAATGTTCGGAATTCCGGAATGTTCAGAGTTCCGGAATGCAGCAAGGTTCCGGAATGCACCAAGGTTCCGGAATGTTCGGAATTCCGGAATGTTCAGAGTTCCGGAATGTTCGGAATTCCGGAATGTACCAAGGTTCCGGAATGTTCGGAATTCCGGAATGCACCAAGGTTCCGGAATGTTCGGAATTCCGGAATGTTCAGAGTTCCGGAATGCACCAAGGTTCCGGAATGTTCGGAATTCCGGAATGTTCAGAGTTCTGGAATGTTTGGAGTTCCGGAATGCACCAAGGTTCCGGAATGTTCGGAATTCCGGAATGTTCAGAGTTCCGGAATGTTTGGAGTTCCGGAATGCACCAAGGTTCCGGAATGTTCGGAATTCCGGAATGTTCAGAGTTCCGGAATGCAGCAAGGTTCCGGAATGCACCAAGGTTCCGGAATGTTCGGAATTCCGGAATGTTCAGAGTTCCGGAATGTTCGGAATTCCGGAATGTACCAAGGTTCCGGAATGTTCGGAATTCCGGAATGCACCAAGGTTCCGGAATGTTCGGAATTCCGGAATGTTCAGAGTTCCGGAATGCACCAAGGTTCCGGAATGTTCGGAATTCCGGAATGTTCAGAGTTCCGGAATGCACCAAGGTTCCGGAATTCAGAGTTCTGGAATGCAGCAAGGTTCCGGAATGTTCGGAATTCCGGAATGTTCAGAGTTCCGGAATGTTCAGAGTTCCGGAATGCACCAAGGTTCCGGAATTTTCGGAATTCCGGAATGTTCAGAGTTCCGGAATGTTCAGAGTTCCGGAATGCACCAAGGTTCCGGAATGTTCGGAATTCCGGAATGTTCCGAGTTCCGGAATGCACCAAGGTTCCGGAATGTTCGGAATTCCGGAATGGTCAGAGTTCCGGAATGTTCAGAGTTCCGGAATGCACCAAGGTTCCGGAATGTTAGGAATTCCAGAATGTTCAGAGTTCCGGAATTCAGAGTTCCGGAATGCAGCAAGGTTCCGGAATTTTCGGAATTCCGGAATGTTCAGAGTTCCGGAATTCAGAGTTCCGGAATGCACCAAGGTTCCGGAATGCACCAAGGTTCCGGAATGCACCAAGGTTCCGGAATGTTTGGAGTTCCGGAATGCACCAAGGTTCCGGAATGTTCAGAGTTCCGGAATGCACAAAGCTTCCGGAATGTTCGGAATTCCGGAATGCACCAAGGTTCCGGAATGCACAAAGGTTCCGGAATGTTCGGAATTCCGGAATGTTCAGAGTTCCGGAATGTTCAGAGTTCCGGAATGTTCAGAGTTCCGGAATGCACCAAGGTTCCGGAATGCACCAAGGTTCCGGAATGTTCGGAATTCTGGAATGTTCAGAGTTCCGGAATGCACCAAGGTTCCGGAATGTTCGGAATTCCGGAATGTTCAGAGTTCTGGAATGTTTGGAGTTCCGGAATGCACCAAGGTTCCGGAATGTTCGGAATTCCGGAATGTTCAGAGTTCCGGAATGTTTGGAGTTCCGGAATGCAGCAAGGTTCCGGAATGCACCAAGGTTCCGGAATGTTCGGAATTCCGGAATGTTCAGAGTTCCGGAATGTTCGGAATTCCGGAATGTACCAAGGTTCCGGAATGTTCGGAATTCCGGAATGCACCAAGGTTCCGGAATGTTCGGAATTCCGGAATGTTCAGAGTTCCGGAATGCACCAAGGTTCCGGAATTCAGAGTTCCGGAATGCACCAAGGTTCCGGAATTTTCGGAATTCCGGAATGTTCAGAGTTCCGGAATGTTCAGAGTTCCGGAATGCACCAAGGTTCCGGAATGTTCGGAATTCCGGAATGTTCAGAGTTCCGGAATGTTCAGAGTTCCGGAATGCACCAAGGTTCGGGAATGTCCAGAGTTCCGGAATGCACAAAGGTTCCGGAATGTTCGGAATTCCGGAATGTTCAGAGTTCCGGAATGCACCAAGGTTCGGGAATGTTCGGAATTCCGGAATGTACCAAGGTTCCGGAATGTTCGGAATTCCGGAATGCACCAAGGTTCCGGAATGTTCGGAATTCCGGAATGTTCGGAATTCCGGAATGTACCAAGGTTCCGGAATGTTCGGAATTCCGGAATGCACAAAGGTTCCGGAATGTTCGGAATTCCGGAATGTTCAGAGTTCCGGAATGCACCAAGGTTCGGGAATGTTCGGAATTCCGGAATGTACCAAGGTTCCGGAATGTTCGGAATTCCGGAATGCACCAAGGTTCCGGAATGTTCGGAATTCCGGAATGTTCGGAATTCCGGAATGCACCAAGGTTCCGGAATGTTCGGAATTCCGGAATGTTCAGAGTTCCGGAATGCACCAAGGTTCCGGAATGTTCGGAATTCCGGAATGTTCGGAATTCCGGATTGTACCAAGGTTCCGGAATGTTCGGAATTCCGGAATGTTCAGAGTTCCGGAATGCACCAAGGTTCCGGAATGCACAAAGGTTCCGGAATGTTCGGAATTCCGGAATGTTCAGAATTCTGGAATGTTTGGAGTTCCGGAATGTACCAAGGTTCCGGAATGTTCGGAATTCCGGAATGCACCAAGGTTCCGGAATGCACAAAGGTTCCGGAATGTTCGGAATTCCGGAATGTTCAGAATTCTGGAATGTTCGGAATTCCGGAATGTACCAAGGTTCCGGAATGTTCGGAATTCCGGAATGTTCAGAGTTCCGGAATGCACCAAGGTTCCGGAATTCAGAGTTCCGGAATGCAGCAAGGTTCCGGAATGTTCGGAATTCCGGAATGTTCAGAGTTCCGGAATGTTCAGAGTTCCGGAATGCACCAAGGTTCCGGAATGTTCGGAATTCCGGAATGTTCAGAGTTCCGGAATGCACCAAGGTTCCGGAATGTTCGGAATTCCGGAATGGTCAGAGTTCCGGAATGGTCAGAGTTCCGGAATGCACCAAGGTTCCGGAATGTTCGGAATTCCAGAATGTTCAGAGTTCCGGAATTCAGAGTTCCGGAATGCAGCAAGGTTCCGGAATTTTCGGAATTCCGGAATGTTCAGAGTTCCGGAATGTTCAGAGTTCCGGAATGCACCAAGGTTCCGGAATGTTCGGAATTCTGGAATGTTCAGAGTTCCGGAATGCTCGGAATTCCGGAATGTTCAGAGTTCCGGAATGTTCAGAGTTCCGGAATGCACCAAGGTTCGGGAATGTTCGGAATTCCGGAATGTACCAAGGTTCCGGAATGTTCAGAGTTCCGGAATGCACCAAGGTTCCGGAATGCACAAAGGTTCCGGAATGTTCGGAATTCTGGAATGTTCAGAGTTCCGGAATGCACCAAGGTTCCGGAATGTTCGGAATTCCGGAATGTTCGGAATTCCGGAATGTACCAAGGTTCCGGAATGCACAAAGGTTCCGGAATGTTCGGAATTCCGGAATGCACCAAGGTTCCGGAATGCACCAAGGTTCCGGAATGTTCGGAATTCCGGAATGTTCAGAGTTCCGGAATGTTTGGAGTTCCGGAATGCAGCAAGGTTCCAGAATGCACCAAGGTTCCGGAATGTTCGGAATTCCGGAATGTTCAGAGTTCCGGAATGTTCGGAATTCCGGAATGTACCAAGGTTCCGGAATGTTCGGAATTCCGGAATGCACCAAGGTTCCGGAATGTTCGGAATTCCGGAATGTTCAGAGTTCCGGAATGCACCAAGGTTCCGGAATGTTCGGAATTCCGGAATGTTCAGAGTTCCGGTATGTTCAGAGTTCCGGAATGCACCAAGGTTCCGGAATTCAGAGTTCCGGAATGCACCAAGGTTCCGGAATTTTCGGAATTCCGGAATGTTCAGAGTTTCGGAATGTTCAGAGTTCCGGAATGCACCAAGGTTCCGGAATGTTCGGAATTCCGGAATGTTCAGAGTTCCGGAATGCACCAAGGTTCCGGAATGTTCGGAATTCCGGAATGGTCAGAGTTCCGGAATGTTCAGAGTTCCGGAATGCACCAAGGTTCCGGAATTTTCGGAATTCCGGAATGTTCAGAGTTCCGGAATGTTCAGAGTTCCGGAATGCACCAAGGTTCCGGAATGTTCGGAATTCCGGAATGTTCAGAGTTCCGGAATGCACCAAGGTTCCGGAATGCACAAAGGTTCCGGAATGTTCGGAATTCCGGAATGTTCAGACTTCTGGAATGTTTGGAGTTCCGGAATGCACCAAGGTTCCGGAATGTTCGGAATTCCGGAATGTTTGGAGTTCCGGAATGCACCAAGGTTCCGGAATGTTCGGAATTCCGGAATGTTCAGAGTTCCGGAATGCACCAAGGTTCCGGAATGTTCGGAATTCCGGAATGTTCAGAGTTCCGGAATGCACCAAGGTTCCGGAATGCACAAAGGTTCCGGAATGTTCGGAATTCCGGAATGTTCAGAGTTCTGGAATGTTTGGAGTTCCGGAATGCACCAAGGTTCCGGAATGTTCGGAATTCCGGAATGTTCAGAGTTCCGGAATGTTCAGAGTTCCGGAATGCACCAAGGTTCCGGAATGTTCGGAATTCCGGAATGTTCAGAGTTCCGGAATGCATCAAGGTTCGGGAATGTTCGGAATTCCGGAATGTTCAGAGTTCCGGAATGCACCAAGGTTCCGGAATGCACAAAGGTTCCGGAATGTTCGGAATTCCGGAATGTTCAGAATTCTGGAATGTTTGGAGTTCCGGAATGCACCAAGGTTCCGGAATGTTCGGAATTCCGGAATGCACCAAGGTTCCGGAATGCACAAAGGTTCCGGAATGTTCGGAATTCCGGAATGTTCAGAGTTCCGGAATGTTCAGAGTTCCGGAATGTTCAGAGTTCCGGAATGCACCAAGGTTCCGGAATGCACCAAGGTTCCGGAATGTTCGGAATTCTGGAATGTTCAGAGTTCCGGAATGCACCAAGGTTCCGGAATGTTCGGAATTCCGGAATGTTCAGAGTTCTGGAATGTTTGGAGTTCCGGAATGCACCAAGGTTCCGGAATGTTCGGAATTCCGGAATGTTCAGAGTTCCGGAATGTTCGGAATTCCGGAATGTACCAAGGTTCCGGAATGTTCGGAATTCCGGAATGCACCAAGGTTCCGGAATGTTCGGAATTCCGGAATGTTCAGAGTTCCGGAATGCACCAAGGTTCCGGAATTTTCGGAATTCCGGAATGTTCAGAGTTCCGGAATGTTCAGAGTTCCGGAATGCACCAAGGTTCCGGAATGTTCGGAATTCCGGAATGTTCAGAGTTCCGGAATGTTCAGAGTTCCGGAATGCACCAAGGTTCGGGAATGTCCAGAGTTCCGGAATGCACAAAGGTTCCGGAATGTTCGGAATTCCGGAATGTTCAGAGTTCCGGAATGCACCAAGGTTCGGGAATGTTCGGAATTCCGGAATATTCAGAGTTCCGGAATGTTTGGAGTTCCGGAATGCACCAAGGTTCCGGAATGTTCGGAATTCCGGAATGTTCGGAATTCCGGAATGTACCAAGGTTCCGGAATGTTCGGAATTCCGGAATGCACAAAGGTTCCGGAATGTTCGGAATTCCGGAATGTTCAGAGTTCCGGAATGCACCACGGTTCGGGAATGTTCGGAATTCCGGAATGTACCAAGGTTCCGGAATGTTCGGAATTCCGGAATGCACCAAGGTTCCGGAATGTTCGGAATTCCGGAATGTTCGGAATTCCGGAATGCACCAAGGTTCCGGAATGTTCGGAATTCCGGAATGTTCAGAGTTCCGGAATGCACCAAGGTTCCGGAATGTTCGGAATTCCGGAATGTTCGGAATTCCGGATTGTACCAAGGTTCCGGAATGTTCGGAATTCCGGAATGTTCAGAGTTCCGGAATGCACCAAGGTTCCGGAATGCACAAAGGTTCCGGAATGTTCGGAATTCCGGAATGTTCAGAATTCTGGAATGTTTGGAGTTCCGGAATGCACCAAGGTTCCGGAATGTTCGGAATTCCGGAATGTTCAGAGTTCCGGAATGCACCAAGGTTCCGGAATGTTCGGAATTCCGGAATGTTCAGAGTTCCGGAATGCACCAAGGTTCCGGAATGCACAAAGGTTCCGGAATGTTCGGAATTCCGGAATGGTCAGAGTTCCGGAATGGTCAGAGTTCCGGAATGCACCAAGGTTCCGGAATGTTCGGAATTCCAGAATGTTCAGAGTTCCGGAATTCAGAGTTCCGGAATGCAGCAAGGTTCCGGAATTTTCGGAATTCCGGAATGTTCAGAGTTCCGGAATGTTCGGAATTCTGGAATGTTCAGAGTTCCGGAATGCTCGGAATTCCGGAATGTTCAGAGTTCCGGAATGTTCAGAGTTCCGGAATGCACCAAGGTTCGGGAATGTTCGGAATTCCGGAATGCACCAAGGTTCCGGAATGCACCAAGGTTCCGGAATGCACCAAGGTTCCGGAATGTTCGGAATTCCGGAATGCACCAAGGTTCCGGAATGTTCGGAATTCCGGAATGTACCAAGGTTCCGGAATGTCCAGAGTTCCGGAATGCACCAAGGTTCCGGAATGTTCGGAATTCCGGAATATTCAGAGTTCCGGAATGTTTGGAGTTCCGGAATGCACCAAGGTTCCGGAATGTTCAGAGTTCCGGAATGCACAAAGCTTCCGGAATGTTCGGAATTCCGGAATGCACCAAGGTTCCGGAATGCACAAAGGTTCCGGAATGTTCGGAATTCCGGAATGTTCAGAGTTCCGGAATGTTCAGAGTTCCGGAATGTTCAGAATTCCGGAATGCACCAAGGTTCCGGAATGTTCGGAATTCCGGAATGTTCAGAGTTCCGGAATGCACCAAGGTTCCGGAATGTTCGGAATTCCGGAATGTTCAGAGTTCCGGAATGCACCAAGGTTCCGGAATGCACAAAGGTTCCGGAATGTTCGGAATTCCGGAATGTTTGGAGTTCCGGAATGCACCAAGGTTCCGGAATGTTCGGAATTCCGGAATGTTCAGAGTTCCGGAATGTTCGGAATTCCGGAATGTACCAAGGTTCCGGAATGTTCGGAATTCCGGAATGCACCAAGGTTCCGGAATTCAGAGTTCCGGAATGCAGCAAGGTTCCGGAATGTTCGGAATTCCGGAATGTTCAGAGTTCTGGAATGTTCGGAATTCCGGAATGTACCAAGGTTCCGGAATGTCCAGAGTTCCGGAATGCACCAAGGTTCCGGAATGTTCGGAATTCCGGAATATTCAGAGTTCCGGAATGTTTGGAGTTCCGGAATGCACCAAGGTTCCGGAATGTTCAGAGTTCCGGAATGCACAAAGCTTCCGGAATGTTCGGAATTCCGGAATGCACCAAGGTTCCGGAATGCACAAAGGTTCCGGAATGTTCGGAATTCCGGAATGTTCAGAGTTCCGGAATGTTCAGAGTTCCGGAATGTTCAGAGTTCCGGAATGCACCAAGGTTCCGGAATGCACCAAGGTTCCGGAATGTTCGGAATTCCGGAATGTTCAGAGTTCCGGAATGTTTGGAGTTCCGGAATGCAGCAAGGTTCCGGAATGCACCAAGGTTCCGGAATGTTCGGAATTCCGGAATGTTCAGAGTTCCGGAATGTTCGGAATTCCGGAATGTACCAAGGTTCCGGAATGTTCGGAATTCCGGAATGCACCAAGGTTCCGGAATGTTCGGAATTCCGGAATGTTCAGAGTTCCGGAATGCACCAAGGTTCCGGAATTCAGAGTTCCGGAATGCACCAAGGTTCCGGAATTTTCGGAATTCCGGAATGTTCAGAGTTCCGGAATGTTCAGAGTTCCGGAATGCACCAAGGTTCCGGAATGTTCGGAATTCCGGAATGTTCAGAGTTCCGGAATGTTCAGAGTTCCGGAATGCACCAAGGTTCGGGAATGTCCAGAGTTCCGGAATGCACAAAGGTTCCGGAATGTTCGGAATTCCGGAATGTTCAGAGTTCCGGAATGTTCAGAGTTCCGGAATGCACCAAGGTTCCGGAATTCAGAGTTCCGGAATGCACCAAGGTTCCGGAATTTTCAGAATTCCGGAATGTTCAGAGTTCCGGAATGTTCAGAGTTCCGGAATGCACCAAGGTTCCGGAATGTTCGGAATTCCGGAATGTTCAGAGTTCCGGAATGCACCAAGGTTCCGGAATGTTCGGAATTCCGGAATGTTCAGAGTTCTGGAATGTTTGGAGTTCCGGAATGCACCAAGGTTCCGGAATGTTCGGAATTCCGGAATGTTCAGAGTTCCGGAATGTTCGGAATTCCGGAATGTACCAAGGTTCCGGAATGTTCGGAATTCCGGAATGCACCAAGGTTCCGGAATGTTCGGAATTCCGGAATGTTCAGAGTTCCGGAATGCACCAAGGTTCCGGAATTTTCGGAATTCCGGAATGTTCAGAGTTCCGGAATGTTCAGAGTTCCGGAATGCACCAAGGTTCCGGAATGTTCGGAATTCCGGAATGTTCAGAGTTCCGGAATGTTCAGAGTTCCGGAATGCACCAAGGTTCGGGAATGTCCAGAGTTCCGGAATGCACAAAGGTTCCGGAATGTTCGGAATTCCGGAATGTTCAGAGTTCCGGAATGCACCAAGGTTCGGGAATGTTCGGAATTCCGGAATATTCAGAGTTCCGGAATGTTTGGAGTTCCGGAATGCACCAAGGTTCCGGAATGTTCGGAATTCCGGAATGTTCAGAGTTCCGGAATGTTCGGAATTCCGGAATGTACCAAGGTTCCGGAATGTTCGGAATTCCGGAATGCACCAAGGTTCCGGAATGTTCGGAATTCCGGAATGTTCAGAGTTCCGGAATGCACCAAGGTTCCGGAATTCAGAGTTCCGGAATGCACCAAGGTTCCGGAATTTTCGGAATTCCGGAATGTTCAGAGTTCCGGAATGTTCAGAGTTCCGGAATGCACCAAGGTTCCGGAATGTTCGGAATTCCGGAATGTTCAGAGTTCCGGAATGTTCAGAGTTCCGGAATGCACCAAGGTTCGGGAATGTCCAGAGTTCCGGAATGCACAAAGGTTCCGGAATGTTCGGAATTCCGGAATGTTCAGAGTTCCGGAATGTTCAGAGTTCCGGAATGCACCAAGGTTCCGGAATTCAGAGTTCCGGAATGCACCAAGGTTCCGGAATTTTCAGAATTCCGGAATGTTCAGAGTTCCGGAATGTTCAGAGTTCCGGAATGCACCAAGGTTCCGGAATGTTCGGAATTCCGGAATGTTCAGAGTTCCGGAATGCACCAAGGTTCCGGAATGTTCGGAATTCCGGAATGTTCAGAGTTCTGGAATGTTTGGAGTTCCGGAATGCACCAAGGTTCCGGAATGTTCGGAATTCCGGAATGTTCAGAGTTCCGGAATGTTCGGAATTCCGGAATGTACCAAGGTTCCGGAATGTTCGGAATTCCGGAATGCACCAAGGTTCCGGAATGTTCGGAATTCCGGAATGTTCAGAGTTCCGGAATGCACCAAGGTTCCGGAATTTTCGGAATTCCGGAATGTTCAGAGTTCCGGAATGTTCAGAGTTCCGGAATGCACCAAGGTTCCGGAATGTTCGGAATTCCGGAATGTTCAGAGTTCCGGAATGTTCGGAATTCCGGAATGTACCAAGGTTCCGGAATGTTCGGAATTCCGGAATGCACCAAGGTTCCGGAATGTTCGGAATTCCGGAATGTTCAGAGTTCCGGAATGCACCAAGGTTCCGGAATTCAGAGTTCCGGAATGCACCAAGGTTCCGGAATTTTCGGAATTCCGGAATGTTCAGAGTTCCGGAATGTTCAGAGTTCCGGAATGCACCAAGGTTCCGGAATGTTCGGAATTCCGGAATGTTCAGAGTTCCGGAATGTTCAGAGTTCCGGAATGCACCAAGGTTCGGGAATGTCCAGAGTTCCGGAATGCACAAAGGTTCCGGAATGTTCGGAATTCCGGAATGTTCAGAGTTCCGGAATGTTCAGAGTTCCGGAATGCACCAAGGTTCCGGAATTCAGAGTTCCGGAATGCACCAAGGTTCCGGAATTTTCAGAATTCCGGAATGTTCAGAGTTCCGGAATGTTCAGAGTTCCGGAATGCACCAAGGTTCCGGAATGTTCGGAATTCCGGAATGTTCAGAGTTCCGGAATGCACCAAGGTTCCGGAATGTTCGGAATTCCGGAATGTTCAGAGTTCTGGAATGTTTGGAGTTCCGGAATGCACCAAGGTTCCGGAATGTTCGGAATTCCGGAATGTTCAGAGTTCCGGAATGTTCGGAATTCCGGAATGTACCAAGGTTCCGGAATGTTCGGAATTCCGGAATGCACCAAGGTTCCGGAATGTTCGGAATTCCGGAATGTTCAGAGTTCCGGAATGCACCAAGGTTCCGGAATTTTCGGAATTCCGGAATGTTCAGAGTTCCGGAATGTTCAGAGTTCCGGAATGCACCAAGGTTCCGGAATGTTCGGAATTCCGGAATGTTCAGAGTTCCGGAATGTTCAGAGTTCCGGAATGCACCAAGGTTCGGGAATGTCCAGAGTTCCGGAATGCACAAAGGTTCCGGAATGTTCGGAATTCCGGAATGTTCAGAGTTCCGGAATGCACCAAGGTTCGGGAATGTTCGGAATTCCGGAATATTCAGAGTTCCGGAATGTTTGGAGTTCCGGAATGCACCAAGGTTCCGGAATGTTCGGAATTCCGGAATGTTCGGAATTCCGGAATGTACCAAGGTTCCGGAATGTTCGGAATTCCGGAATGCACAAAGGTTCCGGAATGTTCGGAATTCCGGAATGTTCAGAGTTCCGGAATGCACCACGGTTCGGGAATGTTCGGAATTCCGGAATGTACCAAGGTTCCGGAATGTTCGGAATTCCGGAATGCACCAAGGTTCCGGAATGTTCGGAATTCCGGAATGTTCGGAATTCCGGAATGCACCAAGGTTCCGGAATGTTCGGAATTCCGGAATGTTCAGAGTTCCGGAATGCACCAAGGTTCCGGAATGTTCGGAATTCCGGAATGTTCGGAATTCCGGATTGTACCAAGGTTCCGGAATGTTCGGAATTCCGGAATGTTCAGAGTTCCGGAATGCACCAAGGTTCCGGAATGCACAAAGGTTCCGGAATGTTCGGAATTCCGGAATGTTCAGAATTCTGGAATGTTTGGAGTTCCGGAATGCACCAAGGTTCCGGAATGTTCGGAATTCCGGAATGTTCAGAGTTCCGGAATGCACCAAGGTTCCGGAATGTTCGGAATTCCGGAATGTTCAGAGTTCCGGAATGCACCAAGGTTCCGGAATGCACAAAGGTTCCGGAATGTTCGGAATTCCGGAATGGTCAGAGTTCCGGAATGGTCAGAGTTCCGGAATGCACCAAGGTTCCGGAATGTTCGGAATTCCAGAATGTTCAGAGTTCCGGAATTCAGAGTTCCGGAATGCAGCAAGGTTCCGGAATTTTCGGAATTCCGGAATGTTCAGAGTTCCGGAATGTTCGGAATTCTGGAATGTTCAGAGTTCCGGAATGCTCGGAATTCCGGAATGTTCAGAGTTCCGGAATGTTCAGAGTTCCGGAATGCACCAAGGTTCGGGAATGTTCGGAATTCCGGAATGTACCAAGGTTCCGGAATGTTCAGAGTTCCGGAATGCACCAAGGTTCCGGAATGCACAAAGGTTCCGGAATGTTCGGAATTCTGGAATGTTCAGAGTTCCGGAATGCACCAAGGTTCCGGAATGTTCGGAATTCCGGAATGTTCGGAATTCCGGAATGTACCAAGGTTCCGGAATGCACAAAGGTTCCGGAATGTTCGGAATTCCGGAATGTTCAGAGTTCCGGAATGCACCAAGGTTCCGGAATGTTCGGAATTCCGGAATGTTCGGAATTCCGGAATGCACCAAGGTTCCGGAATGTTCGGAATTCCGGAATGTTCGGAATTCCGGAATGTACCAAGGTTCCGGAATATTCGGAATTCCGGAATGCACAAAGGTTCCGGAATGTTCGGAATTCCGGAATGTTCAGAGTTCCGGAATGCAGCAAGGTTCCGGAATGTTCGGAATTCCGGAATGTTCAGAGTTCCGGAATGTTCAGAATTCCGGAATGCACCAAGGTTCCGGAATTCAGAGTTCCGGAATGCACCAAGGTTCTGGAATTTTCGGAATTCCGGAATGTTCAGAGTTCCGGAATGTTCAGAGTTCCGGAATGCACCAAGGTTCCGGAATGTTCGGAATTCCAGAATGTTCAGAGTTCCGGAATTCAGAGTTCCGGAATGCAGCAAGGTTCCGGAATTTTCGGAATTCCGGAATGTTCAGAGTTCCGGAATGCATCAAGGTTCGGGAATGTTCGGAATTCCGGAATGTACCAAGGTTCCGGAATGTTCAGAGTTCCGGAATGCACAAAGGTTCTGGAATGTTCGGAATTCCGGAATGTTCAGAGTTCCGGAATGCACCAAGGTTCCGGAATGTTCGGAATTCCGGAATGTTCAGAGTTCCGGAATGTTCAGAGTTCCGGAATGCACCAAGGTTCCGGAATGTTCGGAATTCCGGAATGTTCAGAGTTCCGGAATGTTCAGAGTTCCGGAATGCACCAAGGTTCGGGAATGTCCAGAGTTCCGGAATGCACAAAGGTTCCGGAATGTTCGGAATTCCGGAATGTTCAGAGTTCCGGAATGCACCAAGGTTCGGGAATGTTCGGAATTCCGGAATATTCAGAGTTCCGGAATGTTTGGAGTTCCGGAATGCACCAAGGTTCCGGAATGTTCGGAATTCCGGAATGTTCGGAATTCCGGAATGTACCAAGGTTCCGGAATGTTCGGAATTCCGGAATGCACAAAGGTTCCGGAATGTTCGGAATTCCGGAATGTTCAGAGTTCCGGAATGCACCACGGTTCGGGAATGTTCGGAATTCCGGAATGTACCAAGGTTCCGGAATGTTCGGAATTCCGGAATGCACCAAGGTTCCGGAATGTTCGGAATTCCGGAATGTTCGGAATTCCGGAATGCACCAAGGTTCCGGAATGTTCGGAATTCCGGAATGTTCAGAGTTCCGGAATGCACCAAGGTTCCGGAATGTTCGGAATTCCGGAATGTTCGGAATTCCGGATTGTACCAAGGTTCCGGAATGTTCGGAATTCCGGAATGTTCAGAGTTCCGGAATGCACCAAGGTTCCGGAATGCACAAAGGTTCCGGAATGTTCGGAATTCCGGAATGTTCAGAATTCTGGAATGTTTGGAGTTCCGGAATGCACCAAGGTTCCGGAATGTTCGGAATTCCGGAATGTTCAGAGTTCCGGAATGCACCAAGGTTCCGGAATGTTCGGAATTCCGGAATGTTCAGAGTTCCGGAATGCACCAAGGTTCCGGAATGCACAAAGGTTCCGGAATGTTCGGAATTCCGGAATGGTCAGAGTTCCGGAATGGTCAGAGTTCCGGAATGCACCAAGGTTCCGGAATGTTCGGAATTCCAGAATGTTCAGAGTTCCGGAATTCAGAGTTCCGGAATGCAGCAAGGTTCCGGAATTTTCGGAATTCCGGAATGTTCAGAGTTCCGGAATGTTCGGAATTCTGGAATGTTCAGAGTTCCGGAATGCTCGGAATTCCGGAATGTTCAGAGTTCCGGAATGTTCAGAGTTCCGGAATGCACCAAGGTTCGGGAATGTTCGGAATTCCGGAATGTACCAAGGTTCCGGAATGTTCAGAGTTCCGGAATGCACCAAGGTTCCGGAATGCACAAAGGTTCCGGAATGTTCGGAATTCTGGAATGTTCAGAGTTCCGGAATGCACCAAGGTTCCGGAATGTTCGGAATTCCGGAATGTTCGGAATTCCGGAATGTACCAAGGTTCCGGAATGCACAAAGGTTCCGGAATGTTCGGAATTCCGGAATGTTCAGAGTTCCGGAATGCACCAAGGTTCCGGAATGTTCGGAATTCCGGAATGTTCGGAATTCCGGAATGCACCAAGGTTCCGGAATGTTCGGAATTCCGGAATGTTCGGAATTCCGGAATGTACCAAGGTTCCGGAATATTCGGAATTCCGGAATGCACAAAGGTTCCGGAATGTTCGGAATTCCGGAATGTTCAGAGTTCCGGAATGCAGCAAGGTTCCGGAATGTTCGGAATTCCGGAATGTTCAGAGTTCCGGAATGTTCAGAATTCCGGAATGCACCAAGGTTCCGTAATTCAGAGTTCCGGAATGCACCAAGGTTCTGGAATTTTCGGAATTCCGGAATGTTCAGAGTTCCGGAATGTTCAGAGTTCCGGAATGCACCAAGGTTCCGGAATGTTCGGAATTCCAGAATGTTCAGAGTTCCGGAATTCAGAGTTCCGGAATGCAGCAAGGTTCCGGAATTTTCGGAATTCCGGAATGTTCAGAGTTCCGGAATGCATCAAGGTTCGGGAATGTTCGGAATTCCGGAATGTACCAAGGTTCCGGAATGTTCAGAGTTCCGGAATGCACAAAGGTTCTGGAATGTTCGGAATTCCGGAATGTTCAGAGTTCCGGAATGCACCAAGGTTCCGGAATGTTCGGAATTCCGGAATGTTCAGAGTTCCGGAATGTTCAGAGTTCCGGAATGCACCAAGGTTCCGGAATGTTCGGAATTCCGGAATGGTCAGAGTTCCGGAATGTTCAGAGTTCCGGAATGCACCAAGGTTCCGGAATGCACCAAGGTTCCGGAATGCACCAAGGTTCCGGAATGTTCGGAATTCCGGAATGCACCAAGGTTCCGGAATGTTCGGAATTCCGGAATGTACCAAGGTTCCGGAATGTCCAGAGTTCCGGAATGCACCAAGGTTCCGGAATGTTCGGAATTCCGGAATATTCAGAGTTCCGGAATGTTTGGAGTTCCGGAATGCACCAAGGTTCCGGAATGTTCAGAGTTCCGGAATGCACAAAGCTTCCGGAATGTTCGGAATTCCGGAATGCACCAAGGTTCCGGAATGCACAAAGGTTCCGGAATGTTCGGAATTCCGGAATGTTCAGAGTTCCGGAATGTTCAGAGTTCCGGAATGTTCAGAATTCCGGAATGCACCAAGGTTCCGGAATGTTCGGAATTCCGGAATGTTCAGAGTTCCGGAATGCACCAAGGTTCCGGAATGTTCGGAATTCCGGAATGTTCAGAGTTCCGGAATGCACCAAGGTTCCGGAATGCACAAAGGTTCCGGAATGTTCGGAATTCCGGAATGTTTGGAGTTCCGGAATGCACCAAGGTTCCGGAATGTTCGGAATTCCGGAATGTTCAGAGTTCCGGAATGTTCGGAATTCCGGAATGTACCAAGGTTCCGGAATGTTCGGAATTCCGGAATGCACCAAGGTTCCGGAATTCAGAGTTCCGGAATGCAGCAAGGTTCCGGAATGTTCGGAATTCCGGAATGTTCAGAGTTCTGGAATGTTCGGAATTCCGGAATGTACCAAGGTTCCGGAATGTCCAGAGTTCCGGAATGCACCAAGGTTCCGGAATGTTCGGAATTCCGGAATATTCAGAGTTCCGGAATGTTTGGAGTTCCGGAATGCACCAAGGTTCCGGAATGTTCAGAGTTCCGGAATGCACAAAGCTTCCGGAATGTTCGGAATTCCGGAATGCACCAAGGTTCCGGAATGCACAAAGGTTCCGGAATGTTCGGAATTCCGGAATGTTCAGAGTTCCGGAATGTTCAGAGTTCCGGAATGTTCAGAGTTCCGGAATGCACCAAGGTTCCGGAATGCACCAAGGTTCCGGAATGTTCGGAATTCTGGAATGTTCAGAGTTCCGGAATGCACCAAGGTTCCGGAATGTTCGGAATTCCGGAATGTTCAGAGTTCTGGAATGTTTGGAGTTCCGGAATGCACCAAGGTTCCGGAATGTTCGGAATTCCGGAATGTTCAGAGTTCCGGAATGTTTGGAGTTCCGGAATGCAGCAAGGTTCCGGAATGCACCAAGGTTCCGGAATGTTCGGAATTCCGGAATGTTCAGAGTTCCGGAATGTTCGGAATTCCGGAATGTACCAAGGTTCCGGAATGTTCGGAATTCCGGAATGCACCAAGGTTCCGGAATGTTCGGAATTCCGGAATGTTCAGAGTTCCGGAATGCACCAAGGTTCCGGAATTCAGAGTTCCGGAATGCACCAAGGTTCCGGAATTTTCGGAATTCCGGAATGTTCAGAGTTCCGGAATGTTCAGAGTTCCGGAATGCACCAAGGTTCCGGAATGTTCGGAATTCCGGAATGTTCAGAGTTCCGGAATGTTCAGAGTTCCGGAATGCACCAAGGTTCGGGAATGTCCAGAGTTCCGGAATGCACAAAGGTTCCGGAATGTTCGGAATTCCGGAATGTTCAGAGTTCCGGAATGTTCAGAGTTCCGGAATGCACCAAGGTTCCGGAATTCAGAGTTCCGGAATGCACCAAGGTTCCGGAATTTTCAGAATTCCGGAATGTTCAGAGTTCCGGAATGTTCAGAGTTCCGGAATGCACCAAGGTTCCGGAATGTTCGGAATTCCGGAATGTTCAGAGTTCCGGAATGCACCAAGGTTCTGGAATGTTCGGAATTCCGGAATGGTCAGAGTTCCGGAATGTTCAGAGTTCCGGAATGCACCAAGGTTCCGGAATTTTCGGAATTCCGGAATGTTCAGAGTTCCGGAATGTTCAGAGTTCCGGAATGCACCAAGGTTCCGGAATGTTCGGAATTCCGGAATGTTCAGAGTTCCGGAATGCACCAAGGTTCCGGAATGCACAAAGGTTCCGGAATGTTCGGAATTCCGGAATGTTCAGAATTCTGGAATGTTTGGAGTTCCGGAATGCACCAAGGTTCCGGAATGTTCGGAATTCCGGAATGTTTGGAGTTCCGGAATGCACCAAGGTTCCGGAATGTTCGGAATTCCGGAATGTTCAGAGTTCCGGAATGCACCAAGGTTCCGGAATGTTCGGAATTCCGGAATGTTCAGAGTTCCGGAATGCACCAAGGTTCCGGAATGCACAAAGGTTCCGGAATGTTCGGAATTCCGGAATGTTCAGAGTTCTGGAATGTTTGGAGTTCCGGAATGCACCAAGGTTCCGGAATGTTCGGAATTCCGGAATGTTCAGAGTTCCGGAATGTTTGGAGTTCCGGAATGCACCAAGGTTCCGGAATGTTCGGAATTCCGGAATGTTCAGAGTTCCGGAATGCAGCAAGGTTCCGGAATGCACCAAGGTTCCGGAATGTTCGGAATTCCGGAATGTTCAGAGTTCCGGAATGTTCGGAATTCCGGAATGTACCAAGGTTCCGGAATGTTCGGAATTCCGGAATGCACCAAGGTTCCGGAATGTTCGGAATTCCGGAATGTTCAGAGTTCCGGAATGCACTAAGGTTCCGGAATGTTCGGAATTCCGGAATGTTCAGAGTTCTGGAATGTTTGGAGTTCCGGAATGCACCAAGGTTCCGGAATGTTCGGAATTCCGGAATGTTCAGAGTTCCGGAATGTTTGGAGTTCCGGAATGCACCAAGGTTCCGGAATGTTCGGAATTCCGGAATGTTCAGAGTTCCGGAATGCACCAAGGTTCCGGAATGCACCAAGGTTCCGGAATTTTCGGAATTCCGGAATGTTCAGAGTTCCGGAATGTTCAGAGTTCCGGAATGCACCAAGGTTCCGGAATGTTCGGAATTCCGGAATGTTCCGAGTTCCGGAATGCACCAAGGTTCCGGAATGTTCGGAATTCCGGAATGGTCAGAGTTCCGGAATGTTCAGAGTTCCGGAATGCACCAAGGTTCCGGAATGTTAGGAATTCCAGAATGTTCAGAGTTCCGGAATTCAGAGTTCCGGAATGCAGCAAGGTTCCGGAATTTTCGGAATTCCGGAATGTTCAGAGTTCCGGAATTCAGAGTTCCGGAATGCACCAAGGTTCCGGAATGCACCAAGGTTCCGGAATGCACCAAGGTTCCGGAATGTTTGGAGTTCCGGAATGCACCAAGGTTCCGGAATGTTCAGAGTTCCGGAATGCACAAAGCTTCCGGAATGTTCGGAATTCCGGAATGCACCAAGGTTCCGGAATGCACAAAGGTTCCGGAATGTTCGGAATTCCGGAATGTTCAGAGTTCCGGAATGTTCAGAGTTCCGGAATGTTCAGAGTTCCGGAATGCACCAAGGTTCCGGAATGCACCAAGGTTCCGGAATGTTCGGAATTCTGGAATGTTCAGAGTTCCGGAATGCACCAAGGTTCCGGAATGTTCGGAATTCCGGAATGTTCAGAGTTCTGGAATGTTTGGAGTTCCGGAATGCACCAAGGTTCCGGAATGTTCGGAATTCCGGAATGTTCAGAGTTCCGGAATGTTTGGAGTTCCGGAATGCAGCAAGGTTCCGGAATGCACCAAGGTTCCGGAATGTTCGGAATTCCGGAATGTTCAGAGTTCCGGAATGTTCGGAATTCCGGAATGTACCAAGGTTCCGGAATGTTCGGAATTCCGGAATGCACCAAGGTTCCGGAATGTTCGGAATTCCGGAATGTTCAGAGTTCCGGAATGCACCAAGGTTCCGGAATTCAGAGTTCCGGAATGCACCAAGGTTCCGGAATTTTCGGAATTCCGGAATGTTCAGAGTTCCGGAATGTTCAGAGTTCCGGAATGCACCAAGGTTCCGGAATGTTCGGAATTCCGGAATGTTCAGAGTTCCGGAATGTTCAGAGTTCCGGAATGCACCAAGGTTCGGGAATGTCCAGAGTTCCGGAATGCACAAAGGTTCCGGAATGTTCGGAATTCCGGAATGTTCAGAGTTCCGGAATGCACCAAGGTTCGGGAATGTTCGGAATTCCGGAATGTACCAAGGTTCCGGAATGTTCGGAATTCCGGAATGCACCAAGGTTCCGGAATGTTCGGAATTCCGGAATGTTCGGAATTCCGGAATGTACCAAGGTTCCGGAATGTTCGGAATTCCGGAATGCACAAAGGTTCCGGAATGTTCGGAATTCCGGAATGTTCAGAGTTCCGGAATGCACCAAGGTTCCGGAATGTTCAGAGTTCCGGAATGCACAAAGCTTCCGGAATGTTCGGAATTCCGGAATGCACCAAGGTTCCGGAATGCACAAAGGTTCCGGAATGTTCGGAATTCCGGAATGTTCAGAGTTCCGGAATGTTCAGAGTTCCGGAATGCACAAAGGTTCCGGAATGTTCGGAATTCCGGAATGTTCAGAGTTCCGGAATGCACCAAGGTTCGGGAATGTTCGGAATTCCGGAATGTACCAAGGTTCCGGAATGTCCAGAGTTCCGGAATGCACAAAGGTTCCGGAATGTTCGGAATTCCGGAATGTTCAGAGTTCCGGAATGTTCAGAGTTCCGGAATGTTCAGAGTTCCGGAATGCACCAAGGTTCCGGAATGCACCAAGGTTCCGGAATGTTCGGAATTCTGGAATGTTCAGAGTTCCGGAATGCACCAAGGTTCCGGAATGTTCGGAATTCCGGAATGTTCAGAGTTCTGGAATGTTTGGAGTTCCGGAATGCACCAAGGTTCCGGAATGTTCAGAATTCCGGAATGTTCAGAGTTCCGGAATGTTTGGAGTTCCGGAATGCAGCAAGGTTCCGGAATGCACCAAGGTTCCGGAATGTTCGGAATTCCGGAATGTTCAGAGTTCCGGAATGTTCGGAATTCCGGAATGTACCAAGGTTCCGGAATGTTCGGAATTCCGGAATGCACCAAGGTTCCGGAATGTTCGGAATTCCGGAATGTTCAGAGTTCCGGAATGCACCAAGGTTCCGGAATTCAGAGTTCCGGAATGCACCAAGGTTCCGGAATTTTCGGAATTCCGGAATGTTCAGAGTTCCGGAATGTTCAGAGTTCCGGAATGCACCAAGGTTCCGGAATGTTCGGAATTCCGGAATGTTCAGAGTTCCGGAATGTTCAGAGTTCCGGAATGCACCAAGGTTCGGGAATGTCCAGAGTTCCGGAATGCACAAAGGTTCCGGAATGTTCGGAATTCCGGAATGTTCAGAGTTCCGGAATGTTCAGAGTTCCGGAATGCACCAAGGTTCCGGAATTCAGAGTTCCGGAATGCACCAAGGTTCCGGAATTTTCGGAATTCCGGAATGTTCAGAGTTCCGGAATGTTCAGAGTTCCGGAATGCACCAAGGTTCCGGAATGTTCGGAATTCCGGAATGTTCAGAGTTCCGGAATGCACCAAGGTTCTGGAATGTTCGGAATTCCGGAATGGTCAGAGTTCCGGAATGTTCAGAGTTCCGGAATGCACCAAGGTTCCGGAATTTTCGGAATTCCGGAATGTTCAGAGTTCCGGAATGTTCAGAGTTCCGGAATGCACCAAGGTTCCGGAATGTTCGGAATTCCGGAATGTTCAGAGTTCCGGAATGCACCAAGGTTCCGGAATGTTCGGAATTCCGGAATGTTCAGAGTTCCGGAATGTTCAGAGTTCCGGAATGCACCAAGGTTCGGGAATGTCCAGAGTTCCGGAATGCACAAAGGTTCCGGAATGTTCGGAATTCCGGAATGTTCAGAGTTCCGGAATGCACCAAGGTTCGGGAATGTTCGGAATTCCGGAATGTACCAAGGTTCCGGAATGTTCGGAATTCCGGAATGCACCAAGGTTCCGGAATGTTCGGAATTCCGGAATGTTCGGAATTCCGGAATGTACCAAGGTTCCGGAATGTTCGGAATTCCGGAATGCACAAAGGTTCCGGAATGTTCGGAATTCCGGAATGTTCAGAGTTCCGGAATGCACCAAGGTTCGGGAATGTTCGGAATTCCGGAATGTACCAAGGTTCCGGAATGTTCGGAATTCCGGAATGCACCAAGGTTCCGGAATGTTCGGAATTCCGGAATGTTCGGAATTCCGGAATGCACCAAGGTTCCGGAATGTTCGGAATTCCGGAATGTTCAGAGTTCCGGAATGCACCAAGGTTCCGGGATGTTCGGAATTCCGGAATGTTCGGAATTCCGGATTGTACCAAGGTTCCGGAATGTTCGGAATTCCGGAATGTTCAGAGTTCCGGAATGCACCAAGGTTCCGGAATGCACAAAGGTTCCGGAATGTTCGGAATTCCGGAATGTTCAGAATTCTGGAATGTTTGGAGTTCCGGAATGTACCAAGGTTCCGGAATGTTCGGAATTCCGGAATGCACCAAGGTTCCGGAATGCACAAAGGTTCCGGAATGTTCGGAATTCCGGAATGTTCAGAATTCTGGAATGTTCGGAATTCCGGAATGTACCAAG
The DNA here is from genome assembly GCF_057382275.1 of Copadichromis virginalis. Taxonomy (NCBI): domain Eukaryota; kingdom Metazoa; phylum Chordata; class Actinopteri; order Cichliformes; family Cichlidae; genus Copadichromis; species Copadichromis virginalis. The sequence goes on along the minus strand of NC_140635.1, from coordinate 38,421,384 downwards.
GTTCCGGAATGTTCGGAATTCCGGAATGTTCAGAGTTCCGGAATGCACCAAGGTTCCGGAATGTTCGGAATTCCGGAATGTTCAGAGTTCCGGAATGCACCAAGGTTCCGGAATTCAGAGTTCCGGAATGCAGCAAGGTTCCGGAATGTTCGGAATTCCGGAATGTTCAGAGTTCCGGAATGTTCAGAGTTCCGGAATGCACCAAGGTTCCGGAATGTTCGGAATTCCGGAATGTTCAGAGTTCCGGAATGCACCAAGGTTCCGGAATGTTCGGAATTCCGGAATGGTCAGAGTTCCGGAATGGTCAGAGTTCCGGAATGCACCAAGGTTCCGGAATGTTCGGAATTCCAGAATGTTCAGAGTTCCGGAATTCAGAGTTCCGGAATGCAGCAAGGTTCCGGAATTTTCGGAATTCCGGAATGTTCAGAGTTCCGGAATGTTCAGAGTTCCGGAATGCACCAAGGTTCCGGAATGTTCGGAATTCTGGAATGTTCAGAGTTCCGGAATGCTCGGAATTCCGGAATGTTCAGAGTTCCGGAATGTTCAGAGTTCCGGAATGCACCAAGGTTCGGGAATGTTCGGAATTCCGGAATGTACCAAGGTTCCGGAATGTTCAGAGTTCCGGAATGCACCAAGGTTCCGGAATGCACAAAGGTTCCGGAATGTTCGGAATTCTGGAATGTTCAGAGTTCCGGAATGCACCAAGGTTCCGGAATGTTCGGAATTCCGGAATGTTCGGAATTCCGGAATGTACCAAGGTTCCGGAATGCACAAAGGTTCCGGAATGTTCGGAATTCCGGAATGCACCAAGGTTCCGGAATGCACCAAGGTTCCGGAATGTTCGGAATTCCGGAATGTTCAGAGTTCCGGAATGTTTGGAGTTCCGGAATGCAGCAAGGTTCCAGAATGCACCAAGGTTCCGGAATGTTCGGAATTCCGGAATGTTCAGAGTTCCGGAATGTTCGGAATTCCGGAATGTACCAAGGTTCCGGAATGTTCGGAATTCCGGAATGCACCAAGGTTCCGGAATGTTCGGAATTCCGGAATGTTCAGAGTTCCGGAATGCACCAAGGTTCCGGAATGTTCGGAATTCCGGAATGTTCAGAGTTCCGGTATGTTCAGAGTTCCGGAATGCACCAAGGTTCCGGAATGTTCGGAATTCCGGAATGGTCAGAGTTCCGGAATGTTCAGAGTTCCGGAATGCACCAAGGTTCCGGAATTTTCGGAATTCCGGAATGTTCAGAGTTCCGGAATGTTCAGAGTTCCGGAATGCACCAAGGTTCCGGAATGTTCGGAATTCCGGAATGTTCAGAGTTCCGGAATGCACCAAGGTTCCGGAATGCACAAAGGTTCCGGAATGTTCGGAATTCCGGAATGTTCAGACTTCTGGAATGTTTGGAGTTCCGGAATGCACCAAGGTTCCGGAATGTTCGGAATTCCGGAATGTTTGGAGTTCCGGAATGCACCAAGGTTCCGGAATGTTCGGAATTCCGGAATGTTCAGAGTTCCGGAATGCACCAAGGTTCCGGAATGTTCGGAATTCCGGAATGTTCAGAGTTCCGGAATGCACCAAGGTTCCGGAATGCACAAAGGTTCCGGAATGTTCGGAATTCCGGAATGTTCAGAGTTCTGGAATGTTTGGAGTTCCGGAATGCACCAAGGTTCCGGAATGTTCGGAATTCCGGAATGTTCAGAGTTCCGGAATGTTCAGAGTTCCGGAATGCACCAAGGTTCCGGAATGTTCGGAATTCCGGAATGTTCAGAGTTCCGGAATGCATCAAGGTTCGGGAATGTTCGGAATTCCGGAATGTACCAAGGTTCCGGAATGTTCAGAGTTCCGGAATGTTCAGAGTTCCGGAATGCACCAAGGTTCCGGAATGTTCGGAATTCCAGAATGTTCAGAGTTCCGGAATTCAGAGTTCCGGAATGCAGCAAGGTTCCGGAATTTTCGGAATTCCGGAATGTTCAGAGTTCCGGAATGCACCAAGGTTCTGGAATGTTCGGAATTCCGGAATGTTCAGAGTTCCGGAATGCATCAAGGTTCGGGAATGTTCGGAATTCCGGAATGTACCAAGGTTCCGGAATGTTCAGAGTTCCGGAATGCACCAAGGTTCCGGAATGCACAAAGGTTCTGGAATGTTCGGAATTCCGGAATGTTCAGAGTTCCGGAATGCACCAAGGTTCCGGAATTCAGAGTTCCGGAATGCACCAAGGTTCCGGAATTTTCGGAATTCCGGAATGTTCAGAGTTCCGGAATGTTCAGAGTTCCGGAATGCACCAAGGTTCCGGAATGTTCGGAATTCCGGAATGTTCAGAGTTCCGGAATGCACCAAGGTTCCGGAATGTTCGGAATTCCAGAATGTTCAGAGTTCCGGAATTCAGAGTTCCGGAATGCAGCAAGGTTCCGGAATTTTCGGAATTCCGGAATGTTCAGAGTTCCGGAATGCACCAAGGTTCCGGAATGTTCGGAATTCTGGAATGTTCAGAGTTCCGGAATGCACCAAGGTTCCGGAATGTTCGGAATTCCGGAATGTTCAGAGTTCCGGAATGTTTGGAGTTCCGGAATGCACCAAGGTTCCGGAATGTTCGGAATTCCGGAATGTTCAGAGTTCCGGAATGCAGCAAGGTTCCGGAATGCACCAAGGTTCCGGAATGTTCGGAATTCCGGAATGTTCAGAGTTCCGGAATGTTCGGAATTCCGGAATGTACCAAGGTTCCGGAATGTTCGGAATTCCGGAATGCACCAAGGTTCCGGAATGTTCGGAATTCCGGAATGTTCAGAGTTCCGGAATGCACCAAGGTTCCGGAATGCACCAAGGTTCCGGAATGTTCGGAATTCCGGAATGTTCAGAGTTCCGGAATGCACCAAGGTTCTGGAATGTTCGGAATTCCGGAATGTTCAGAGTTCCGGAATGCATCAAGGTTCGGGAATGTTCGGAATTCCGGAATGTACCAAGGTTCCGGAATGTTCAGAGTTCCGGAATGCACCAAGGTTCCGGAATGCACAAAGGTTCTGGAATGTTCGGAATTCCGGAATGTTCAGAGTTCCGGAATGCACCAAGGTTCCGGAATGTTCGGAATTCCGGAATGTTCGGAATTCCGGAATGTTCAGAGTTCCGGAATGCACCAAGGTTCCGGAATTCAGAGTTCCGGAATGCACCAAGGTTCCGGAATTTTCGGAATTCCGGAATGTTCAGAGTTCCGGAATGTTCAGAGTTCCGGAATGCACCAAGGTTCCGGAATGTTCGGAATTCCGGAATGTTCAGAGTTCCGGAATGCACCAAGGTTCCGGAATGTTCGGAATTCCAGAATGTTCAGAGTTCCGGAATTCAGAGTTCCGGAATGCAGCAAGGTTCCGGAATTTTCGGAATTCCGGAATGTTCAGAGTTCCGGAATGCACCAAGGTTCCGGAATGTTCGGAATTCTGGAATGTTCAGAGTTCCGGAATGCACCAAGGTTCCGGAATGTTCGGAATTCCGGAATGTTCAGAGTTCCGGAATGTTTGGAGTTCCGGAATGCACCAAGGTTCCGGAATGTTCGGAATTCCGGAATGTTCAGAGTTCCGGAATGCAGCAAGGTTCCGGAATGCACCAAGGTTCCGGAATGTTCGGAATTCCGGAATGTTCAGAGTTCCGGAATGTTCGGAATTCCGGAATGTACCAAGGTTCCGGAATGTTCGGAATTCCGGAATGTTCAGAGTTCCGGAATGTTCGGAATTCCGGAATGTTCAGAGTTCCGGAATGTTCAGAGTTCCGGAATGCACCAAGGTTCGGGAATGTTCGGAATTCCGGAATGTACCAAGGTTCCGGAATGTTCAGAGTTCCGGAATGCACCAAGGTTCCGGAATGCACAAAGGTTCCGGAATGTTCGGAATTCCAGAATGTTCAGAGTTCCGGAATGCACCAAGGTTCCGGAATGTTCGGAATTCCAGAATGTTCAGAGTTCCGGAATATTCGGAATTCCGGAATGCACCAAGGTTCCGGAATGTTCGGAATTCCGGAATGTTCAGAGTTCCGGAATGCACCAAGGTTCCGGAATGTTCGGAATTCCGGAATGTTCAGAGTTCCGGAATGCACCAAGGTTCCGGAATGTTCGGAATTCCGGAATGGTCAGAGTTCCGGAATGTTCAGAGTTCCGGAATGCACCAAGGTTCCGGAATGTTAGGAATTCCAGAATGTTCAGAGTTCCGGAATTCAGAGTTCCGGAATGCAGCAAGGTTCCGGAATGCACAAAGGTTCTGGAATGTTCGGAATTCCGGAATGTTCAGACTTCCGGAATGCACCAAGGAACCGGAATGTTCGGAATTCCGGAATGTTCAGAGTTCCGGAATGTTCGGAATTCCGGAATGTTCAGAGTTCCGGAATGTTCAGAGTTCCGGAATGCACCAAGGTTCCGGAATGTTCGGAATTCCGGAATGTTCAGAGTTCCGGAATGCACCAAGGTTCCGGAATGTTTGGAATTCCGGAATGGTCAGAGTTCCGGAATGTTCAGAGTTCCGGAATGCACCAAGGTTCCGGAATGTTCGGAATTCCAGAATGTTCAGAGTTCCGGAATTCAGAGTTCCGGAATGCAGCAAGGTTCCGGAATTTTCGGAATTCCGGAATGTTCAGAGTTCCGGAATGTTCAGAGTTCCGGAATGCACCAAGGTTCCGGAATGTTCGGAATTCCGGAATGTTCAGAGTTCCGGAATGTTCGGAATTCCGGAATGTTCGGAATTCCGGAATGTTCAGAGTTCCGGAATGTTCGGAATTCCGGAATGTTCAGAGTTCCGGAATGTTCAGAGTTCCGGAATGCACCAAGGTTCGGGAATGTTCGGAATTCCGGAATGTACCAAGGTTCCGGAATGTTCAGAGTTCTGTTACACCCCGGCCTAGGCAACCGGGGTGCAACGTAGAAAAGCAAAGATAAGGAAAATAAAACTACGAAGAAAAACACTAAGGCTCTCCACCAAAATCCCAAAAAAGTGTCTCAAAACGAATTTATTTACAGCAAAACACAAAACGTCAAACTATTTACAACAGGGGGGAAGATCGCGAACATGACACACTGAAACACAGGGTTTAAATACATAGAGGGAGCAATCAGGAAAATGGACAACAGGAGGGAAACACAGCTGGGGCAAATTAGAACTGACGAGACAGGGAAAACGTAAACTGAACACACTAAAATAACACAGACTTTCAAAGTAAAGCAGGAAATACATAACAGTCACGCAAAAACAAAACACTGACACACCGAAACGTAACAGTTCCGGAATGCACCAAGGTTCCGGAATGCACAAAGGTTCCGGAATGTTCGGAATTCCGGAATGTTCAGAGTTCCGGAATGCACCAAGGTTCCGGAATGTTCGGAATTCCGGAATGTTCGGAATTCCGGAATGTACCAAGGTTCCGGAATGTTCGGAATTCCGGAATGCACCAAGGTTCGGGAATTTTCGGAATTCCGGAATGTTCAGAGTTCCGGAATGCATCAAGGTTCGGGAATGTTCGGAATTCCGGAATGTACCAAGGTTCCGGAATGTTCAGAGTTCCGGAATGCACCAAGGTTCCGGAATGCACAAAGGTTCTGGAATGTTCGGAATTCCGGAATGTTCAGAGTTCCGGAATGCACCAAGGTTCCGGAATGTTCGGAATTCCGGAATGTTCAGAGTTCCGGAATGTTCAGAGTTCCGGAATGCACCAAGGTTCCGGAATTCAGAGTTCCGGAATGCACCAAGGTTCCGGAATTTTCGGAATTCCGGAATGTTCAGAGTTCCGGAATGTTCAGAGTTCCGGAATGCACCAAGGTTCCGGAATGTTCGGAATTCCGGAATGTTCAGAGTTCCGGAATGCACCAAGGTTCCGGAATGTTCGGAATTCCGGAATGGTCAGAGTTCCGGAATGTTCAGAGTTCCGGAATGCACCAAGGTTCCGGAATGTTCGGAATTCCAGAATGTTCAGAGTTCCGGAATTCAGAGTTCCGGAATGCAGCAAGGTTCCGGAATGTTCGGAATTCCGGAATGTTCAGAGTTCCGGAATGCACCAAGGTTCCGGAATGCACAAAGGTTCCGGAATGTTCGGAATTCCGGAATGTTCAGAGTTCTGGAATGTTTGGAGTTCCGGAATGCACCAAGGTTCCGGAATGTTCGGAATTCCGGAATGTTCAGAGTTCCGGAATGTTTGGAGTTCCGGAATGCACCAAGGTTCCGGAATGTTCGGAATTCCGGAATGTTCAGAGTTCCGGAATGCAGCAAGGTTCCGGAATGCACCAAGGTTCCGGAATGTTCGGAATTCCGGAATGTTCAGAGTTCCGGAATGTTCGGAATTCCGGAATGTTCGGAATTCCGGAATGTTCAGAGTTCCGGAATGTTCGGAATTCCGGAATGTTCAGAGTTCCGGAATGTTCAGAGTTCCGGAATGCACCAAGGTTCGGGAATGTTCGGAATTCCGGAATGTACCAAGGTTCCGGAATGTTCAGAGTTCCGGAATGCACCAAGGTTCCGGAATGCACAAAGGTTCCGGAATGTTCGGAATTCCGGAATGTTCAGAGTTCCGGAATGCACCAAGGTTCCGGAATGTTCGGAATTCCGGAATGTTCGGAATTCCGGAATGTATCAAGGTTCCGGAATGTTCGGAATTCCGGAATGCACCAAGGTTCGGGAATGTTCGGAATTCCGGAATGTACCAAGGTTCCGGAATGTTCGGAATTCCGGAATGCACCAAGGTTCCGGAATGTTCGGAATTCCGGAATGTTCAGAGTTCCGGAATGCACCAAGGTTCCGGAATGTTCGGAATTCCAGAATGTTCAGAGTTCCGGAATTCAGAGTTCCGGAATGCAGCAAGGTTCCGGAATGTTCGGAATTCCGGAATGTTCAGAGTTCCGGAATGCACCAAGGTTCCGGAATGCACCAAGGTTCCGGAATGTTCGGAATTCCGGAATGTTCAGAGTTCCGGAATGTTCGGAATTCCGGAATGTACCAAGGTTCCGGAATGTTCGGAATTCCGGAATGTTCAGAGTTCCGGAATGCACCAAGGTTCCGGAATGTTCGGAATTCCGGAATGTTCAGAGTTCCGGAATGTTCAGAGTTCCGGAATGCACCAAGGTTCCGGAATTCAGAGTTCCGGAATGCACCAAGGTTCCGGAATGTTCGGAATTCCGGAATGTTCAGAGTTCCGGAATGCACCAAGGTTCCGGAATGTTCGGAATTCCGGAATGGTCAGAGTTCCGGAATGTTCAGAGTTCCGGAATGCACCAAGGTTCCGGAATGTTCGGAATTCCAGAATGTTCAGAGTTCCGGAATTCAGAGTTCCGGAATGCACCAAGGTTCCGGAATGTTCGGAATTCCGGAATGTTCAGAGTTCCGGAATGCACCAAGGTTCCGGAATGTTCGGAATTCCGGAATGTTCAGAGTTCCGGAATGTTCAGAGTTCCGGAATGCACCAAGGTTCCGGAATTCAGAGTTCCGGAATGCACCAAGGTTCCGGAATGTTCGGAATTCCGGAATGTTCAGAGTTCCGGAATGCACCAAGGTTCCGGAATGCACAAAGGTTCCGGAATGTTCGGAATTCCGGAATGTTCAGAGTTCTGGAATGTTTGGAGTTCCGGAATGCACCAAGGTTCCGGAATGTTCGGAATTCCGGAATGTTCAGAGTTCCGGAATGTTCAGAGTTCCGGAATGCAGCAAGGTTCCGGAATGCACCAAGGTTCCGGAATGTTCGGAATTCCGGAATGTTCAGAGTTCCGGAATGTTCGGAATTCCGGAATGTACCAAGGTTCCGGAATGTTCGGAATTCCGGAATGTTCAGAGTTCCGGAATGTTCGGAATTCCGGAATGTTCAGAGTTCCGGAATGTTCAGAGTTCCGGAATGCACCAAGGTTCGGGAATGTTCGGAATTCCGGAATGTACCAAGGTTCCGGAATGTTCAGAGTTCCGGAATGCACCAAGGTTCCGGAATGCACAAAGGTTCTGGAATGTTCGGAATTCCGGAATGTTCAGAGTTCCGGAATGTTCGGAATTCCGGAATGTTCAGAGTTCCGGAATGTTCAGAGTTCCGGAATGCACCAAGGTTCGGGAATGTTCGGAATTCCGGAATGTACCAAGGTTCCGGAATGTTCAGAGTTCCGGAATGCACCAAGGTTCCGGAATGCACAAAGGTTCTGGAATGTTCGGAATTCCGGAATGTTCAGAGTTCCGGAATGCACCAAGGTTCCGGAATGTTCGGAATTCCGGAATGTTCAGAGTTCCGGAATGTTCAGAGTTCCGGAATGCACCAAGGTTCCGGAATTCAGAGTTCCGGAATGCACCAAGGTTCCGGAATTTTCGGAATTCCGGAATGTTCAGAGTTCCGGAATGCACCAAGGTTCCGGAATGTTCGGAATTCCGGAATGGTCAGAGTTCCGGAATGTTCAGAGTTCCGGAATGCACCGAGGTTCCGGAATGTTCGGAATTCCAGAATGTTCAGAGTTCCGGAATTCAGAGTTCCGGAATGCAGCAAGGTTCCGGAATGTTCGGAATTCCGGAATGTTCAGAGTTCCGGAATGCACCAAGGTTCCGGAATGCACAAAGGTTCCGGAATGTTCGGAATTCCGGAATGTTCAGAGTTCTGGAATGTTTGGAGTTCCGGAATGCACCAAGGTTCCGGAATGTTCGGAATTCCGGAATGTTCAGAGTTCCGGAATGTTTGGAGTTCCGGAATGCACCAAGGTTCCGGAATGTTCGGAATTCCGGAATGTTCAGAGTTCCGGAATGCAGCAAGGTTCCGGAATGCACCAAGGTTCCGGAATGTTCGGAATTCCGGAATGTTCAGAGTTCCGGAATGTTCGGAATTCCGGAATGTTCGGAATTCCGGAATGTTCAGAGTTCCGGAATGTTCGGAATTCCGGAATGTTCAGAGTTCCGGAATGTTCAGAGTTCCGGAATGCACCAAGGTTCGGGAATGTTCGGAATTCCGGAATGTACCAAGGTTCCGGAATGTTCAGAGTTCCGGAATGCACCAAGGTTCCGGAATGCACAAAGGTTCCGGAATGTTCGGAATTCCGGAATGTTCAGAGTTCCGGAATGCACCAAGGTTCCGGAATGTTCGGAATTCCGGAATGTTCGGAATTCCGGAATGTACCAAGGTTCCGGAATGTTCGGAATTCCGGAATGCACCAAGGTTCGGGAATGTTCGGAATTCCGGAATGTACCAAGGTTCCGGAATGTTCGGAATTCCGGAATGCACCAAGGTTCCGGAATGTTCGGAATTCCGGAATGTTCAGAGTTCCGGAATGCACCAAGGTTCCGGAATGTTCGGAATTCCAGAATGTTCAGAGTTCCGGAATTCAGAGTTCCGGAATGCAGCAAGGTTCCGGAATGTTCGGAATTCCGGAATGTTCAGAGTTCCGGAATGCACCAAGGTTCCGGAATGCACCAAGGTTCCGGAATGTTCGGAATTCCGGAATGTTCAGAGTTCCGGAATGTTCGGAATTCCGGAATGTACCAAGGTTCCGGAATGTTCGGAATTCCGGAATGTTCAGAGTTCCGGAATGCACCAAGGTTCCGGAATGTTCGGAATTCCGGAATGTTCAGAGTTCCGGAATGTTCAGAGTTCCGGAATGCACCAAGGTTCCGGAATTCAGAGTTCCGGAATGCACCAAGGTTCCGGAATGTTCGGAATTCCGGAATGTTCAGAGTTCCGGAATGCACCAAGGTTCCGGAATGTTCGGAATTCCGGAATGGTCAGAGTTCCGGAATGTTCAGAGTTCCGGAATGCACCAAGGTTCCGGAATGTTCGGAATTCCAGAATGTTCAGAGTTCCGGAATTCAGAGTTCCGGAATGCAGCAAGGTTCCGGAATGTTCGGAATTCCGGAATGTTCAGAGTTCCGGAATGCACCAAGGTTCCGGAATGCACAAAGGTTCCGGAATGTTCGGAATTCCGGAATGTTCAGAGTTCTGGAATGTTTGGAGTTCCGGAATGCACCAAGGTTCCGGAATGTTCGGAATTCCGGAATGTTCAGAGTTCCGGAATGTTCAGAGTTCCGGAATGCAGCAAGGTTCCGGAATGCACCAAGGTTCCGGAATGTTCAGAATTCCGGAATGTTCAGAGTTCCGGAATGTTCGGAATTCCGGAATGTACCAAGGTTCCGGAATGTTCGGAATTCCGGAATGTTCAGAGTTCCGGAATGTTCGGAATTCCGGAATGTTCAGAGTTCCGGAATGTTCAGAGTTCCGGAATGCACCAAGGTTCGGGAATGTTCGGAATTCCGGAATGTACCAAGGTTCCGGAATGTTCAGAGTTCCGGAATGCACCAAGGTTCCGGAATGCACAAAGGTTCCGGAATGTTCGGAATTCCGGAATGTTCAGAGTTCCGGAATGCACCAAGGTTCCGGAATGTTCGGAATTCCAGAATGTTCAGAGTTCCGGAATATTCGGAATTCCGGAATGCACCAAGGTTCCGGAATGTTCGGAATTCCGGAATGTTCAGAGTTCCGGAATGCACCAAGGTTCCGGAATGTTCGGAATTCCGGAATGGTCAGAGTTCCGGAATGTTCAGAGTTCCGGAATGCACCAAGGTTCCGGAATGTTAGGAATTCCAGAATGTTCAGAGTTCCGGAATTCAGAGTTCCGGAATGCAGCAAGGTTCCGGAATGCACAAAGGTTCTGGAATGTTCGGAATTCCGGAATGTTCAGACTTCCGGAATGCACCAAGGAACCGGAATGTTCGGAATTCCGGAATGTTCAGAGTTCCGGAATGTTCGGAATTCCGGAATGTTCAGAGTTCCGAAATGTTCAGAGTTCCGGAATGCAGCAAGGTTCCGGAATTTTCGGAATTCCGGAATGTTCAGAGTTCCGGAATGTTCAGAGTTCCGGAATGCACCAAGGTTCCGGAATGTTCGGAATTCCGGAATGTTCAGAGTTCCGGAATGTTCGGAATTCCGGAATGTTCGGAATTCCGGAATGTTCAGAGTTCCGGAATGTTCGGAATTCCGGAATGTTCAGAGTTCCGGAATGTTCAGAGTTCCGGAATGCACCAAGGTTCGGGAATGTTCGGAATTCCGGAATGTACCAAGGTTCCGGAATGTTCAGAGTTCCGGAATGCACCAAGGTTCCGGAATGCACAAAGGTTCCGGAATGTTCAGAATTCCGGAATGTTCAGAGTTCCGGAATGCACCAAGGTTCCGGAATGTTCGGAATTCCGGAATGTTCGGAATTCCGGAATGTACCAAGGTTCCGGAATGTTCGGAATTCCGGAATGCACCAAGGTTCGGGAATGTTCGGAATTCCGGAATGTACCAAGGTTCCGGAATGTTCGGAATTCCGGAATGCACCAAGGTTCCGGAATGTTCGGAATTCCGGAATGTTCAGAGTTCCGGAATGCACCAAGGTTCCGGAATGTTCGGAATTCCGGAATGTTCAGAGTTCCGGAATGCACCAAGGTTCCGGAATGCACAAAGGTTCCGGAATGTTCGGAATTCCGGAATGTTCAGAGTTCTGGAATGTTTGGAGTTCCGGAATGCACCAAGGTTCCGGAATGTTCGGAATTCCGGAATGTTCAGAGTTCCGGAATGTTTGGAGTTCCGGAATGCACCAAGGTTCCGGAATGTTCGGAATTCCGGAATGTTCAGAGTTCCGGAATGCAGCAAGGTTCCGGAATGCACCAAGGTTCCGGAATGTTCGGAATTCCGGAATGTTCAGAGTTCCGGAATGTTCGGAATTCCGGAATGTACCAAGGTTCCGGAATGTTCGGAATTCCGGAATGCACCAAGGTTCCGGAATGTTCGGAATTCCGGAATGTTCAGAGTTCCGGAATGCACCAAGGTTCCGGAATGTTCGGAATTCCGGAATGGTCAGAGTTCCGGAATGGTCAGAGTTCCGGAATGCACCAAGGTTCCGGAATGTTCGGAATTCCAGAATGTTCAGAGTTCCGGAATTCAGAGTTCCGGAATGCAGCAAGGTTCCGGAATTTTCGGAATTCCGGAATGTTCAGAGTTCCGGAATGTTCAGAGTTCCGGAATGCACCAAGGTTCCGGAATGTTCGGAATTCTGGAATGTTCAGAGTTCCGGAATGCACCAAGGTTCCGGAATGTTCGGAATTCCGGAATGTTCAGAGTTCCGGAATGTTCGGAATTCCGGAATGTTCAGAGTTCCGGAATGTTCAGAGTTCCGGAATGCACCAAGGTTCGGGAATGTTCGGAATTCCGGAATGTACCAAGGTTCCGGAATGTTCAGAGTTCCGGAATGCAACAAGGTTCCGGAATGCACAAAGGTTCCGGAATGTTCGGAATTCCGGAATGTTCAGAGTTCCGGAATGCACCAAGGTTCCGGAATGTTCGGAATTCCAGAATGTACCAAGGTTCCGGAATGTTCGGAATTCCGGAATGCACAAAGGTTCCGGAATGTTCGGAATTCCGGAATGTTCAGAGTTCCGGAATGCACCAAGGTTCCGGAATGTTCGGAATTCCGGAATGTTCAGAGTTCCGGAATGCACCAAGGTTCCGGAATGCACAAAGGTTCCGGAATGTTCGGAATTCCGGAATGTTCAGAATTCTGGAATGTTTGGAGTTCCGGAATGCACCAAGGTTCCGGAATGTTCGGAATTCCGGAATGTTCAGAGTTCCGGAATGCACCAAGGTTCCGGAATGCACAAAGGTTCCGGAATGCACCAAGGTTCCGGAATTCAGAGTTCCGGAATGCACCAAGGTTCCGGAATGTTCGGAATTCCGGAATGTTCAGAGTTCCAGAATGCACCAAGGTTCCGGAATGTTCGGAATTCCGGAATGTTCGGAATTCCGGAATGCACCAAGGTTCGGGAATGTTCGGAATTCCGGAATGTACCAAGGTTCCGGAATGTTCGGAATTCCGGAATGCACCAAGGTTCCGGAATGTTCGGAATTCCGGAATGTTCAGAGTTCCGGAATGCACCAAGGTTCCGGAATGTTCGGAATTCCGGAATGTTCAGAGTTCCGGAATGCACCAAGGTTCCGGAATGCACAAAGGTTCCGGAATGTTCGGAATTCCGGAATGTTCAGAATTCTGGAATGTTTGGAGTTCCGGAATGCACCAAGGTTCCGGAATGTTCGGAATTCCGGAATGTTCAGAGTTCCGGAATGCACAAAGGTTCCGGAATGCACCAAGGTTCCGGAATTCAGAGTTCCGGAATGCACCAAGGTTCCGGAATTTTCGGAATTCCGGAATGTTCAGAGTTCCGGAATGTTCAGAGTTCCGGAATGCACCAAGGTTCCGGAATGTTCGGAATTCCGGAATGTTCAGAGTTCCGGAATGCACCAAGGTTCCGGAATGTTCGGAATTCCAGAATGTTCAGAGTTCCGGAATTCAGAGTTCCGGAATGCAGCAAGGTTCCGGAATTTTCGGAATTCCGGAATGTTCAGAGTTCCGGAATGCACCAAGGTTCCGGAATGCACAAAGGTTCTGGAATGTTCGGAATTCCGGAATGTTCAGAGTTCCGGAATGCACCAAGGTTCCGGAATGTTCGGAATTCCGGAATGTTCAGAGTTCCGGAATGTTCAGAGTTCCGGAATGCACCAAGGTTCCGGAATTCAGAGTTCCGGAATGCACCAAGGTTCCGGAATTTTCGGAATTCCGGAATGTTCAGAGTTCCGGAATGTTCAGAGTTCCGGAATGCACCAAGGTTCCGGAATGTTCGGAATTCCGGAATGTACCAAGGTTCCGGAATGTTCAGAGTTCCGGAATGCCCAAGGTTCCGGAATGCACAAAGGTTCTGGAATGTTCGGAATTCCGGAATGTTCAGAGTTCCGGAATGCACCAAGGTTCCGGAATGTTCGGAATTCCGGAATGTTCAGAGTTCCGGAATGTTCAGAGTTCCGGAATGCACCAAGGTTCCGGAATTCAGAGTTCCGGAATGTACCAAGGTTCCGGAATTTTCGGAATTCCGGAATGTTCAGAGTTCCGGAATGTTCAGAGTTCCGGAATGCACCAAGGTTCCGGAATGTTCGGAATTCCGGAATGTTCAGAGTTCCGGAATGTTTGGAGTTCCGGAATGCACCAAGGTTCCGGAATGTTCGGAATTCCGGAATGTTCAGAGTTCCGGAATGCACCAAGGTTCCGGAATGTTCGGAATTCCGGAATGTTCAGAGTTCCGGAATGTTTGGAGTTCCGGAATGCACCAAGGTTCCGGAATGTTCGGAATTCCGGAATGTTCAGAGTTCCGGAATGCAGCAAGGTTCCGGAATGCACCAAGGTTCCGGAATGTTCGGAATTCCGGAATGTTCAGAGTTCCGGAATGTTCGGAATTCCGGAATGTTCGGAATTCCGGAATGTTCAGAGTTCCGGAATGTTCGGAATTCCGGAATGTTCAGAGTTCCGGAATGTTCAGAATTCCGGAATGCACCAAGGTTCGGGAATGTTCGGAATTCCGGAATGTACCAAGGTTCCGGAATGTTCAGAGTTCCGGAATGCACCAAGGTTCCGGAATGCACAAAGGTTCCGGAATGTTCGGAATTCCGGAATGTTCAGAGTTCCGGAATGCACCAAGGTTCCGGAATGTTCGGAATTCCGGAATGTTCGGAATTCTGGAATGTACCAAGGTTCCGGAATGTTCGGAATTCCGGAATGCACCAAGGTTCGGGAATGTTCGGAATTCCGGAATGTACCAAGGTTCCGGAATGTTCGGAATTCCGGAATGCACCAAGGTTCCGGAATGTTCGGAATTCCGGAATGTTCAGAGTTCCGGAATGCACCAAGGTTCCGGAATGTTCGGAATTCCAGAATGTTCAGAGTTCCGGAATTCAGAGTTCCGGAATGCAGCAAGGTTCCGGAATTTTCGGAATTCCGGAATGTTCAGAGTTCCGGAATGCATCAAGGTTCGGGAATGTTCGGAATTCCGGAATGTACCAAGGTTCCGGAATGTTCAGAGTTCCGGAATGCACCAAGGTTCCGGAATGCACAAAGGTTCTGGAATGTTCGGAATTCCGGAATGTTCAGAGTTCCGGAATGCACCAAGGTTCCGGAATGTTCGGAATTCCGGAATGTTCAGAGTTCCGGAATGTTCAGAGTTCCGGAATGCACCAAGGTTCCGGAATGTTCGGAATTCCGGAATGTTCAGAGTTCCGGAATGCATCAAGGTTCCGGAATGTACCAAGGTTCCGGAATGTACCAAGGTTCCGGAATGTTCGGAATTCCGGAAAGTTCAGAGTTCCGGAATCCACCAAGGTTCCGGAACGTTCAGAGTTCCGGAATGTACCAAGGTTCCGGAATGTCCAGAGTTCCGGAATGCACCAAGGTTCCGGAATGTTCGGAATTCCGGAATGTTCAGAGTTCCGGAATGTTTGGAGTTCCGGAATGCACCAAGGTTCCGGAATGTTCAGAGTTCCGGAATGCACAAAGGTTCCGGAATGCACCAAGGTTCCGGAATGCACCAAGGTTCCGGAATGTTCGGAATTCCGGAATGTACCAAGGTTCCGGAATGTTCAGAGTTCCGGAATGTTCAGAGTTCCGGAATGCACCAAGGTTCCGGAATGCACAAAGGTTCCGGAATGTCCAGAGTTCCGGAATGCACCAAGGTTCCGGAATGTTCGGAATTCCGGAATGTTCAGAGTTCCGGAATGTTTGGAGTTCCGGAATGTACCAAGGTTCCGGAATGTTCGGAATTCCGGAATGTACCAAGGTTCCGGAATGTTCGGAATTCCGGAATGAACCAAGGTTCCGGAATGTTCAGAGTTCCGGAATGCACCAAGGTTCCGGAATGTTCGGAATTCCAGAATGTTCAGAGTTCCGGAATTCAGAGTTCCGGAATGCAGCAAGGTTCCGGAATTTTCGGAATTCCGGAATGTTCAGAGTTCCGGAATGCACCAAGGTTCCGGAATGCACAAAGGTTCTGGAATGTTCGGAATTCCGGAATGTTCAGAGTTCCGGAATGCACCAAGGTTCCGGAATGTTCGGAATTCCGGAATGTTCAGAGTTCCGGAATGTTCAGAGTTCCGGAATGCACCAAGGTTCCGGAATTCAGAGTTCCGGAATGCACCAAGGTTCCGGAATTTTCGGAATTCCGGAATGTTCAGAGTTCCGGAATGTTCAGAGTTCCGGAATGCACCAAGGTTCCGGAATGTTCGGAATTCCGGAATGTACCAAGGTTCCGGAATGTTCAGAGTTCCGGAATGCCCAAGGTTCCGGAATGCACAAAGGTTCTGGAATGTTCGGAATTCCGGAATGTTCAGAGTTCCGGAATGCACCAAGGTTCCGGAATGTTCGGAATTCCGGAATGTTCAGAGTTCCGGAATGTTCAGAGTTCCGGAATGCACCAAGGTTCCGGAATTCAGAGTTCCGGAATGTACCAAGGTTCCGGAATTTTCGGAATTCCGGAATGTTCAGAGTTCCGGAATGTTCAGAGTTCCGGAATGCACCAAGGTTCCGGAATGTTCGGAATTCCGGAATGTTCAGAGTTCCGGAATGCACCAAGGTTCCGGAATGTTCGGAATTCCGGAATGGTCAGAGTTCCGGAATGTTCAGAGTTCCGGAATGCACCAAGGTTCCGGAATGTTCGGAATTCCAGAATGTTCAGAGTTCCGGAATTCAGAGTTCCGGAATGCAGCAAGGTTCCGGAATTTTCGGAATTCCGGAATGTTCAGAGTTCCGGAATGTTCAGAGTTCCGGAATACACCAAGGTTCCGGAATGTTCGGAATTCTGGAATGTTCAGAGTTCCGGAATGCACCAAGGTTCCGGAATGTTCGGAATTCCGGAATGTTCAGAGTTCCGGAATGTTCGGAATTCCGGAATGTTCAGAGTTCCGGAATGTTCAGAGTTCCGGAATGCACCAAGGTTCGGGAATGTTCGGAATTCCGGAATGTACCAAGGTTCCGGAATGTTCAGAGTTCCGGAATGCACCAAGGTTCCGGAATGCACAAAGGTTCCGGAATGTTCGGAATTCCGGAATGTTCGGAGTTCCGGAATGCACCAAGGTTCCGGAATGTTCGGAATTCCGGAATGTTCGGAATTCCGGAATGTACCAAGGTTCCGGAATGTTCGGAATTCCGGAATGCACAAAGGTTCCGGAATGTTCGGAATTCCGGAATGTTCAGAGTTCCGGAATGCACCAAGGTTCGGGAATGTTCGGAATTCCGGAATGTACCAAGGTTCCGGAATGTTCGGAATTCCGGAATGCACCAAGGTTCCGGAATGTTCGGAATTCCGGAATGTTCAGAGTTCCGGAATGCACCAAGGTTCCGGAATGCACAAAGGTTCCGGAATGTTCGGAATTCCGGAATGTTCAGAATTCTGGAATGTTTGGAGTTCCGGAATGCACCAAGGTTCCGGAATGTTCGGAATTCCGGAATGTTCAGAGTTCCGGAATGCACCAAGGTTCCGGAATGTTCGGAATTCCGGAATGTTCAGAGTTCCGGAATGTTTGGAGTTCCGGAATGCACCAAGGTTCCGGAATGTTCGGAATTCCGGAATGTTCAGAGTTCCGGAATGCAGCAAGGTTCCGGAATGCACCAAGGTTCCGGAATGTTCGGAATTCCGGAATGTTCAGAGTTCCGGAATGTTCGGAATTCCGGAATGTACCAAGGTTCCGGAATGTTCGGAATTCCGGAATGCACCAAGGTTCCGGAATGTTCGGAATTCCGGAATGTTCAGAGTTCCGGAATGCACCAAGGTTCCGGAATGTTCGGAATTCCGGAATGTTCAGAGTTCCGGAATGCACCAAGGTTCCGGAATTCAGAGTTCTGGAATGCAGCAAGGTTCCGGAATGTTCGGAATTCCGGAATGTTCAGAGTTCCGGAATGTTCAGAGTTCCGGAATGCACCAAGGTTCCGGAATTCAGAGTTCCGGAATGCACCAAGGTTCCGGAATTTTCGGAATTCCGGAATGTTCAGAGTTCCGGAATGTTCAGAGTTCCGGAATGCACCAAGGTTCCGGAATGTTCGGAATTCCGGAATGTTCAGAGTTCCGGAATGCACCAAGGTTCCGGAATGTTCGGAATTCCGGAATGGTCAGAGTTCCGGAATGTTCAGAGTTCCGGAATGCACCAAGGTTCCGGAATGTTCGGAATTCCAGAATGTTCAGAGTTCCGGAATTCAGAGTTCCGGAATGCAGCAAGGTTCCGGAATTTTCGGAATTCCGGAATGTTCAGAGTTCCGGAATGCATCAAGGTTCGGGAATGTTCGGAATTCCGGAATGTACCAAGGTTCCGGAATGTTCAGAGTTCCGGAATGCACCAAGGTTCCGGAATGCACAAAGGTTCTGGAATGTTCGGAATTCCGGAATGTTCAGAGTTCCGGAATGCACCAAGGTTCCGGAATGTTCGGAATTCCGGAATGTTCAGAGTTCCGGAATGTTCAGAGTTCCGGAATGCACCAAGGTTCCGGAATGTTCGGAATTCCGGAATGTTCAGAGTTCCGGAATGCATCAAGGTTCCGGAATGTACCAAGGTTCCGGAATGTACCAAGGTTCCGGAATGTTCGGAATTCCGGAAAGTTCAGAGTTCCGGAATCCACCAAGGTTCCGGAACGTTCAGAGTTCCGGAATGTACCAAGGTTCCGGAATGTCCAGAGTTCCGGAATGCACCAAGGTTCCGGAATGTTCGGAATTCCGGAATGTTCAGAGTTCCGGAATGTTTGGAGTTCCGGAATGCACCAAGGTTCCGGAATGTTCAGAGTTCCGGAATGCACAAAGGTTCCGGAATGCACCAAGGTTCCGGAATGCACCAAGGTTCCGGAATGTTCGGAATTCCGGAATGTACCAAGGTTCCGGAATGTTCAGAGTTCCGGAATGCACCAAGGTTCCGGAATGTTCGGAATTCCGGAATGTTCAGAGTTCCGGAATGTTCAGAGTTCCGGAATGCACCAAGGTTCCGGAATGCACAAAGGTTCCGGAATGTCCAGAGTTCCGGAATGCACCAAGGTTCCGGAATGTTCGGAATTCCGGAATGTTCAGAGTTCCGGAATGTTTGGAGTTCCGGAATGTACCAAGGTTCCGGAATGTTCGGAATTCCGGAATGTACCAAGGTTCCGGAATGTTCGGAATTCCGGAATGAACCAAGGTTCCGGAATGTTCAGAGTTCCGGAATGCATCAAGGTTCCGGAATGTTAAGAGTTCCGGAATGTACCAAGGTTCCGGAATGTTCGGAATTCCGGAAAGTTCAGAGTTCCGGAATCCACCAAGGTTCCGGAATGTTCGGAATTCCGGAATGTTCAGAGTTCCGGAATGTTCAGAGTTCCGGAATGCACCAAGGTTCCGGAATGCACAAAGGTTCCGGAATGTCCAGAGTTCCGGAATGCACCAAGGTTCCGGAATGTTCGGAATTCCGGAATGTTCAGAGTTCCGGAATGTTTGGAGTTCCATTGTTTTGATTCAAATTCAGTTCTGTTCATTCTAATTCTGTTGTTTTGATTCAAATTCCATTGTTTTTCCATTGAACTGAATTTGAATCAAAACAATGGTATTTGAATCAAAACAACAGAATTAGAATGAAAACAATGGACTATTAATACATTCTAATTCCGTTGTTGTCATTCAAACTCTGTTCTGTACATTCTAATTCTGTTTTTTTTCATTCAAACTCTGTTCTGTACATTCTAATTCCGTTGTTTTCATTCAAACTCTGTTCTGTACATTTCAATTCTGTTTTTTTTATTCTAATTCCGTTGTTTTCATTCAAACTCTGTTCTGTACATTCTAATTCCGTTTTTTTTTCATTCAAACTCTGTTCTGTACATTTCTATTCTGTTGTTTTGATTCAAATTCCATTGTTTTTATTCAAACTCTGTTTTGTACATTCTACTTCCGTTTTTCATTCAAACTCTGTTCTGTATATTCTAATTCTGTTGTTTTCATTCAAACTCTGTTCTGTACATTCTAATTCCGTTGTTTTCATTCAAACTCTGTTCTGTACATTCTAATTCCGTTCTGCATGCTGTCTGTAAATTTATGTCAAGACTGACTTTGAACCTATAGTTTGAACTAAATTCAACATAAATGGATAACAGTCTCACTTATCTGATTTACTTTTGCAGACATCATTGAGGATCCAGTGTTCTCACTGTGCTGCAGAAGCATTATTGGCTGCAAGACATGTGTGGAACAGTGGCAAGAGACATCACAGCACTGTGCAAAATGCAGGGAGAGTAACAACGGAGTTCTACAAATTACTGGTCTAACAGCTGCATTTTCTGTATTGAAATCTTTTTTTGCAGAGGAGTAATGTAGTGTGTACACACAAATGTTTACAGTCAGTTGATTTTTTTTTTGTCTGTTCTGTACAGTTTACAGATGCAGTGGTTCATACATTTCTCTGAGTTATGTTTATGAGACAGAGCAGAGCTTCTTTGTATGGCATAAAGTCACCATTTACGGCTCTAAAAAACAAATGTGAAATATCAGGATATTTTTCTGCAAAATGACTCTCTGTTCTAAGTTTGTCCTGTTCGGTTGTGAAGGGATCAACTCCAAAAGTCGAATATTCTTTGAGTGCAGATCCCAAGTGCTGCCTGTAAAGGTCTGCTGCTTCAAGTGCATTTGGCAAGAGCTCTGGAGAAATTCTTCTTTTACACCCATGTTCTGCAAAGTGATTTGGTATGCCTTTTCCTGTAAAAAATAGAGGAGGTGTTTAAATGTTCATTATCAGGGTTGTAAGCAATCTGACTTTTTTTTTTTTTTTTTTTTTACCTGGGATTCTATGAGCATTCCATGATTCTACCACACTTGCAAGACCAATGTTACACAGCTGACAGGTTAGATTGGACACACAGTATCGCACAAGGTTATCCTCCATATCTATCTCCTCCTGGTCCATCAGCTGGAGTAGGGCAGTTTTTAGTGGGTAGTTGACACGGTTGTTGATTTCAGGCCAAATCCTTTCAACTGTGTGGTTCTAAAAGAGTTAAAAGAAACATGTCTTAAATGTACGTAGTAGTACACGTAATAGTATAAGAATTTCAGCTGATGTTAATGGTACTTAAATCTTACTCTTGTGGATGAGGTCTGTAAATAAGGCAGTCTCTCCTGATTGAAGCGATGATGTGACAGCATCTCTTGCATGAACAGTGTTAAATAAAATTCCTTTCCATGGTCTACTCGCACCTGGTCCCACATACCATAGGTGATCACTGCAGGTCTGGTACAGGAAAAATAAAGAACATTTATTAACTATTTTGCTTTAAGACCAGCAAAGGTGTTATTATTTTGAATGTATTCATTCATGTTTTTTTTGGGTAATATTTTAGTTGTAGTAGGACAACATATATTTCTTAAGTTTCTTTGCAATGTCACTGTCATGCTCAGACTTTAGATGTATGTCAGAACAATTGAAAGATATGTGGAAATCCAAGAACCTTGTTCCATTCATAAATGAACACTGATTAATTGCAATAAAGTAGTTAAATGATTCATGTGCAATTCCATTTTATTTATTTTTACATTAATAGAAAATGTTGATCAAAATGTTTGGTAAGTTCTTAATATATTATATTCAGGAACATAACCAGACCCATCTGTTGCATGTCTAATTTAAATTCAAATATTGTAAATTTGGGTGCAGCTCATGTCCAATATGACTAACATGTCCATCAAAACACTTAAGATGAAATAAATGGTTTGAGAGGTTGTATTACCTGAAAACATATTCATAGATGCTCAAGTTGTTTTTGATTGGCATTGTGGAATGACTCACAATCTTTTTACTGAATCCATCTACAGCTAAAACATGGGTGACTCCAAACATTACAAGTTTCTCGTTTTGGTCCAGGTGAACCTTGTGCCCCATGCATTCAGCATGGTACGGTGTGGGATTAAGATTCCGAGCTCCCTTACAAAAAAATCACAAAAATAAATGACAGCTGACTGGATAAAGGCAGATTTGATCATACGTTTGAGGAAGAGTCAAGTAACTGTTAAAGCAGGGCGTACATCTGTTAAACAGAATTAGGCCCTACCATTACATGATGTATATCACAAATATGACAAAGAACATTGGAATACAGTTCTAGTGGAAGATTAAATAACATAGGCTACCTGGCGTCTTGCTTCATGATAAGGTTGATGCACCTCTCTTAAAATTGACCCAATTCGTCCCTCTGCAGCATGTACCCCTTTTGTGGACAGATAGCCCTTCATCATTTTGCGGCCATATGTTGGGCCCACCTGTTTAAAATAAAAGATCATGCTACTACTAGAACAACAAATGTAAAGTAGCTTATTCTGAAAGCAAATGTGTAAAGCTAAAGTATTGTGCTAATTAACTGTACAAATACCAGTGAGAGACATCTTTAAAATAACTAACGTTACCCACCACCCGCAAGACGCTAAAACGCGCGCGCGCGCGCACACAGTCTAGACTAACCCCCTTACAACCCAGTTAAGACAACCATACACAGTCATAAGGTGAAGGAAGAAAGTACCTTACCTCATTTATAGCTTGTGTCACCTCAAGCTCCAACCGTGTGTCCGAGAGTCGACAGCTAGTGATTTGCTCAGCACAAAACTTTCTAACATTTCTCGCAGAAAATCCTCTCACTTCCCCGTGTTCATATGACAGACGCTCTGATATAATTTCCGATGACAGGCCTTGTTTTGCCATCTCCATGATCACGTCTGAGTATTTTTCCAACGTCATGATGTCCACACTACAGTGTTTGCCATAAGTTTGCGCATCACTTGTACAGGTTGTTGACCTACTAAAACTTCCGGTTCAGACAAAATAAATAAAGGGCCCTTTCTCGTTCTTTTTTCTTGGGTTTTTCGTTTCTGATGTGCGAAAGGACAAAATGAAAAAAACAATTGTTTTACGTTTTTCATTTTAGCTTTTTAAGTTGAGAATTAAATAAGTGTCTCATTTTCTTTTTTAAATTATACTTTCTGAAACGAAACTTCAAATACCGAAAAGTACACGGACCATTAATACATTCTAATTCCGTTGTTGTCATTCAAACTCTGTTCTGTACATTCTAATTCCGTTTTTTTCATTCAAACTCTGTTCTGTACATTCTAATTCTGTTGTTTTGATTCAAATTCCATTGTTTTTATTCAAACTCTGTTTTGTACATTCTACTTCCGTTTTTCATTCAAACCCTGTTCTGTATATTCTAATTCTGTTGTTTTCATTCAAAGTCTGTTCTGTACATTCTAATTCCGTTGTTTTCATTCAAACTCTGTTCTGTACATTTCAATTCTGTTTTTTTTATTCTAATTCCGTTGTTTTCATTCAAACTCTGTTCTGTACATTCTAATTCCGTTTTTTTCATTCAAACTCTGTTCTGTACATTTCTATTCTGTTGTTTTGATTCAAATTCCATTGTTTTTATTCAAACTCTGTTTTGTACATTCTACTTCCGTTTTTCATTCAAACTCTGTTCTGTACATTCTAATTCCGTTGTTTTCATTCTAATTCTGTTATTTGTTTTAATATTCCATTGTTTTCATTCTAATTCTGTTGTTTTCATTCAAATTCCATTGTTTTGATTCAAATTCAGTTCTGTTCATTCTAATTTCGTTGTTTTCATTCAAATTCCGTTTTTTTCATTCAAACTCTGTTATATACATTTCAATTCTGTTGTTTTGATTCAAATTCCATTGTTTTCTTTCAAATTCTGTTCTCTACATTCTAATTCCGTTGTTTTCATTCAAACTCTGTTCTGTACATTCTAATTCCCTTGTTTTCATTCAAACTCTGTTCTGTACATTCTAATTCCGTTGTGTTCATTCAAACTCTGTTCGGTACATTCTAATTCTGTTTTTTTCATTCAAATTCTGTTCTGTATATTCTAAATCCGTTGTTTTCATTCAAACTCTGTTCTGTACATTCTAATTCCGTTGTTTTCATTCAAAGTCTGTTCTGTACATTCTAATTCCGTTGTTTTCATTCAAACTCTGTTCTGTATATTCTAATTCCTTTGATATCATTCAAACTCTGTTCTGTACATTCTAATTCTGTTGTTTTCATTCAAATTCTGTTCTGTACATTCTAATTCCGTTGTTTTCATTCAAACTCTGTTCTGTACATTCTAATTCCGTTGTGTTCATTCAAACTCTGTTCTGTACATTCTAATTCCGTTGTTTTCATTCAAACTCTGTTCTCTACATTCTAATTCCGTTGTTTTCATTCAAACTCTGTTCTGTACATTTCAATTCTGTTTTTTTTATTCTAATTCCGTTGTTTTCATTCAAACTCTGTTCTGTACATTCTAATTCCGTTTTTTTTTCATTCAAACTCTGTTCTGTACATTTCTATTCTGTTGTTTTGATTCAAATTCCATTGTTTTTATTCAAACTCTGTTTTGTACATTCTACTTCCGTTTTTCATTCAAACTCTGTTCTGTATATTCTAATTCTGTTGTTTTCATTCAAACTCTGTTCTGTACATTCTAATTCCGTTGTTTTCATTCAAACTCTGTTCTGTACATTCTAATTCCGTTCTGCATGCTGTCTGTAAATTTATGTCAAGACTGACTTTGAACCTATAGTTTGAACTAAATTCAACATAAATGGATAACAGTCTCACTTATCTGATTTACTTTTGCAGACATCATTGAGGATCCAGTGTTCTCACTGTGCTGCAGAAGCATTATTGGCTGCAAGACATGTGTGGAACAGTGGCAAGAGACATCACAGCACTGTGCAAAATGCAGGGAGAGTAACAACGGAGTTCTACAAATTACTGGTCTAACAGCTGCATTTTCTGTATTGAAATCTTTTTTTGCAGAGGAGTAATGTAGTGTGTACACACAAATGTTTACAGTCAGTTGATTTTTTTTTTGTCTGTTCTGTACAGTTTACAGATGCAGTGGTTCATACATTTCTCTGAGTTATGTTTATGAGACAGAGCAGAGCTTCTTTGTATGGCATAAAGTCACCATTTACGGCTCTAAAAAACAAATGTGAAATATCAGGATATTTTTCTGCAAAATGACTCTCTGTTCTAAGTTTGTCCTGTTCGGTTGTGAAGGGATCAACTCCAAAAGTCGAATATTCTTTGAGTGCAGATCCCAAGTGCTGCCTGTAAAGGTCTGCTGCTTCAAGTGCATTTGGCAAGAGCTCTGGAGAAATTCTTCTTTTACACCCATGTTCTGCAAAGTGATTTGGTATGCCTTTTCCTGTAAAAAATAGAGGAGGTGTTTAAATGTTCATTATCAGGGTTGTAAGCAATCTGACTTTTTTTTTTTTTTTTTTTTTACCTGGGATTCTATGAGCATTCCATGATTCTACCACACTTGCAAGACCAATGTTACACAGCTGACAGGTTAGATTGGACACACAGTATCGCACAAGGTTATCCTCCATATCTATCTCCTCCTGGTCCATCAGCTGGAGTAGGGCAGTTTTTAGTGGGTAGTTGACACGGTTGTTGATTTCAGGCCAAATCCTTTCAACTGTGTGGTTCTAAAAGAGTTAAAAGAAACATGTCTTAAATGTACGTAGTAGTACACGTAATAGTATAAGAATTTCAGCTGATGTTAATGGTACTTAAATCTTACTCTTGTGGATGAGGTCTGTAAATAAGGCAGTCTCTCCTGATTGAAGCGATGATGTGACAGCATCTCTTGCATGAACAGTGTTAAATAAAATTCCTTTCCATGGTCTACTCGCACCTGGTCCCACATACCATAGGTGATCACTGCAGGTCTGGTACAGGAAAAATAAAGAACATTTATTAACTATTTTGCTTTAAGACCAGCAAAGGTGTTATTATTTTGAATGTATTCATTCATGTTTTTTTTGGGTAATATTTTAGTTGTAGTAGGACAACATATATTTCTTAAGTTTCTTTGCAATGTCACTGTCATGCTCAGACTTTAGATGTATGTCAGAACAATTGAAAGATATGTGGAAATCCAAGAACCTTGTTCCATTCATAAATGAACACTGATTAATTGCAATAAAGTAGTTAAATGATTCATGTGCAATTCCATTTTATTTATTTTTACATTAATAGAAAATGTTGATCAAAATGTTTGGTAAGTTCTTAATATATTATATTCAGGAACATAACCAGACCCATCTGTTGCATGTCTAATTTAAATTCAAATATTGTAAATTTGGGTGCAGCTCATGTCCAATATGACTAACATGTCCATCAAAACACTTAAGATGAAATAAATGGTTTGAGAGGTTGTATTACCTGAAAACATATTCATAGATGCTCAAGTTGTTTTTGATTGGCATTGTGGAATGACTCACAATCTTTTTACTGAATCCATCTACAGCTAAAACATGGGTGACTCCAAACATTACAAGTTTCTCGTTTTGGTCCAGGTGAACCTTGTGCCCCATGCATTCAGCATGGTACGGTGTGGGATTAAGATTCCGAGCTCCCTTACAAAAAAATCACAAAAATAAATGACAGCTGACTGGATAAAGGCAGATTTGATCATACGTTTGAGGAAGAGTCAAGTAACTGTTAAAGCAGGGCGTACATCTGTTAAACAGAATTAGGCCCTACCATTACATGATGTATATCACAAATATGACAAAGAACATTGGAATACAGTTCTAGTGGAAGATTAAATAACATAGGCTACCTGGCGTCTTGCTTCATGATAAGGTTGATGCACCTCTCTTAAAATTGACCCAATTCGTCCCTCTGCAGCATGTACCCCTTTTGTGGACAGATAGCCCTTCATCATTTTGCGGCCATATGTTGGGCCCACCTGTTTAAAATAAAAGATCATGCTACTACTAGAACAACAAATGTAAAGTAGCTTATTCTGAAAGCAAATGTGTAAAGCTAAAGTATTGTGCTAATTAACTGTACAAATACCAGTGAGAGACATCTTTAAAATAACTAACGTTACCCACCACCCGCAAGACGCTAAAACGCGCGCGCGCGCGCACACAGTCTAGACTAACCCCCTTACAACCCAGTTAAGACAACCATACACAGTCATAAGGTGAAGGAAGAAAGTACCTTACCTCATTTATAGCTTGTGTCACCTCAAGCTCCAACCGTGTGTCCGAGAGTCGACAGCTAGTGATTTGCTCAGCACAAAACTTTCTAACATTTCTCGCAGAAAATCCTCTCACTTCCCCGTGTTCATATGACAGACGCTCTGATATAATTTCCGATGACAGGCCTTGTTTTGCCATCTCCATGATCACGTCTGAGTATTTTTCCAACGTCATGATGTCCACACTACAGTGTTTGCCATAAGTTTGCGCATCACTTGTACAGGTTGTTGACCTACTAAAACTTCCGGTTCAGACAAAATAAATAAAGGGCCCTTTCTCGTTCTTTTTTCTTGGGTTTTTCGTTTCTGATGTGCGAAAGGACAAAATGAAAAAAACAATTGTTTTACGTTTTTCATTTTAGCTTTTTAAGTTGAGAATTAAATAAGTGTCTCATTTTCTTTTTTAAATTATACTTTCTGAAACGAAACTTCAAATACCGAAAAGTACACGGACCATTAATACATTCTAATTCCGTTGTTGTCATTCAAACTCTGTTCTGTACATTCTAATTCCGTTTTTTTCATTCAAACTCTGTTCTGTACATTCTAATTCTGTTGTTTTGATTCAAATTCCATTGTTTTTATTCAAACTCTGTTTTGTACATTCTACTTCCGTTTTTCATTCAAACCCTGTTCTGTATATTCTAATTCTGTTGTTTTCATTCAAAGTCTGTTCTGTACATTCTAATTCCGTTGTTTTCATTCAAACTCTGTTCTGTACATTTCAATTCTGTTTTTTTTATTCTAATTCCGTTGTTTTCATTCAAACTCTGTTCTGTACATTCTAATTCCGTTTTTTTCATTCAAACTCTGTTCTGTACATTTCTATTCTGTTGTTTTGATTCAAATTCCATTGTTTTTATTCAAACTCTGTTTTGTACATTCTACTTCCGTTTTTCATTCAAACTCTGTTCTGTACATTCTAATTCCGTTGTTTTCATTCTAATTCTGTTATTTGTTTTAATATTCCATTGTTTTCATTCTAATTCTGTTGTTTTCATTCAAATTCCATTGTTTTGATTCAAATTCAGTTCTGTTCATTCTAATTTCGTTGTTTTCATTCAAATTCCGTTTTTTTCATTCAAACTCTGTTATATACATTTCAATTCTGTTGTTTTGATTCAAATTCCATTGTTTTCTTTCAAATTCTGTTCTCTACATTCTAATTCCGTTGTTTTCATTCAAACTCTGTTCTGTACATTCTAATTCCCTTGTTTTCATTCAAACTCTGTTCTGTACATTCTAATTCCGTTGTGTTCATTCAAACTCTGTTCGGTACATTCTAATTCTGTTTTTTTCATTCAAATTCTGTTCTGTACATTCTAAATCCGTTGTTTTCATTCAAACTCTGTTCTGTACATTCTAATTCCGTTGTTTTCATTCAAAGTCTGTTCTGTACATTCTAATTCCGTTGTTTTCATTCAAACTCTGTTCTGTATATTCTAATTCCTTTGATATCATTCAAACTCTGTTCTGTACATTCTAATTCTGTTGTTTTCATTCAAATTCTGTTCTGTACATTCTAATTCCGTTGTTTTCATTCAAACTCTGTTCTGTACATTCTAATTCCGTTGTGTTCATTCAAACTCTGTTCTGTACATTCTAATTCCGTTGTTTTCATTCAAACTCTGTTCTCTACATTCTAATTCCGTTGTTTTCATTCAAACTCTGTTCTGTACATTTCAATTCTGTTTTTTTTATTCTAATTCCGTTGTTTTCATTCAAACTCTGTTCTGTACATTCTAATTCCGTTTTTTTTTCATTCAAACTCTGTTCTGTACATTTCTATTCTGTTGTTTTGATTCAAATTCCATTGTTTTTATTCAAACTCTGTTTTGTACATTCTACTTCCGTTTTTCATTCAAACTCTGTTCTGTATATTCTAATTCTGTTGTTTTCATTCAAACTCTGTTCTGTACATTCTAATTCCGTTGTTTTCATTCAAACTCTGTTCTGTACATTCTAATTCCGTTCTGCATGCTGTCTGTAAATTTATGTCAAGACTGACTTTGAACCTATAGTTTGAACTAAATTCAACATAAATGGATAACAGTCTCACTTATCTGATTTACTTTTGCAGACATCATTGAGGATCCAGTGTTCTCACTGTGCTGCAGAAGCATTATTGGCTGCAAGACATGTGTGGAACAGTGGCAAGAGACATCACAGCACTGTGCAAAATGCAGGGAGAGTAACAACGGAGTTCTACAAATTACTGGTCTAACAGCTGCATTTTCTGTATTGAAATCTTTTTTTGCAGAGGAGTAATGTAGTGTGTACACACAAATGTTTACAGTCAGTTGATTTTTTTTTTGTCTGTTCTGTACAGTTTACAGATGCAGTGGTTCATACATTTCTCTGAGTTATGTTTATGAGACAGAGCAGAGCTTCTTTGTATGGCATAAAGTCACCATTTACGGCTCTAAAAAACAAATGTGAAATATCAGGATATTTTTCTGCAAAATGACTCTCTGTTCTAAGTTTGTCCTGTTCGGTTGTGAAGGGATCAACTCCAAAAGTCGAATATTCTTTGAGTGCAGATCCCAAGTGCTGCCTGTAAAGGTCTGCTGCTTCAAGTGCATTTGGCAAGAGCTCTGGAGAAATTCTTCTTTTACACCCATGTTCTGCAAAGTGATTTGGTATGCCTTTTCCTGTAAAAAATAGAGGAGGTGTTTAAATGTTCATTATCAGGGTTGTAAGCAATCTGACTTTTTTTTTTTTTTTTTTTTTACCTGGGATTCTATGAGCATTCCATGATTCTACCACACTTGCAAGACCAATGTTACACAGCTGACAGGTTAGATTGGACACACAGTATCGCACAAGGTTATCCTCCATATCTATCTCCTCCTGGTCCATCAGCTGGAGTAGGGCAGTTTTTAGTGGGTAGTTGACACGGTTGTTGATTTCAGGCCAAATCCTTTCAACTGTGTGGTTCTAAAAGAGTTAAAAGAAACATGTCTTAAATGTACGTAGTAGTACACGTAATAGTATAAGAATTTCAGCTGATGTTAATGGTACTTAAATCTTACTCTTGTGGATGAGGTCTGTAAATAAGGCAGTCTCTCCTGATTGAAGCGATGATGTGACAGCATCTCTTGCATGAACAGTGTTAAATAAAATTCCTTTCCATGGTCTACTCGCACCTGGTCCCACATACCATAGGTGATCACTGCAGGTCTGGTACAGGAAAAATAAAGAACATTTATTAACTATTTTGCTTTAAGACCAGCAAAGGTGTTATTATTTTGAATGTATTCATTCATGTTTTTTTTGGGTAATATTTTAGTTGTAGTAGGACAACATATATTTCTTAAGTTTCTTTGCAATGTCACTGTCATGCTCAGACTTTAGATGTATGTCAGAACAATTGAAAGATATGTGGAAATCCAAGAACCTTGTTCCATTCATAAATGAACACTGATTAATTGCAATAAAGTAGTTAAATGATTCATGTGCAATTCCATTTTATTTATTTTTACATTAATAGAAAATGTTGATCAAAATGTTTGGTAAGTTCTTAATATATTATATTCAGGAACATAACCAGACCCATCTGTTGCATGTCTAATTTAAATTCAAATATTGTAAATTTGGGTGCAGCTCATGTCCAATATGACTAACATGTCCATCAAAACACTTAAGATGAAATAAATGGTTTGAGAGGTTGTATTACCTGAAAACATATTCATAGATGCTCAAGTTGTTTTTGATTGGCATTGTGGAATGACTCACAATCTTTTTACTGAATCCATCTACAGCTAAAACATGGGTGACTCCAAACATTACAAGTTTCTCGTTTTGGTCCAGGTGAACCTTGTGCCCCATGCATTCAGCATGGTACGGTGTGGGATTAAGATTCCGAGCTCCCTTACAAAAAAATCACAAAAATAAATGACAGCTGACTGGATAAAGGCAGATTTGATCATACGTTTGAGGAAGAGTCAAGTAACTGTTAAAGCAGGGCGTACATCTGTTAAACAGAATTAGGCCCTACCATTACATGATGTATATCACAAATATGACAAAGAACATTGGAATACAGTTCTAGTGGAAGATTAAATAACATAGGCTACCTGGCGTCTTGCTTCATGATAAGGTTGATGCACCTCTCTTAAAATTGACCCAATTCGTCCCTCTGCAGCATGTACCCCTTTTGTGGACAGATAGCCCTTCATCATTTTGCGGCCATATGTTGGGCCCACCTGTTTAAAATAAAAGATCATGCTACTACTAGAACAACAAATGTAAAGTAGCTTATTCTGAAAGCAAATGTGTAAAGCTAAAGTATTGTGCTAATTAACTGTACAAATACCAGTGAGAGACATCTTTAAAATAACTAACGTTACCCACCACCCGCAAGACGCTAAAACGCGCGCGCGCGCGCACACAGTCTAGACTAACCCCCTTACAACCCAGTTAAGACAACCATACACAGTCATAAGGTGAAGGAAGAAAGTACCTTACCTCATTTATAGCTTGTGTCACCTCAAGCTCCAACCGTGTGTCCGAGAGTCGACAGCTAGTGATTTGCTCAGCACAAAACTTTCTAACATTTCTCGCAGAAAATCCTCTCACTTCCCCGTGTTCATATGACAGACGCTCTGATATAATTTCCGATGACAGGCCTTGTTTTGCCATCTCCATGATCACGTCTGAGTATTTTTCCAACGTCATGATGTCCACACTACAGTGTTTGCCATAAGTTTGCGCATCACTTGTACAGGTTGTTGACCTACTAAAACTTCCGGTTCAGACAAAATAAATAAAGGGCCCTTTCTCGTTCTTTTTTCTTGGGTTTTTCGTTTCTGATGTGCGAAAGGACAAAATGAAAAAAACAATTGTTTTACGTTTTTCATTTTAGCTTTTTAAGTTGAGAATTAAATAAGTGTCTCATTTTCTTTTTTAAATTATACTTTCTGAAACGAAACTTCAAATACCGAAAAGTACACGGACCATTAATACATTCTAATTCCGTTGTTGTCATTCAAACTCTGTTCTGTACATTCTAATTCCGTTTTTTTCATTCAAACTCTGTTCTGTACATTCTAATTCTGTTGTTTTGATTCAAATTCCATTGTTTTTATTCAAACTCTGTTTTGTACATTCTACTTCCGTTTTTCATTCAAACCCTGTTCTGTATATTCTAATTCTGTTGTTTTCATTCAAAGTCTGTTCTGTACATTCTAATTCCGTTGTTTTCATTCAAACTCTGTTCTGTACATTTCAATTCTGTTTTTTTTATTCTAATTCCGTTGTTTTCATTCAAACTCTGTTCTGTACATTCTAATTCCGTTTTTTTCATTCAAACTCTGTTCTGTACATTTCTATTCTGTTGTTTTGATTCAAATTCCATTGTTTTTATTCAAACTCTGTTTTGTACATTCTACTTCCGTTTTTCATTCAAACTCTGTTCTGTACATTCTAATTCCGTTGTTTTCATTCTAATTCTGTTATTTGTTTTAATATTCCATTGTTTTCATTCTAATTCTGTTGTTTTCATTCAAATTCCATTGTTTTGATTCAAATTCAGTTCTGTTCATTCTAATTTCGTTGTTTTCATTCAAATTCCGTTTTTTTCATTCAAACTCTGTTATATACATTTCAATTCTGTTGTTTTGATTCAAATTCCATTGTTTTCTTTCAAATTCTGTTCTCTACATTCTAATTCCGTTGTTTTCATTCAAACTCTGTTCTGTACATTCTAATTCCCTTGTTTTCATTCAAACTCTGTTCTGTACATTCTAATTCCGTTGTGTTCATTCAAACTCTGTTCGGTACATTCTAATTCTGTTTTTTTCATTCAAATTCTGTTCTATACATTCTAAATCCGTTGTTTTCATTCAAACTCTGTTCTGTACATTCTAATTCCGTTGTTTTCATTCAAAGTCTGTTCTGTACATTCTAATTCCGTTGTTTTCATTCAAACTCTGTTCTGTACATTCTAATTCCGTTGTGTTCATTCAAACTCTGTTCTGTACATTCTAATTCCGTTGTTTTCATTCAAACTCTGTTCTCTACATTCTAATTCCGTTGTTTTCATTCAAACTCTGTTCTGTACATTTCAATTCTGTTTTTTTTATTCTAATTCCGTTGTTTTCATTCAAACTCTGTTCTGTACATTCTAATTCCGTTTTTTTTTCATTCAAACTCTGTTCTGTACATTTCTATTCTGTTGTTTTGATTCAAATTCCATTGTTTTTATTCAAACTCTGTTTTGTACATTCTACTTCCGTTTTTCATTCAAACTCTGTTCTGTATATTCTAATTCTGTTGTTTTCATTCAAACTCTGTTCTGTACATTCTAATTCCGTTGTTTTCATTCAAACTCTGTTCTGTACATTCTAATTCCGTTCTGCATGCTGTCTGTAAATTTATGTCAAGACTGACTTTGAACCTATAGTTTGAACTAAATTCAACATAAATGGATAACAGTCTCACTTATCTGATTTACTTTTGCAGACATCATTGAGGATCCAGTGTTCTCAC
This sequence comes from Copadichromis virginalis, assembly GCF_057382275.1. Classification (NCBI taxonomy): domain Eukaryota; kingdom Metazoa; phylum Chordata; class Actinopteri; order Cichliformes; family Cichlidae; genus Copadichromis; species Copadichromis virginalis. The sequence continues at coordinate 38,388,021 of NC_140635.1, read as the reverse complement.
TGTGCTGCAGAAGCATTATTGGCTGCAAGACATGTGTGGAACAGTGGCAAGAGACATCACAGCACTGTGCAAAATGCAGGGAGAGTAACAACGGAGTTCTACAAATTACTGGTCTAACAGCTGCATTTTCTGTATTGAAATCTTTTTTTGCAGAGGAGTAATGTAGTGTGTACACACAAATGTTTACAGTCAGTTGATTTTTTTTTTGTCTGTTCTGTACAGTTTACAGATGCAGTGGTTCATACATTTCTCTGAGTTATGTTTATGAGACAGAGCAGAGCTTCTTTGTATGGCATAAAGTCACCATTTACGGCTCTAAAAAACAAATGTGAAATATCAGGATATTTTTCTGCAAAATGACTCTCTGTTCTAAGTTTGTCCTGTTCGGTTGTGAAGGGATCAACTCCAAAAGTCGAATATTCTTTGAGTGCAGATCCCAAGTGCTGCCTGTAAAGGTCTGCTGCTTCAAGTGCATTTGGCAAGAGCTCTGGAGAAATTCTTCTTTTACACCCATGTTCTGCAAAGTGATTTGGTATGCCTTTTCCTGTAAAAAATAGAGGAGGTGTTTAAATGTTCATTATCAGGGTTGTAAGCAATCTGACTTTTTTTTTTTTTTTTTTTTTACCTGGGATTCTATGAGCATTCCATGATTCTACCACACTTGCAAGACCAATGTTACACAGCTGACAGGTTAGATTGGACACACAGTATCGCACAAGGTTATCCTCCATATCTATCTCCTCCTGGTCCATCAGCTGGAGTAGGGCAGTTTTTAGTGGGTAGTTGACACGGTTGTTGATTTCAGGCCAAATCCTTTCAACTGTGTGGTTCTAAAAGAGTTAAAAGAAACATGTCTTAAATGTACGTAGTAGTACACGTAATAGTATAAGAATTTCAGCTGATGTTAATGGTACTTAAATCTTACTCTTGTGGATGAGGTCTGTAAATAAGGCAGTCTCTCCTGATTGAAGCGATGATGTGACAGCATCTCTTGCATGAACAGTGTTAAATAAAATTCCTTTCCATGGTCTACTCGCACCTGGTCCCACATACCATAGGTGATCACTGCAGGTCTGGTACAGGAAAAATAAAGAACATTTATTAACTATTTTGCTTTAAGACCAGCAAAGGTGTTATTATTTTGAATGTATTCATTCATGTTTTTTTTGGGTAATATTTTAGTTGTAGTAGGACAACATATATTTCTTAAGTTTCTTTGCAATGTCACTGTCATGCTCAGACTTTAGATGTATGTCAGAACAATTGAAAGATATGTGGAAATCCAAGAACCTTGTTCCATTCATAAATGAACACTGATTAATTGCAATAAAGTAGTTAAATGATTCATGTGCAATTCCATTTTATTTATTTTTACATTAATAGAAAATGTTGATCAAAATGTTTGGTAAGTTCTTAATATATTATATTCAGGAACATAACCAGACCCATCTGTTGCATGTCTAATTTAAATTCAAATATTGTAAATTTGGGTGCAGCTCATGTCCAATATGACTAACATGTCCATCAAAACACTTAAGATGAAATAAATGGTTTGAGAGGTTGTATTACCTGAAAACATATTCATAGATGCTCAAGTTGTTTTTGATTGGCATTGTGGAATGACTCACAATCTTTTTACTGAATCCATCTACAGCTAAAACATGGGTGACTCCAAACATTACAAGTTTCTCGTTTTGGTCCAGGTGAACCTTGTGCCCCATGCATTCAGCATGGTACGGTGTGGGATTAAGATTCCGAGCTCCCTTACAAAAAAATCACAAAAATAAATGACAGCTGACTGGATAAAGGCAGATTTGATCATACGTTTGAGGAAGAGTCAAGTAACTGTTAAAGCAGGGCGTACATCTGTTAAACAGAATTAGGCCCTACCATTACATGATGTATATCACAAATATGACAAAGAACATTGGAATACAGTTCTAGTGGAAGATTAAATAACATAGGCTACCTGGCGTCTTGCTTCATGATAAGGTTGATGCACCTCTCTTAAAATTGACCCAATTCGTCCCTCTGCAGCATGTACCCCTTTTGTGGACAGATAGCCCTTCATCATTTTGCGGCCATATGTTGGGCCCACCTGTTTAAAATAAAAGATCATGCTACTACTAGAACAACAAATGTAAAGTAGCTTATTCTGAAAGCAAATGTGTAAAGCTAAAGTATTGTGCTAATTAACTGTACAAATACCAGTGAGAGACATCTTTAAAATAACTAACGTTACCCACCACCCGCAAGACGCTAAAACGCGCGCGCGCGCGCACACAGTCTAGACTAACCCCCTTACAACCCAGTTAAGACAACCATACACAGTCATAAGGTGAAGGAAGAAAGTACCTTACCTCATTTATAGCTTGTGTCACCTCAAGCTCCAACCGTGTGTCCGAGAGTCGACAGCTAGTGATTTGCTCAGCACAAAACTTTCTAACATTTCTCGCAGAAAATCCTCTCACTTCCCCGTGTTCATATGACAGACGCTCTGATATAATTTCCGATGACAGGCCTTGTTTTGCCATCTCCATGATCACGTCTGAGTATTTTTCCAACGTCATGATGTCCACACTACAGTGTTTGCCATAAGTTTGCGCATCACTTGTACAGGTTGTTGACCTACTAAAACTTCCGGTTCAGACAAAATAAATAAAGGGCCCTTTCTCGTTCTTTTTTCTTGGGTTTTTCGTTTCTGATGTGCGAAAGGACAAAATGAAAAAAACAATTGTTTTACGTTTTTCATTTTAGCTTTTTAAGTTGAGAATTAAATAAGTGTCTCATTTTCTTTTTTAAATTATACTTTCTGAAACGAAACTTCAAATACCGAAAAGTACACGGACCATTAATACATTCTAATTCCGTTGTTGTCATTCAAACTCTGTTCTGTACATTCTAATTCCGTTTTTTTCATTCAAACTCTGTTCTGTACATTCTAATTCTGTTGTTTTGATTCAAATTCCATTGTTTTTATTCAAACTCTGTTTTGTACATTCTACTTCCGTTTTTCATTCAAACCCTGTTCTGTATATTCTAATTCTGTTGTTTTCATTCAAAGTCTGTTCTGTACATTCTAATTCCGTTGTTTTCATTCAAACTCTGTTCTGTACATTTCAATTCTGTTTTTTTTATTCTAATTCCGTTGTTTTCATTCAAACTCTGTTCTGTACATTCTAATTCCGTTTTTTTCATTCAAACTCTGTTCTGTACATTTCTATTCTGTTGTTTTGATTCAAATTCCATTGTTTTTATTCAAACTCTGTTTTGTACATTCTACTTCCGTTTTTCATTCAAACTCTGTTCTGTACATTCTAATTCCGTTGTTTTCATTCTAATTCTGTTATTTGTTTTAATATTCCATTGTTTTCATTCTAATTCTGTTGTTTTCATTCAAATTCCATTGTTTTGATTCAAATTCAGTTCTGTTCATTCTAATTTCGTTGTTTTCATTCAAATTCCGTTTTTTTCATTCAAACTCTGTTATATACATTTCAATTCTGTTGTTTTGATTCAAATTCCATTGTTTTCTTTCAAATTCTGTTCTCTACATTCTAATTCCGTTGTTTTCATTCAAACTCTGTTCTGTACATTCTAATTCCCTTGTTTTCATTCAAACTCTGTTCTGTACATTCTAATTCCGTTGTGTTCATTCAAACTCTGTTCGGTACATTCTAATTCTGTTTTTTTCATTCAAATTCTGTTCTGTACATTCTAAATCCGTTGTTTTCATTCAAACTCTGTTCTGTACATTCTAATTCCGTTGTTTTCATTCAAAGTCTGTTCTGTACATTCTAATTCCGTTGTTTTCATTCAAACTCTGTTCTGTATATTCTAATTCCTTTGATATCATTCAAACTCTGTTCTGTACATTCTAATTCTGTTGTTTTCATTCAAATTCTGTTCTGTACATTCTAATTCCGTTGTTTTCATTCAAACTCTGTTCTGTACATTCTAATTCCGTTGTGTTCATTCAAACTCTGTTCTGTACATTCTAATTCCGTTGTTTTCATTCAAACTCTGTTCTCTACATTCTAATTCCGTTGTTTTCATTCAAACTCTGTTCTGTACATTCTAATTCCTTTGATATCATTCAAACTCTGTTCTGTACATTCTAATTCTGTTGTTTTCATTCAAATTCTGTTCTGTACATTCTAATTCCGTTGTTTTCATTCAAATTCCATTGTTTTGATTCAAATTCAGTTCTGTTCATTCTAATTCTGTTGTTTTGATTCAAATTCCATTGTTTTTCCATTGAACTGAATTTGAATCAAAACAATGGTATTTGAATGAAAACAACAGAATTAGAATGAAAACAATGGACTATTAATACATTCTAATTCCGTTGTTGTCATTCAAACTCTGTTCTGTACATTTCTATTCTGTTGTTTTGATTCAAATTCCATTGTTTTTATTCAAACTCTGTTTTGTACATTCTACTTCCGTTTTTCATTCAAACTCTGTTCTGTATATTCTAATTCTGTTGTTTTAATTCAAAGTCTGTTCTGTACATTCTAATTCCGTTGTTTTCATTCAAACTCTGTTCTCTACATTCTAATTCCGTTGTTTTCATTCAAACTCTATTCTGTACATTCTAATTCCGTTGTTTTCATTCAAACTCTGTTCTGTACATTTCAATTCTGTTTTTTTTATTCTAATTCCGTTGTTTTCATTCAAACTCTGTTCTGTACATTCTAATTCCGTTTTTTTTTCATTCAAACTCTGTTCTGTACATTTCTATTCTGTTGTTTTGATTCAAACTCTGTTCTGTACATTTTAATTCCGTTGTTTTGATTCAAATTCCATTGTTTTCTTTCAAATTCTGTTCTCTACATTCTAATTCCGTTGTTTTCATTCAAACTCTGTTCTGTACATTTTAATGCCGTTGTTTTGATTCAAATTCCATTGTTTTCTTTCAAATTCTGTTCTCTACATTCTAATTCCGTTGTTTTCATTCAAACTCTGTTCTGTACATTTTAATTCCGTTGTTTTCATTCAAACTCTGTTCTGTACATTCTAATTCTGTTGTTTTCATTCAAATTCTGTTCTGTACATTCAAATTCCGTTGTTTTCATTCAAATTCCATTGTTTTGATTCAAATTCAGTTCTGTTCATTCTAATTCTGTTGTTTTGATTCAAATTCCATTGTTTTTCCATTGAACTGAATTTGAATCAAAACAATGGTATTTGAATGAAAACAACAGAATTAGAATGAAAACAATGGACTATTAATACATTCTAATTCCGTTGTTGTCATTCAAACTCTGTTCTGTACATTCTAATTCCGTTTTTTTCATTCAAACTCTGTTCTGTACATTCTAATTCTGTTGTTTTGATTCAAATTCCATTGTTTTTATTCAAACTCTGTTTTGTACATTCTACTTCCGTTTTTCATTCAAACTCTGTTCTGTATATTCTAATTCCGTTGTTTTCATTCAAACTCTGTTCTGTACATTCTAATTCCGTTGTTTTCATTCAAACTCTATTCTGTACATTCTAATTCCGTTGTTTTCATTCAAACTCTATTCTGTACATTTCAATTCTGTTTTTTTTATTCTAATTCCGTTGTTTTCATTCAAACTCTGTTCTGTACATTCTAATTCCGTTTTTTTTTCATTCAAACTCTGTTCTGTACATTTCTATTCTGTTGTTTTGATTCAAATTCCATTGTTTTTATTCAAACTCTGTTTTGTACATTCTACTTCCGTTTTTCATTCAAACTCTGTTCTGTATATTCTAATTCTGTTGTTTTCATTCAAAGTCTGTTCTGTACATTCTAATTCCGTTGTTTTCATTCAAACTCTGTTCTGTACATTCTAATTCCGTTGTTTTCATTCAAACTCTGTTCTGTACATTCTAATTCCGTTGTTTACATTCAAACTCTGTTCCGTACATTTCAATTCTGTTGTTTTGATTCAAATTCCATTGTTTTCTTTCAAATTCTGTTCTCTACATTCTAATTCCGTTGTTTTCATTCAAACTCTGTTCTGTACATTTTAATTCCGTTGTTTTGATTCAAATTCCATTGTTTTCTTTCAAATTCTGTTCTCTACATTCTAATTCAGTTGTTTTCATTCAAACTCTGTTCTGTACATTTTAATTCCGTTGTTTTCATTCAAACTCTGTTCTGTACATTCTAATTCTGTTGTTTTCATTCAAATTCTGTTCTGTACATTCAAATTCCGTTGTTTTCATTCAAATTCCATTGTTTTGATTCAAATTCAGTTCTGTTCATTCTAATTCTGTTGTTTTGATTCAAATTCCATTGTTTTTCCATTGAACTGAATTTGAATCAAAACAATGGTATTTGAATGAAAACAACAGAATTAGAATGAAAACAATGGACTATTAATACATTCTAATTCCGTTGTTGTCATTCAAACTCTGTTCTGTACATTCTAATTCCGTTTTTTTCATTCAAACTCTGTTCTGTACATTCTAATTCTGTTGTTTTGATTCAAATTCCATTGTTTTTATTCAAACTCTGTTTTGTACATTCTACTTCCGTTTTTCATTCAAACTCTGTTCTGTATATTCTAATTCCGTTGTTTTCATTCAAACTCTGTTCTGTACATTCTAATTCCGTTGTTTTCATTCAAACTCTATTCTGTACATTCTAATTCCGTTGTTTTCATTCAAACTCTATTCTGTACATTTCAATTCTGTTTTTTTTATTCTAATTCCGTTGTTTTCATTCAAACTCTGTTCTGTACATTCTAATTCCGTTTTTTTTTCATTCAAACTCTGTTCTGTACATTTCTATTCTGTTGTTTTGATTCAAATTCCATTGTTTTTATTCAAACTCTGTTTTGTACATTCTACTTCCGTTTTTCATTCAAACTCTGTTCTGTATATTCTAATTCTGTTGTTTTCATTCAAAGTCTGTTCTGTACATTCTAATTCCGTTGTTTTCATTCAAACTCTGTTCTGTACATTCTAATTCCGTTGTTTTCATTCAAACTCTGTTCTGTACATTCTAATTCCGTTGTTTACTTTCAAACTCTGTTCTGTACATTTCAATTCTGTTGTTTTGATTCAAATTCCATTGTTTTCTTTCAAATTCTGTTCTCTACATTCTAATTCCGTTGTTTTCATTCAAACTCTGTTCTGTACATTTTAATTCCGTTGTTTTGATTCAAATTCCATTGTTTTCTTTCAAATTCTGTTCTCTACATTCTAATTCCGTTGTTTTCATTCAAACTCTGTTCTGTACATTTTAATTCCGTTGTTTTGATTCAAATTCCATTGTTTTCTTTCAAATTCTGTTCTGTTCATTCTAATTCTGTTGTTTTGATTCAAATTCCATTGTTTTTCCATTGAACTGAATTTGAATCAAAACAATGGTATTTGAATGAAAACAACAGAATTAGAATGAAAACAATGGACTATTAATACATTCTAATTCCGTTGTTGTCATTCAAACTCTGTTCTGTACATTCTAATTCCGTTTTTTTCATTCAAACTCTGTTCTGTACATTCTAATTCTGTTGTTTTGATTCAAATTCCATTGTTTTTATTCAAACTCTGTTTTGTACATTCTACTTCCGTTTTTCATTCAAACTCTGTTCTGTATATTCTAATTCTGTTGTTTTCATTCAAAGTCTGTTCTGTACATTCTAATTCCGTTGTTTTCATTCAAACTCTGTTCTGTACATTCTAATTCCATTGTTTTCATTCAAACTCTATTCTGTACATTCTAATTCCATTGTTTACATTCAAACTCTGTTCTGTACATTCTAATTCCGTTGTTTTCATTCAAACTCTGTTCTGTACATTCTAATTCCGTTGTGTTCATTCAAACTCTGTTCTGTATATTCTAATTCCCTTGTTTTCATTCAAACTCTGTTCTGTACATTCTAATTCCGTTTTTTTCATTCAAACTCTGTTCTGTATGTTCTAATTCCCTTGTTTTCATTCAAACTCTGTTCTGTACATTCTAATTCCGTTGTGTTCATTCAAACTCTGTTCTGTACATTCTAATTCTGTTGTTTTCATTCAAACTCTGTTCTGTACATTCTAATTCTGTTGTTTTGATTCAAATTCCATTGTTTTTCCATTGAACTGAATTTGAATCAAAACAATGGAATTTGAATGAAAACAACAGAATTAGAATGAAAACAATGAACTATTAATACATTCTAATTCCGTTGTTTTCATTCAAACTCTGTTCTGTACATTTCAATTCAGTTTTTTTTATATTCTAATTCTGTTGTTTTCATTCAAAGTCTGTTCTGTACATTCTAATTCCGTTGTTTTCATTCAAACTCTGTTCTGTACATTCTAATTCCGTTGTTTTCATTCAAACTCTATTCTGTACATTCTAATTCCGTTGTTTTCATTCAAACTCTGTTCTGTACATTTCAATTCTGTTTTTTTCATTCAAACTCTATTCTGTATGTTCTAATTCCCTTGTTTTCATTCAAACTCTGTTCTGTACATTCTAAATCCGTTGTTTTCATTCAAACTCTGTTCTGTACATTCTAATTCCGTTGTTTTCATTCAAACTCTGTTCTCTACATTCTAATTCTGTTGTTTTCATTCAAATTCCATTGTTTTGATTCAAATTCAGTTCTGTTCATTCTAATTCTGTTGTTTTCATTCAAACTCTGTTCTGTACATTCTAATTCCGTTTTTTTTTCATTCAAACTCTGTTCTGTACATTTCTATTCTGTTGTTTTGATTCAAATTCCATTGTTTTTATTCAAACTCTGTTTTGTACATTCTACTTCCGTTTTTCATTCAAACTCTGTTCTGTATATTCTAATTCTGTTGTTTTCATTCAAAGTCTGTTCTGTACATTCTAATTCCGTTGTTTTCATTCAAACTCTGTTCTGTACATTCTAATTCCGTTGTTTTCATTCAAACTCTGTTCTGTACATTCTAATTCCGTTGTTTACATTCAAACTCTGTTCTGTACATTTCAATTCTGTTGTTTTGATTCAAATTCCATTGTTTTCTTTCAAATTCTGTTCTCTACATTCTAATTCCGTTGTTTTCATTCAAACTCTGTTCTGTACATTTTAATTCCGTTGTTTTGATTCAAATTCCATTGTTTTCTTTCAAATTCTGTTCTCTACATTCTAATTCCGTTGTTTTCATTCAAACTCTGTTCTGTACATTTTAATTCCGTTGTTTTGATTCAAATTCCATTGTTTTCTTTCAAATTCTGTTCTGTTCATTCTAATTCTGTTGTTTTGATTCAAATTCCATTGTTTTTCCATTGAACTGAATTTGAATCAAAACAATGGTATTTGAAAGAAAACAACAGAATTAGAATGAAAACAATGGACTATTAATACATTCTAATTCCGTTGTTGTCATTCAAACTCTGTTCTGTACATTCTAATTCCGTTTTTTTCATTCAAACTCTGTTCTGTATATTCTAATTCTGTTGTTTTCATTCAAAGTCTGTTCTGTACATTCTAATTCCGTTGTTTTCATTCAAAGTCTGTTCTGTACATTCTAATTCCATTGTTTACATTCAAACTCTGTTCTGTACATTCTAATTCGGTTGTTTTCATTCAAACTCTGTTCTCTACATTCTAATTCTGTTGTTTTCATTCAAATTCCATTGTTTTGATTCAAATTCAGTTCTGTTCATTCTAATTCTGTTGTTTTCATTCAAACTCTGTTCTGTACATTCTAATTCTGTTGTTTTGATTCAAATTCCATTGTTTTTCCATTGAACTGAATTTGAATCAAAACAATGGAATTTGAATGAAAACAACAGAATTAGAATGAAAACAATGAACTATTAATACATTCTAATTCCGTTGTTTTCATTCAAACTCTGTTCTGTACATTTCAATTCAGTTTTTTTTATATTCTAATTCTGTTGTTTTCATTCAAAGTCTGTTCTGTACATTCTAATTCCGTTGTTTTCATTCAAACTCTGTTCTGTACATTCTAATTCCGTTGTTTTCATTCAAACTCTGTTCTGTACATTCTAATTCCGTTGTTTACATTCAAACTCTGTTCTGTACATTTCAATTCTGTTGTTTTGATTCAAATTCCATTGTTTTCATTCAAATTCTGTTCTCTACATTCTAATTCCGTTGTTTTCATTCAAACTCTGTTCTGTACATTTTAATTCCGTTGTTTTGATTCAAATTCCATTGTTTTCTTTCAAATTCTGTTCTCTACATTCTAATTCCGTTGTTTTCATTCAAACTCTGTTCTGTACATTTTAATTCCGTTGTTTTCATTCAAACTCTGTTCTGTACATTCTAATTCTGTTGTTTTCATTCAAATTCTGTTCTGTACATTCTAATTCCGTTGTTTTCATTCAAATTCCATTGTTTTGATTCAAATTCAGTTCTGTTCATTCTAATTCTGTTGTTTTGATTCAAATTCCATTGTTTTTCCATTGAACTGAATTTGAATCAAAACAATGGTATTTGAATGAAAACAACAGAATTAGAATGAAAACAATGGACTATTAATACATTCTAATTCCGTTGTTGTCATTCAAACTCTGTTCTGTACATTCTAATTCCGTTTTTTTCATTCAAACTCTGTTCTGTACATTCTAATTCTGTTGTTTTGATTCAAATTCCATTGTTTTTATTCAAACTCTGTTTTGTACATTCTACTTCCGTTTTTCATTCAAACTCTGTTCTGTATATTCTAATTCCGTTGTTTTCATTCAAACTCTGTTCTGTACATTTCAATTCTGTTTTTTTTATTCTAATTCCGTTGTTTTCATTCAAACTCTGTTCTGTACATTCTAATTCCGTTTTTTTTTTCATTCAAACTCTGTTCTGTACATTTCTATTCTGTTGTTTTGATTCAAATTCCATTGTTTTTATTCAAACTCTGTTTTGTACATTCTACTTCCGTTTTTCATTCAAACTCTGTTCTGTATATTCTAATTCTGTTGTTTTCATTCAAAGTCTGTTCTGTACATTCTAATTCCGTTGTTTTCATTCAAACTCTGTTCTGTACATTCTAATTCCGTTGTTTACATTCAAACTCTGTTCTGTACATTTCAATTCTGTTGTTTTGATTCAAATTCCATTGTTTTCTTTCAAATTCTGTTCTCTACATTCTAATTCCGTTGTTTTCATTCAAACTCTGTTCTGTACATTTTAATTCCGTTGTTTTGATTCAAATTCCATTGTTTTCTTTCAAATTCTGTTCTCTACATTCTAATTCCGTTGTTTTCATTCAAACTCTGTTCTGTACATTTTAATTCCGTTGTTTTGATTCAAATTCCATTGTTTTCTTTCAAATTCTGTTCTCTACATTCTAATTCCGTTGTTTTCATTCAAACTCTGTTCTGTACATTTTAATTCCGTTGTTTTCATTCAAACTCTGTTCTGTACATTCTAATTCTGTTGTTTTCATTCAAATTCTGTTCTGTACATTCTAATTCCGTTGTTTTCATTCAAATTCCATTGTTTTGATTCAAATTCAGTTCTGTTCATTCTAATTCTGTTGTTTTGATTCAAATTCCATTGTTTTTCCATTGAACTGAATTTGAATCAAAACAATGGTATTTGAATGAAAACAACAGAATTAGAATGAAAACAATGGACTATTAATACATTCTAATTCCGTTGTTGTCATTCAAACTCTGTTCTGTACATTCTAATTCCGTTTTTTTCATTCAAACTCTGTTCTGTACATTCTAATTCTGTTGTTTTGATTCAAATTCCATTGTTTTTATTCAAACTCTGTTTTGTACATTCTACTTCCGTTTTTCATTCAAACTCTGTTCTGTATATTCTAATTCCGTTGTTTTCATTCAAACTCTGTTCTGTACATTCTAATTCCGTTGTTTTCATTCAAACTCTATTCTGTACATTCTAATTCCGTTGTTTTCATTCAAACTCTATTCTGTACATTTCAATTCTGTTTTTTTTATTCTAATTCCGTTGTTTTCATTCAAACTCTGTTCTGTACATTCTAATTCCGTTTTTTTTTTCATTCAAACTCTGTTCTGTACATTTCTATTCTGTTGTTTTGATTCAAATTCCATTGTTTTTATTCAAACTCTGTTTTGTACATTCTACTTCCGTTTTTCATTCAAACTCTGTTCTGTATATTCTAATTCTGTTGTTTTCATTCAAAGTCTGTTCTGTACATTCTAATTCCGTTGTTTTCATTCAAACTCTGTTCTGTACATTCTAATTCCGTTGTTTTCATTCAAACTCTGTTCTGTACATTCTAATTCCGTTGTTTACTTTCAAACTCTGTTCTGTACATTTCAATTCTGTTGTTTTGATTCAAATTCCATTGTTTTCTTTCAAATTCTGTTCTCTACATTCTAATTCCGTTGTTTTCATTCAAACTCTGTTCTGTACATTTTAATTCCGTTGTTTTGATTCAAATTCCATTGTTTTCTTTCAAATTCTGTTCTGTTCATTCTAATTCTGTTGTTTTGATTCAAATTCCATTGTTTTTCCATTGAACTGAATTTGAATCAAAACAATGGTATTTGAATGAAAACAACAGAATTAGAATGAAAACAATGGACTATTAATACATTCTAATTCCGTTGTTGTCATTCAAACTCTGTTCTGTACATTCTAATTCCGTTTTTTTCATTCAAACTCTGTTCTGTACATTTCAATTCAGTTTTTTTTATATTCTAATTCTGTTGTTTTCATTCAAAGTCTGTTCTGTACATTCTAATTCCGTTGTTTTCATTCAAACTCTGTTCTGTACATTCTAATTCCGTTGTTTTCATTCAAACTCTATTCTGTACATTCTAATTCCGTTGTTTTCATTCAAACTCTGTTCTGTACATTTCAATTCTGTTTTTTTCATTCAAACTCTATTCTGTATGTTCTAATTCCCTTGTTTTCATTCAAACTCTGTTCTGTACATTCTAAATCCGTTGTTTTCATTCAAACTCTGTTCTGTACATTCTAATTCCGTTGTTTTCATTCAAACTCTGTTCTCTACATTCTAATTCTGTTGTTTTCATTCAAATTCCATTGTTTTGATTCAAATTCAGTTCTGTTCATTCTAATTCTGTTGTTTTCATTCAAACTCTGTTCTGTACATTCTAATTCTGTTGTTTTGATTCAAATTCCATTGTTTTTCCATTGAACTGAATTTGAATCAAAACAATGGAATTTGAATGAAAACAACAGAATTAGAATGAAAACAATGAACTATTAATACATTCTAATTCCGTTGTTTTCATTCAAACTCTGTTCTGTACATTTCAATTCAGTTTTTTTTTATTCTAATTCCATTGTTTTCATTCAAACTCTGTTCTGTACATTCTAATTCTGTTTTTTTTTCATTCAAACTCTGTTCTGTACATTCTAATTCCGTTTTTTTCATCCAAACTCTGTTCTGTACATTTCAATTCCATTGTTTTTATTCAAACTCTGTTTTGTACATTCTACTTCCGTTTTTCATTCAAACTCTGTTCTGTACATTCTAATTCCGTTGTTTTCATTCAAACTCTGTTCTGTACATTTTAATTCCGTTGTTTTCATTCAAAATCTATTCTGTACATTCTAATTCCGTTGTTTTCATTCAAACTCTGTTCTGTACATTTCAATTCTGTTTTTTTTATTCTAATTCCGTTGTTTTCATTCAAACTCTGTTCTGTACATTCTAATTCCGTTGTTTTCATTCTAATTCTGTTGTTTGTTTTAATATTCCATTGTTTTCATTCTAATTCTGTTGTTTTCATTCAAATTCCATTGTTTTGATTCAAATTCAGTTCTGTTCATTCTAATTTCGTTGTTTTCATTCAAATTCCGTTTTTTTCATTCAAACTCTGTTCTATACATTTCAATTCTGTTGTTTTGATTCAAATTCCATTGTTTTCTTTCAAATTCTGTTCTCTACATTCTAATTCCGTTGTTTTCATTCAAACTCTGTTCTGTACATTCTAATTCCGTTGTTTTCATTCAAACTCTGTTTTGTACATTCTAATTCCGTTGTTTTCATTCAAACTCTGTTCTGTACATTCTAATTCCGTTGTTTTCATTCAAAATCTATTCTGTACATTCTAATTCCGTTGTTTTCATTCAAACTCTGTTCTGTACATTTCAATTCTGTTTTTTTTATTCTAATTCCGTTGTTTTCATTCAAACTCTGTTCTGTACATTCAAATTCTGTTGTTTACTTTCAAACTCTGTTCTGTACATTCTAATTCCGTTGTTTTCATTCTAATTCTGTTGTTTGTTTTAATATTCCATTGTTTTCATTCTAATTCTGTTGTTTTCATTCAAATTCCATTGTTTTGATTCAAACTCTGTTCTGTACATTCAAATTCTGTTGTTTACTTTCAAACTCTGTTCTGTACATTCTAATTCCGTTGTTTTCATTCAAACTCTGTTTTGTACATTCTAATTCCGTTGTTTTCATTCAAACTCTGTTCTGTACATTCTAATTCCGTTGTTTTCAGTCAAACTCTGTTCTGTACATTCTAATTCCTTTGATATCATTCAAACTCTGTTCTGTACATTCTAATTCTGTTGTTTTCATTCAAATTCTGTTCTGTACATTCTAATTCCGTTGTTTTCATTCAAATTCCATTGTTTTGATTCAAATTCAGTTCTGTTCATTCTAATTCTGTTGTTTTGATTCAAATTCCATTGTTTTTCCATTGAACTGAATTTGAATCAAAACAATGGTATTTGAATGAAAACAACAGAATTAGAATGAAAACAATGGACTATTAATACATTCTAATTCCGTTGTTGTCATTCAAACTCTGTTTTGTACATTTCAATTCAGTTTGTTTTATTCTAATTCCATTGTTTTCATTCAAACTCTGTTCTGTATATTCTAATTCTGTTGTTTTCATTCAAAGTCTGTTCTGTACATTCTAATTCCGTTGTTTTCATTCAAACTCTGTTCTGTACATTCTAATTCCGTTGTTTTCATTCAAACTCTATTCTGTACATTCTAATTCCGTTGTTTTCATTCAAAGTCTGTTCTGTACATTTCAATTCTGTTTTTTTTATTCTAATTCAGTTGTTTTCATTCAAACTCTGTTCTGTACATTCTAATTCCGTTGTTTTGATTCAAATTCCATTGTTTTCTTTCAAATTCTGTTCTCTACATTCTAATTCCGTTGTTTTCATTCAAACTCTGTTCTGTACATTTTAATTCCGTTGTTTTGATTCAAATTCCATTGTTTTCTTTCAAATTCTGTTCTCTACATTCTAATTCCGTTGTTTTCATTCAAACTCTGTTCTGTACATTTCTATTCTGTTGTTTTGATTCAAATTCCATTGTTTTTATTCAAACTCTGTTTTTTACATTCTACTTCCGTTTTTCATTCAAACTCTGTTCTGTATATTCTAATTCTGTTGTTTTCATTCAAAGTCTGTTCTGTACATTCTAATTCCGTTGTTTTCATTCAAACTCTGTTCTGTACATTCTAATTCCGTTGTTTTCATTCAAACTCTGTTCTGTACATTCTAATTCCGTTGTTTATATTCAAACTCTGTTCTGTACATTTCAATTCTGTTGTTTTGATTCAAATTCCATTGTTTTCTTTCAAATTCTGTTCTCTACATTCTAATTCCGTTGTTTTCATTCAAACTCTGTTCTGTACATTTTAATTCCGTTGTTTTGATTCAAATTCCATTGTTTTCTTTCAAATTCTGTTCTCTACATTCTAATTCCGTTGTTTTCATTCAAATTCTGTTCTGTACATTTTAATTCCGTTGTTTTCATTCAAACTCTGTTCTGTACATTCTAATTCTGTTGTTTTCATTCAAATTCTGTTCTGTACATTCTAATTCCGTTGTTTTCATTCAAATTCCATTGTTTTGATTCAAATTCAGTTCTGTTCATTCTAATTCTGTTGTTTTGATTCAAATTCCATTGTTTTTCCATTGAACTGAATTTGAATCAAAACAATGGTATTTGAATGAAAACAACAGAATTAGAATGAAAACAATGGACTATTAATACATTCTAATTCCGTTGTTGTCATTCAAACTCTGTTCTGTACATTCTAATTCCGTTTTTTTCATTCAAACTCTGTTCTGTACATTCTAATTCTGTTGTTTTGATTCAAATTCCATTGTTTTTATTCAAACTCTGTTTTGTACATTCTACTTCCGTTTTTCATTCAAACTCTGTTCTGTATATTCTAATTCCGTTGTTTTCATTCAAACTCTGTTCTGTACATTTCAATTCTGTTTTTTTTATTCTAATTCCGTTGTTTTCATTCAAACTCTGTTCTGTACATTCTAATTCCGTTTTTTTTTTCATTCAAACTCTGTTCTGTACATTTCTATTCTGTTGTTTTGATTCAAATTCCATTGTTTTTATTCAAACTCTGTTTTGTACATTCTACTTCCGTTTTTCATTCAAACTCTGTTCTGTATATTCTAATTCTGTTGTTTTCATTCAAAGTCTGTTCTGTACATTCTAATTCCGTTGTTTTCATTCAAACTCTGTTCTGTACATTCTAATTCCGTTGTTTTCATTCAAACTCTGTTCTGTACATTCTAATTCCGTTGTTTACATTCAAACTCTGTTCTGTACATTTCAATTCTGTTGTTTTGATTCAAATTCCATTGTTTTCTTTCAAATTCTGTTCTCTACATTCTAATTCCGTTGTTTTCATTCAAACTCTGTTCTGTACATTTTAATTCCGTTGTTTTGATTCAAATTCCATTGTTTTCTTTCAAATTCTGTTCTCTACATTCTAATTCCGTTGTTTTCATTCAAACTCTGTTCTGTACATTTTAATTCCGTTGTTTTGATTCAAATTCCATTGTTTTCTTTCAAATTCTGTTCTCTACATTCTAATTCCGTTGTTTTCATTCAAACTCTGTTCTGTACATTTTAATTCCGTTGTTTTCATTCAAACTCTGTTCTGTACATTCTAATTCTGTTGTTTTCATTCAAATTCTGTTCTGTACATTCTAATTCTGTTGTTTTGATTCAAATTCCATTGTTTTTCCATTGAACTGAATTTGAATCAAAACAATGGTATTTGAATGAAAACAACAGAATTAGAATGAAAACAATGGACTATTAATACATTCTAATTCCGTTGTTTACATTCAAACTCTGTTCTGTACATTTCTATTCTGTTGTTTTGATTCAAATTCCATTGTTTTTATTCAAACTCTGTTTTGTACATTCTACTTCCGTTTTTCATTCAAACTCTGTTCTGTATATTCTAATTCTGTTGTTTTCATTCAAAGTCTGTTCTGTACATTCTAATTCCGTTGTTTTCATTCAAACTCTGTTCTGTACATTCTAATTCCGTTGTTTTCATTCAAACTCTGTTCTGTACATTCTAATTCCGTTGTTTACATTCAAACTCTGTTCCGTACATTTCAATTCTGTTGTTTTGATTCAAATTCCATTGTTTTCTTTCAAATTCTGTTCTCTACATTCTAATTCCGTTGTTTTCATTCAAACTCTGTTCTGTACATTTTAATTCCGTTGTTTTGATTCAAATTCCATTGTTTTCTTTCAAATTCTGTTCTCTACATTCTAATTCAGTTGTTTTCATTCAAACTCTGTTCTGTACATTCTAATTCTGTTGTTTTCATTCAAATTCTGTTCTGTACATTCAAATTCCGTTGTTTTCATTCAAATTCCATTGTTTTGATTCAAATTCAGTTCTGTTCATTCTAATTCTGTTGTTTTGATTCAAATTCCATTGTTTTTCCATTGAACTGAATTTGAATCAAAACAATGGTATTTGAATGAAAACAACAGAATTAGAATGAAAACAATGGACTATTAATACATTCTAATTCCGTTGTTTACATTCAAACTCTGTTCTGTACATTTCTATTCTGTTGTTTTGATTCAAATTCCATTGTTTTTATTCAAACTCTGTTTTGTACATTCTACTTCCGTTTTTCATTCAAACTCTGTTCTGTATATTCTAATTCTGTTGTTTTCATTCAAAGTCTGTTCTGTACATTCTAATTCCGTTGTTTTCATTCAAACTCTGTTCTGTACATTCTAATTCCGTTGTTTTCATTCAAACTCTGTTCTGTACATTCTAATTCCGTTGTTTACATTCAAACTCTGTTCTGTACATTTCAATTCTGTTGTTTTGATTCAAATTCCATTGTTTTCTTTCAAATTCTGTTCTCTACATTCTAATTCCGTTGTTTTCATTCAAACTCTGTTCTGTACATTTTAATTCCGTTGTTTTGATTCAAATTCCATTGTTTTCTTTCAAATTCTGTTCTCTACATTCTAATTCCGTTGTTTTCATTCAAACTCTGTTCTGTACATTTTAATTCCGTTGTTTTGATTCAAATTCCATTGTTTTCTTTCAAATTCTGTTCTCTACATTCTAATTCCGTTGTTTTCATTCAAACTCTGTTCTGTACATTTTAATTCCGTTGTTTTCATTCAAACTCTGTTCTGTACATTCTAATTCTGTTGTTTTCATTCAAATTCTGTTCTGTACATTCTAATTCCGTTGTTTTCATTCAAATTCCATTGTTTTGATTCAAATTCAGTTCTGTTCATTCTAATTCTGTTGTTTTGATTCAAATTCCATTGTTTTTCCATTGAACTGAATTTGAATCAAAACAATGGTATTTGAATGAAAACAACAGAATTAGAATGAAAACAATGGACTATTAATACATTCTAATTCCGTTGTTTACATTCAAACTCTGTTCTGTACATTTCTATTCTGTTGTTTTGATTCAAATTCCATTGTTTTTATTCAAACTCTGTTTTGTACATTCTACTTCCGTTTTTCATTCAAACTCTGTTCTGTATATTCTAATTCTGTTGTTTTCATTCAAAGTCTGTTCTGTACATTCTAATTCCGTTGTTTTCATTCAAACTCTGTTCTGTACATTCTAATTCCGTTGTTTTCATTCAAACTCTGTTCTGTACATTCTAATTCCGTTGTTTACATTCAAACTCTGTTCCGTACATTTCAATTCTGTTGTTTTGATTCAAATTCCATTGTTTTCTTTCAAATTCTGTTCTCTACATTCTAATTCCGTTGTTTTCATTCAAACTCTGTTCTGTACATTTTAATTCCGTTGTTTTGATTCAAATTCCATTGTTTTCTTTCAAATTCTGTTCTCTACATTCTAATTCAGTTGTTTTCATTCAAACTCTGTTCTGTACATTTTAATTCCGTTGTTTTCATTCAAACTCTGTTCTGTACATTCTAATTCTGTTGTTTTCATTCAAATTCTGTTCTGTACATTCAAATTCCGTTGTTTTCATTCAAATTCCATTGTTTTGATTCAAATTCAGTTCTGTTCATTCTAATTCTGTTGTTTTGATTCAAATTCCATTGTTTTTCCATTGAACTGAATTTGAATCAAAACAATGGTATTTGAATGAAAACAACAGAATTAGAATGAAAACAATGGACTATTAATACATTCTAATTCCGTTGTTGTCATTCAAACTCTGTTCTGTACATTCTAATTCCGTTTTTTTCATTCAAACTCTGTTCTGTACATTCTAATTCTGTTGTTTTGATTCAAATTCCATTGTTTTTATTCAAACTCTGTTTTGTACATTCTACTTCCGTTTTTCATTCAAACTCTGTTCTGTATATTCTAATTCCGTTGTTTTCATTCAAACTCTGTTCTGTACATTCTAATTCCGTTGTTTTCATTCAAACTCTATTCTGTACATTCTAATTCCGTTGTTTTCATTCAAACTCTATTCTGTACATTTCAATTCTGTTTTTTTTATTCTAATTCCGTTGTTTTCATTCAAACTCTGTTCTGTACATTCTAATTCCGTTTTTTTTTTCATTCAAACTCTGTTCTGTACATTTCTATTCTGTTGTTTTGATTCAAATTCCATTGTTTTTATTCAAACTCTGTTTTGTACATTCTACTTCCGTTTTTCATTCAAACTCTGTTCTGTATATTCTAATTCTGTTGTTTTCATTCAAAGTCTGTTCTGTACATTCTAATTCCGTTGTTTTCATTCAAACTCTGTTCTGTACATTCTAATTCCGTTGTTTTCATTCAAACTCTGTTCTGTACATTCTAATTCCGTTGTTTACTTTCAAACTCTGTTCTGTACATTTCAATTCTGTTGTTTTGATTCAAATTCCATTGTTTTCTTTCAAATTCTGTTCTCTACATTCTAATTCCGTTGTTTTCATTCAAACTCTGTTCTGTACATTTTAATTCCGTTGTTTTGATTCAAATTCCATTGTTTTCTTTCAAATTCTGTTCTCTACATTCTAATTCCGTTGTTTTCATTCAAACTCTGTTCTGTACATTTTAATTCCGTTGTTTTGATTCAAATTCCATTGTTTTCTTTCAAATTCTGTTCTGTTCATTCTAATTCTGTTGTTTTGATTCAAATTCCATTGTTTTTCCATTGAACTGAATTTGAATCAAAACAATGGTATTTGAATGAAAACAACAGAATTAGAATGAAAACAATGGACTATTAATACATTCTAATTCCGTTGTTGTCATTCAAACTCTGTTCTGTACATTCTAATTCCGTTTTTTTCATTCAAACTCTGTTCTGTACATTCTAATTCTGTTGTTTTGATTCAAATTCCATTGTTTTTATTCAAACTCTGTTTTGTACATTCTACTTCCGTTTTTCATTCAAACTCTGTTCTGTATATTCTAATTCTGTTGTTTTCATTCAAAGTCTGTTCTGTACATTCTAATTCCGTTGTTTTCATTCAAACTCTGTTCTGTACATTCTAATTCCATTGTTTTCATTCAAACTCTATTCTGTACATTCTAATTCCATTTTTTACATTCAAACTCTGTTCTGTACATTCTAATTCCGTTGTTTTCATTCAAACTCTGTTCTGTACATTCTAATTCCGTTGTGTTCATTCAAACTCTGTTCTGTATATTCTAATTCCCTTGTTTTCATTCAAACTCTGTTCTGTACATTCTAATTCCGTTTTTTTCATTCAAACTCTGTTCTGTATGTTCTAATTCCCTTGTTTTCATTCAAACTCTGTTCTGTACATTCTAATTCCGTTGTGTTCATTCAAACTCTGTTCTGTACATTCTAATTCTGTTGTTTTCATTCAAACTCTGTTCTGTACATTCTAATTCTGTTGTTTTGATTCAAATTCCATTGTTTTTCCATTGAACTGAATTTGAATCAAAACAATGGAATTTGAATGAAAACAACAGAATTAGAATGAAAACAATGAACTATTAATACATTCTAATTCCGTTGTTTTCATTCAAACTCTGTTCTGTACATTTCAATTCAGTTTTTTTTATATTCTAATTCTGTTGTTTTCATTCAAAGTCTGTTCTGTACATTCTAATTCCGTTGTTTTCATTCAAACTCTGTTCTGTACATTCTAATTCCGTTGTTTTCATTCAAACTCTATTCTGTACATTCTAATTCCGTTGTTTTCATTCAAACTCTGTTCTGTACATTTCAATTCTGTTTTTTTCATTCAAACTCTATTCTGTATGTTCTAATTCCCTTGTTTTCATTCAAACTCTGTTCTGTACATTCTAAATCCGTTGTTTTCATTCAAACTCTGTTCTGTACATTCTAATTCCGTTGTTTTCATTCAAACTCTGTTCTCTACATTCTAATTCTGTTGTTTTCATTCAAATTCCATTGTTTTGATTCAAATTCAGTTCTGTTCATTCTAATTCTGTTGTTTTCATTCAAACTCTGTTCTGTACATTCTTATTCTGTTGTTTTCATTCAAATTCCATTGTTTTTCCATTGAACTGAATTTGAATCAAAACAATGGAATTTGAATGAAAACAACAGAATTAGAATGAAAACAATGAACTATTAATACATTCTAATTCCGTTGTTTTCATTCAAACTCTGTTCTGTACATTCTAATTCCGTTTTTTTTTCATTCAAACTCTGTTCTGTACATTTCTATTCTGTTGTTTTGATTCAAATTCCATTGTTTTTATTCAAACTCTGTTTTGTACATTCTACTTCCGTTTTTCATTCAAACTCTGTTCTGTATATTCTAATTCTGTTGTTTTCATTCAAAGTCTGTTCTGTACATTCTAATTCCGTTGTTTTCATTCAAACTCTGTTCTGTACATTCTAATTCCGTTGTTTTCATTCAAACTCTGTTCTGTACATTCTAATTCCGTTGTTTACATTCAAACTCTGTTCTGTACATTTCAATTCTGTTGTTTTGATTCAAATTCCATTGTTTTCTTTCAAATTCTGTTCTCTACATTCTAATTCCGTTGTTTTCATTCAAACTCTGTTCTGTACATTTTAATTCCGTTGTTTTGATTCAAATTCCATTGTTTTCTTTCAAATTCTGTTCTCTACATTCTAATTCCGTTGTTTTCATTCAAACTCTGTTCTGTACATTTTAATTCCGTTGTTTTGATTCAAATTCCATTGTTTTCTTTCAAATTCTGTTCTGTTCATTCTAATTCTGTTGTTTTGATTCAAATTCCATTGTTTTTCCATTGAACTGAATTTGAATCAAAACAATGGTATTTGAAAGAAAACAACAGAATTAGAATGAAAACAATGGACTATTAATACATTCTAATTCCGTTGTTGTCATTCAAACTCTGTTCTGTACATTCTAATTCCGTTTTTTTCATTCAAACTCTGTTCTGTATATTCTAATTCTGTTGTTTTCATTCAAAGTCTGTTCTGTACATTCTAATTCCGTTGTTTTCATTCAAAGTCTGTTCTGTACATTCTAATTCCATTGTTTACATTCAAACTCTGTTCTGTACATTCTAATTCGGTTGTTTTCATTCAAACTCTGTTCTCTACATTCTAATTCTGTTGTTTTCATTCAAATTCCATTGTTTTGATTCAAATTCAGTTCTGTTCATTCTAATTCTGTTGTTTTCATTCAAACTCTGTTCTGTACATTCTAATTCTGTTGTTTTGATTCAAATTCCATTGTTTTTCCATTGAACTGAATTTGAATCAAAACAATGGAATTTGAATGAAAACAACAGAATTAGAATGAAAACAATGAACTATTAATACATTCTAATTCCGTTGTTTTCATTCAAACTCTGTTCTGTACATTTCAATTCAGTTTTTTTTATATTCTAATTCTGTTGTTTTCATTCAAAGTCTGTTCTGTACATTCTAATTCCGTTGTTTTCATTCAAACTCTGTTCTGTACATTCTAATTCCGTTGTTTTCATTCAAACTCTGTTCTGTACATTCTAATTCCGTTGTTTACATTCAAACTCTGTTCTGTACATTTCAATTCTGTTGTTTTGATTCAAATTCCATTGTTTTCATTCAAATTCTGTTCTCTACATTCTAATTCCGTTGTTTTCATTCAAACTCTGTTCTGTACATTTTAATTCCGTTGTTTTGATTCAAATTCCATTGTTTTCTTTCAAATTCTGTTCTCTACATTCTAATTCCGTTGTTTTCATTCAAACTCTGTTCTGTACATTTTAATTCCGTTGTTTTCATTCAAACTCTGTTCTGTACATTCTAATTCTGTTGTTTTCATTCAAATTCTGTTCTGTACATTCTAATTCCGTTGTTTTCATTCAAATTCCATTGTTTTGATTCAAATTCAGTTCTGTTCATTCTAATTCTGTTGTTTTGATTCAAATTCCATTGTTTTTCCATTGAACTGAATTTGAATCAAAACAATGGTATTTGAATGAAAACAACAGAATTAGAATGAAAACAATGGACTATTAATACATTCTAATTCCGTTGTTGTCATTCAAACTCTGTTCTGTACATTCTAATTCCGTTTTTTTCATTCAAACTCTGTTCTGTACATTCTAATTCTGTTGTTTTGATTCAAATTCCATTGTTTTTATTCAAACTCTGTTTTGTACATTCTACTTCCGTTTTTCATTCAAACTCTGTTCTGTATATTCTAATTCCGTTGTTTTCATTCAAACTCTGTTCTGTACATTTCAATTCTGTTTTTTTTATTCTAATTCCGTTGTTTTCATTCAAACTCTGTTCTGTACATTCTAATTCCGTTTTTTTTTTCATTCAAACTCTGTTCTGTACATTTCTATTCTGTTGTTTTGATTCAAATTCCATTGTTTTTATTCAAACTCTGTTTTGTACATTCTACTTCCGTTTTTCATTCAAACTCTGTTCTGTATATTCTAATTCTGTTGTTTTCATTCAAAGTCTGTTCTGTACATTCTAATTCCGTTGTTTTCATTCAAACTCTGTTCTGTACATTCTAATTCCGTTGTTTTCATTCAAACTCTGTTCTGTACATTCTAATTCCGTTGTTTACATTCAAACTCTGTTCTGTACATTTCAATTCTGTTGTTTTGATTCAAATTCCATTGTTTTCTTTCAAATTCTGTTCTCTACATTCTAATTCCGTTGTTTTCATTCAAACTCTGTTCTGTACATTTTAATTCCGTTGTTTTGATTCAAATTCCATTGTTTTCTTTCAAATTCTGTTCTCTACATTCTAATTCCGTTGTTTTCATTCAAACTCTGTTCTGTACATTTTAATTCCGTTGTTTTGATTCAAATTCCATTGTTTTCTTTCAAATTCTGTTCTCTACATTCTAATTCCGTTGTTTTCATTCAAACTCTGTTCTGTACATTTTAATTCCGTTGTTTTCATTCAAACTCTGTTCTGTACATTCTAATTCTGTTGTTTTCATTCAAATTCTGTTCTGTACATTCTAATTCCGTTGTTTTCATTCAAATTCCATTGTTTTGATTCAAATTCAGTTCTGTTCATTCTAATTCTGTTGTTTTGATTCAAATTCCATTGTTTTTCCATTGAACTGAATTTGAATCAAAACAATGGTATTTGAATGAAAACAACAGAATTAGAATGAAAACAATGGACTATTAATACATTCTAATTCCGTTGTTGTCATTCAAACTCTGTTCTGTACATTCTAATTCCGTTTTTTTCATTCAAACTCTGTTCTGTACATTCTAATTCTGTTGTTTTGATTCAAATTCCATTGTTTTTATTCAAACTCTGTTTTGTACATTCTACTTCCGTTTTTCATTCAAACTCTGTTCTGTATATTCTTATTCCGTTGTTTTCATTCAAACTCTGTTCTGTACATTCTAATTCCGTTGTTTTCATTCAAACTCTATTCTGTACATTTCAATTCTGTTTTTTTTATTCTAATTCCGTTGTTTTCATTCAAACTCTGTTCTGTACATTCTAATTCCGTTTTTTTTTTCATTCAAACTCTGTTCTGTACATTTCTATTCTGTTGTTTTGATTCAAATTCCATTGTTTTTATTCAAACTCTGTTTTGTACATTCTACTTCCGTTTTTCATTCAAACTCTGTTCTGTATATTCTAATTCTGTTGTTTTCATTCAAAGTCTGTTCTGTACATTCTAATTCCGTTGTTTTCATTCAAACTCTGTTCTGTACATTCTAATTCCGTTGTTTTCATTCAAACTCTGTTCTGTACATTCTAATTCCGTTGTTTACATTCAAACTCTGTTCTGTACATTTCAATTCTGTTGTTTTGATTCAAATTCCATTGTTTTCTTTCAAATTCTGTTCTCTACATTCTAATTCCGTTGTTTTCATTCAAACTCTGTTCTGTACATTTTAATTCCGTTGTTTTGATTCAAATTCCATTGTTTTCTTTCAAATTCTGTTCTGTTCATTCTAATTCTGTTGTTTTGATTCAAATTCCATTGTTTTTCCATTGAACTGAATTTGAATCAAAACAATGGTATTTGAATGAAAACAACAGAATTAGAATGAAAACAATGGACTATTAATACATTCTAATTCCGTTGTTGTCATTCAAACTCTGTTCTGTACATTCTAATTCCGTTTTTTTCATTCAAACTCTGTTCTGTACATTCTAATTCTGTTGTTTTGATTCAAATTCCATTGTTTTTATTCAAACTCTGTTTTGTACATTCTACTTCCGTTTTTCATTCAAACTCTGTTCTGTATATTCTAATTCTGTTGTTTTCATTCAAAGTCTGTTCTGTACATTCTAATTCCGTTGTTTTCATTCAAACTCTGTTCTGTACATTCTAATTCCATTGTTTTCATTCAAACTCTATTCTGTACATTCTAATTCCATTGTTTACATTCAAACTCTGTTCTGTACATTCTAATTCCGTTGTTTTCATTCAAACTCTGTTCTGTACATTCTAATTCCGTTGTGTTCATTCAAACTCTGTTCTGTACATTCTAATTCCGTTGTGTTCATTCAAACTCTGTTCTGTATATTCTAATTCCCTTGTTTTCATTCAAACTCTGTTCTGTACATTCTAATTCCGTTTTTTTCATTCAAACTCTGTTCTGTATGTTCTAATTCCCTTGTTTTCATTCAAACTCTGTTCTGTACATTCTAATTCCGTTGTGTTCATTCAAACTCTGTTCTGTACATTCTAATTCTGTTGTTTTCATTCAAACTCTGTTCTGTACATTCTAATTCTGTTGTTTTGATTCAAATTCCATTGTTTTTCCATTGAACTGAATTTGAATCAAAACAATGGAATTTGAATGAAAACAACAGAATTAGAATGAAAACAATGAACTATTAATACATTCTAATTCTGTTGTTTTCATTCAAAGTCTGTTCTGTACATTCTAATTCCGTTGTTTTCATTCAAACTCTGTTCTGTACATTCTAATTCCGTTGTTTTCATTCAAACTCTATTCTGTACATTCTAATTCCGTTGTTTTCATTCAAACTCTGTTCTGTACATTTCAATTCTGTTTTTTTCATTCAAACTCTATTCTGTATGTTCTAATTCCCTTGTTTTCATTCAAACTCTGTTCTGTACATTCTAAATCCGTTGTTTTCATTCAAACTCTGTTCTGTACATTCTAATTCCGTTGTTTTCATTCAAACTCTGTTCTCTACATTCTAATTCTGTTGTTTTCATTCAAATTCCATTGTTTTGATTCAAATTCAGTTCTGTTCATTCTAATTCTGTTGTTTTCATTCAAACTCTGTTCTGTACATTCTAATTCTGTTGTTTTGATTCAAATTCCATTGTTTTTCCATTGAACTGAATTTGAATCAAAACAATGGAATTTGAATGAAAACAACAGAATTAGAATGAAAACAATGAACTATTAATACATTCTAATTCCGTTGTTTTCATTCAAACTCTGTTCTGTACATTTCAATTCAGTTTTTTTTTATTCTAATTCCATTGTTTTCATTCAAACTCTGTTCTGTACATTCTAATTCTGTTTTTTTTTCATTCAAACTCTGTTCTGTACATTCTAATTCCGTTTTTTTCATCCAAACTCTGTTCTGTACATTTCAATTCCATTGTTTTTATTCAAACTCTGTTTTGTACATTCTACTTCCGTTTTTCATTCAAACTCTGTTCTGTACATTCTAATTCCGTTGTTTTCATTCAAACTCTGTTCTGTACATTTTAATTCCGTTGTTTTCATTCAAAATCTATTCTGTACATTCTAATTCCGTTGTTTTCATTCAAACTCTGTTCTGTACATTTCAATTCTGTTTTTTTTATTCTAATTCCGTTGTTTTCATTCAAACTCTGTTCTGTACATTCTAATTCCGTTGTTTTCATTCTAATTCTGTTGTTTGTTTTAATATTCCATTGTTTTCATTCTAATTCTGTTGTTTTCATTCAAATTCCATTGTTTTGATTCAAATTCAGTTCTGTTCATTCTAATTTCGTTGTTTTCATTCAAATTCCGTTTTTTTCATTCAAACTCTGTTCTATACATTTCAATTCTGTTGTTTTGATTCAAATTCCATTGTTTTCTTTCAAATTCTGTTCTCTACATTCTAATTCCGTTGTTTTCATTCAAACTCTGTTCTGTACATTCTAATTCCGTTGTTTTCATTCAAACTCTGTTTTGTACATTCTAATTCCGTTGTTTTCATTCAAACTCTGTTCTGTACATTCTAATTCCGTTGTTTTCATTCAAAATCTATTCTGTACATTCTAATTCCGTTGTTTTCATTCAAACTCTGTTCTGTACATTTCAATTCTGTTTTTTTTATTCTAATTCCGTTGTTTTCATTCAAACTCTGTTCTGTACATTCAAATTCTGTTGTTTACTTTCAAACTCTGTTCTGTACATTCTAATTCCGTTGTTTTCATTCTAATTCTGTTGTTTGTTTTAATATTCCATTGTTTTCATTCTAATTCTGTTGTTTTCATTCAAATTCCATTGTTTTGATTCAAATTCAGTTCTGTTCATTCTAATTTCGTTGTTTTCATTCAAATTCCGTTTTTTTCATTCGAATTCTGTTCTCTACATTCTAATTCCGTTGTTTTCATTCAAACTCTGTTCTGTACATTCTAATTCCGTTGTTTTCATTCAAACTCTGTTTTGTACATTCTACTTCCGTTGTTTTCATTCAAACTCTGTTCTGTACATTCTAATTCCGTTGTTTTCAGTCAAACTCTGTTCTGTACATTCTAATTCCTTTGATATCATTCAAACTCTGTTCTGTACATTCTAATTCTGTTGTTTTCATTCAAATTCTGTTCTGTACATTCTAATTCCGTTGTTTTCATTCAAATTCCATTGTTTTGATTCAAATTCAGTTCTGTTCATTCTAATTCTGTTGTTTTGATTCAAATTCCATTGTTTTTCCATTGAACTGAATTTGAATCAAAACAATGGTATTTGAATGAAAACAACAGAATTAGAATGAAAACAATGGACTATTAATACATTCAAATTCCGTTGTTGTCATTCAAACTCTGTTTTGTACATTTCAATTCAGTTTGTTTTATTCTAATTCCATTGTTTTCATTCAAACTCTGTTCTGTATATTCTAATTCTGTTGTTTTCATTCAAAGTCTGTTCTGTACATTCTAATTCCGTTGTTTTCATTCAAACTCTGTTCTGTACATTCTAATTCCGTTGTTTTCATTCAAACTCTATTCTGTACATTCTAATTCCGTTGTTTTCATTCAAAGTCTGTTCTGTACATTTCAATTCTGTTTTTTTTATTCTAATTCAGTTGTTTTCATTCAAACTCTGTTCTGTACATTCTAATTCCGTTGTTTTGATTCAAATTCCATTGTTTTCTTTCAAATTCTGTTCTCTACATTCTAATTCCGTTGTTTTCATTCAAACTCTGTTCTGTACATTTTAATTCCGTTGTTTTGATTCAAATTCCATTGTTTTCTTTCAAATTCTGTTCTCTACATTCTAATTCCGTTGTTTTCATTCAAACTCTGTTCTGTACATTTCTATTCTGTTGTTTTGATTCAAATTCCATTGTTTTTATTCAAACTCTGTTTTGTACATTCTACTTCCGTTTTTCATTCAAACTCTGTTCTGTATATTCTAATTCTGTTGTTTTCATTCAAAGTCTGTTCTGTACATTCTAATTCCGTTGTTTTCATTCAAACTCTGTTCTGTATATTCTAATTCTGTTGTTTTCATTCAAAGTCTGTTCTGTACATTCTAATTCCGTTGTTTTCATTCAAACTCTGTTCTGTACATTCTAATTCCATTGTTTTCATTCAAACTCTATTCTGTACATTCTAATTCCATTGTTTACATTCAAACTCTGTTCTGTACATTCTAATTCCGTTGTTTTCATTCAAACTCTGTTCTGTACATTCTAATTCCGTTGTGTTCATTCAAACTCTGTTCTGTACATTCTAATTCCGTTGTGTTCATTCAAACTCTGTTCTGTATATTCTAATTCCCTTGTTTTCATTCAAACTCTGTTCTGTACATTCTAATTCCGTTTTTTTCATTCAAACTCTGTTCTGTATGTTCTAATTCCCTTGTTTTCATTCAAACTCTGTTCTGTACATTCTAATTCCGTTGTGTTCATTCAAACTCTGTTCTGTACATTCTAATTCTGTTGTTTTCATTCAAACTCTGTTCTGTACATTCTAATTCTGTTGTTTTGATTCAAATTCCATTGTTTTTCCATTGAACTGAATTTGAATCAAAACAATGGAATTTGAATGAAAACAACAGAATTAGAATGAAAACAATGAACTATTAATACATTCTAATTCCGTTGTTTTCATTCAAACTCTGTTCTGTACATTTCAATTCAGTTTTTTTTATATTCTAATTCTGTTGTTTTCATTCAAAGTCTGTTCTGTACATTCTAATTCCGTTGTTTTCATTCAAACTCTG
The DNA here is from genome assembly GCF_057382275.1 of Copadichromis virginalis. Taxonomy (NCBI): domain Eukaryota; kingdom Metazoa; phylum Chordata; class Actinopteri; order Cichliformes; family Cichlidae; genus Copadichromis; species Copadichromis virginalis. The sequence continues at coordinate 38,358,069 of NC_140635.1, read as the reverse complement.
TTCTGTACATTCTAATTCCGTTGTTTTCATTCAAACTCTATTCTGTACATTCTAATTCCGTTGTTTTCATTCAAACTCTGTTCTGTACATTTCAATTCTGTTTTTTTCATTCAAACTCTATTCTGTATGTTCTAATTCCCTTGTTTTCATTCAAACTCTGTTCTGTACATTCTAAATCCGTTGTTTTCATTCAAACTCTGTTCTGTACATTCTAATTCCGTTGTTTTCATTCAAACTCTGTTCTCTACATTCTAATTCTGTTGTTTTCATTCAAATTCCATTGTTTTGATTCAAATTCAGTTCTGTTCATTCTAATTCTGTTGTTTTCATTCAAACTCTGTTCTGTACATTCTAATTCTGTTGTTTTGATTCAAATTCCATTGTTTTTCCATTGAACTGAATTTGAATCAAAACAATGGAATTTGAATCAAAACAACAGAATTAGAATGAAAACAATGAACTATTAATACATTCTAATTCCGTTGTTTTCATTCAAACTCTGTTCTGTACATTTCAATTCAGTTTTTTTTTATTCTAATTCCATTGTTTTCATTCAAACTCTGTTCTGTACATTCTAATTCTGTTTTTTTTTCATTCAAACTCTGTTCTGTACATTCTAATTCCGTTTTTTTCATCCAAACTCTGTTCTGTACATTTCAATTCCATTGTTTTTATTCAAACTCTGTTTTGTACATTCTACTTCCGTTTTTCATTCAAACTCTGTTCTGTACATTCTAATTCCGTTGTTTTCATTCAAACTCTGTTCTGTACATTTTAATTCCGTTGTTTTCATTCAAAATCTATTCTGTACATTCTAATTCCGTTGTTTTCATTCAAACTCTGTTCTGTACATTTCAATTCTGTTTTTTTTATTCTAATTCCGTTGTTTTCATTCAAACTCTGTTCTGTACATTCTAATTCCGTTGTTTTCATTCTAATTCTGTTGTTTGTTTTAATATTCCATTGTTTTCATTCTAATTCTGTTGTTTTCATTCAAATTCCATTGTTTTGATTCAAATTCAGTTCTGTTCATTCTAATTTCGTTGTTTTCATTCAAATTCCGTTTTTTTCATTCAAACTCTGTTCTATACATTTCAATTCTGTTGTTTTGATTCAAATTCCATTGTTTTCTTTCAAATTCTGTTCTCTACATTCTAATTCCGTTGTTTTCATTCAAACTCTGTTCTGTACATTCTAATTCCGTTGTTTTCATTCAAACTCTGTTTTGTACATTCTAATTCCGTTGTTTTCATTCAAACTCTGTTCTGTACATTCTAATTCCGTTGTTTTCATTCAAAATCTATTCTGTACATTCTAATTCCGTTGTTTTCATTCAAACTCTGTTCTGTACATTTCAATTTTGTTTTTTTTATTCTAATTCCGTTGTTTTCATTCAAACTCTGTTCTGTACATTCAAATTCTGTTGTTTACTTTCAAACTCTGTTCTGTACATTCTAATTCCGTTGCTTTCATTCTAATTCTGTTGTTTGTTTTAATATTCCATTGTTTTCATTCTAATTCTGTTGTTTTCATTCAAATTCCATTGTTTTGATTCAAATTCAGTTCTGTTCATTCTAATTTCGTTGTTTTCATTCAAATTCCGTTTTTTTCATTCGAATTCTGTTCTCTACATTCTAATTCCGTTGTTTTCATTCAAACTCTGTTCTGTACATTCTAATTCCGTTGTTTTCATTCAAACTCTGTTTTGTACATTCTAATTCCGTTGTTTTCATTCAAACTCTGTTCTGTACATTCTAATTCCGTTGTTTTCAGTCAAACTCTGTTCTGTACATTCTAATTCCTTTGATATCATTCAAACTCTGTTCTGTACATTCTAATTCTGTTGTTTTCATTCAAATTCTGTTCTGTACATTCTAATTCCGTTGTTTTCATTCAAATTCCATTGTTTTGATTCAAATTCAGTTCTGTTCATTCTAATTCTGTTGTTTTGATTCAAATTCCATTGTTTTTCCATTGAACTGAATTTGAATCAAAACAATGGTATTTGAATGAAAACAACAGAATTAGAATGAAAACAATGGACTATTAATACATTCTAATTCCGTTGTTGTCATTCAAACTCTGTTTTGTACATTTCAATTCAGTTTGTTTTATTCTAATTCCATTGTTTTCATTCAAACTCTGTTCTGTATATTCTAATTCTGTTGTTTTCATTCAAAGTCTGTTCTGTACATTCTAATTCCGTTGTTTTCATTCAAACTCTGTTCTGTACATTCTAATTCCGTTGTTTTCATTCAAACTCTATTCTGTACATTCTAATTCCGTTGTTTTCATTCAAAGTCTGTTCTGTACATTTCAATTCTGTTTTTTTTATTCTAATTCAGTTGTTTTCATTCAAACTCTGTTCTGTACATTCTAATTCCGTTGTTTTGATTCAAATTCCATTGTTTTCTTTCAAATTCTGTTCTCTACATTCTAATTCCGTTGTTTTCATTCAAACTCTGTTCTGTACATTTTAATTCCGTTGTTTTGATTCAAATTCCATTGTTTTCTTTCAAATTCTGTTCTCTACATTCTAATTCCGTTGTTTTCATTCAAACTCTGTTCTGTACATTTCTATTCTGTTGTTTTGATTCAAATTCCATTGTTTTTATTCAAACTCTGTTTTTTACATTCTACTTCCGTTTTTCATTCAAACTCTGTTCTGTATATTCTAATTCTGTTGTTTTCATTCAAAGTCTGTTCTGTACATTCTAATTCCGTTGTTTTCATTCAAACTCTGTTCTGTACATTCTAATTCCGTTGTTTTCATTCAAACTCTGTTCTGTACATTCTAATTCCGTTGTTTATATTCAAACTCTGTTCTGTACATTTCAATTCTGTTGTTTTGATTCAAATTCCATTGTTTTCTTTCAAATTCTGTTCTCTACATTCTAATTCCGTTGTTTTCATTCAAACTCTGTTCTGTACATTTCAATTCTGTTGTTTTGATTCAAATTCCATTGTTTTCTTTCAAATTCTGTTCTCTACATTGTAATTCCGTTGTTTTCATTCAAACTCTGTTCTGTACATTTTAATTCCGTTGTTTTGATTCAAATTCCATTGTTTTCTTTCAAATTCTGTTCTCTACATTCTAATTCCGTTGTTTTCATTCAAACTCTGTTCTGTACATTTTAATTCCGTTGTTTTCATTCAAACTCTGTTCTGTACATTCTAATTCTGTTGTTTTCATTCAAATTCCATTGTTTTGATTCAAATTCAGTTCTGTTCATTCTAATTCTGTTGTTTTGATTCAAATTCCATTGTTTTTCCATTGAACTGAATTTGAATCAAAACAATGGTATTTGAATGAAAACAACAGAATTAGAATGAAAACAATGGACTATTAATACATTCTAATTCCGTTGTTTACATTCAAACTCTGTTCTGTACATTTCTATTCTGTTGTTTTGATTCAAATTCCATTGTTTTTATTCAAACTCTGTTTTGTACATTCTACTTCCGTTTTTCATTCAAACTCTGTTCTGTATATTCTAATTCTGTTGTTTTCATTCAAAGTCTGTTCTGTACATTCTAATTCCGTTGTTTTCATTCAAACTCTGTTCTGTACATTCTAATTCCGTTGTTTTCATTCAAACTCTGTTCTGTACATTCTAATTCCGTTGTTTTCATTCAAACTCTGTTCTGTACATTCTAATTCCGTTGTTTACATTCAAACTCTGTTCCGTACATTTCAATTCTGTTGTTTTGATTCAAATTCCATTGTTTTCTTTCAAATTCTGTTCTCTACATTCTAATTCCGTTGTTTTCATTCAAACTCTGTTCTGTACATTTTAATTCCGTTGTTTTGATTCAAATTCCATTGTTTTCTTTCAAATTCTGTTCTCTACATTCTAATTCCGTTGTTTTCATTCAAACTCTGTTCTGTACATTTTAATTCCGTTGTTTTCATTCAAACTCTGTTCTGTACATTCTAATTCTGTTGTTTTCATTCAAATTCTGTTCTGTACATTCTAATTCCGTTGTTTTCATTCAAATTCCATTGTTTTGATTCAAATTCAGTTCTGTTCATTCTAATTCTGTTGTTTTGATTCAAATTCCATTGTTTTTCCATTGAACTGAATTTGAATCAAAACAATGGTATTTGAATGAAAACAACAGAATTAGAATGAAAACAATGGACTATTAATACATTCTAATTCCGTTGTTGTCATTCAAACTCTGTTCTGTACATTCTAATTCCGTTTTTTTCATTCAAACTCTGTTCTGTACATTCTAATTCTGTTGTTTTGATTCAAATTCCATTGTTTTTATTCAAACTCTGTTTTGTACATTCTACTTCCATTTTTCATTCAAACTCTGTTCTGTATATTCTAATTCCGTTGTTTTCATTCAAACTCTGTTCTGTACATTCTAATTCCGTTGTTTTCATTCAAACTCTATTCTGTACATTCTAATTCCGTTGTTTTCATTCAAACTCTGTTCTGTACATTTCAATTCTGTTTTTTTTATTCTAATTCCGTTGTTTTCATTCAAACTCTGTTCTGTACATTCTAATTCCGTTGTTTTGATTCAAATTCCATTGTTTTTATTCAAACTCTGTTTTGTACATTCTACTTCCGTTTTTCATTCAAACTCTGTTCTGTATATTCTAATTCTGTTGTTTTCATTCAAAGTCTGTTCTGTACATTCTAATTCCGTTGTTTTCATTCAAACTCTGTTCTGTACATTCTAATTCCGTTGTTTTCATTCAAACTCTGTTCTGTACATTCTAATTCCGTTGTTTTCATTCAAACTCTGTTCTGTACATTCTAATTCCGTTGTTTACATTCAAACTCTGTTCCGTACATTTCAATTCTGTTGTTTTGATTCAAATTCCATTGTTTTCTTTCAAATTCTGTTCTCTACATTCTAATTCCGTTGTTTTCATTCAAACTCTGTTCTGTACATTTCTATTCTGTTGTTTTGATTCAAATTCCATTGTTTTTATTCAAACTCTGTTTTGTACATTCTACTTCCGTTTTTCATTCAAACTCTGTTCTGTATATTCTAATTCTGTTGTTTTCATTCAAAGTCTGTTCTGTACATTCTAATTCCGTTGTTTTCATTCAAACTCTGTTCTGTACATTCTAATTCCGTTGTTTTCATTCAAACTCTGTTCTGTACATTCTAATTCCGTTGTTTTCATTCAAACTCTGTTCTGTACATTCTAATTCCGTTGTTTACATTCAAACTCTGTTCCGTACATTTCAATTCTGTTGTTTTGATTCAAATTCCATTGTTTTCTTTCAAATTCTGTTCTCTACATTCTAATTCCGTTGTTTTCATTCAAACTCTGTTCTGTACATTTTAATTCCGTTGTTTTGATTCAAATTCCATTGTTTTCTTTCAAATTCTGTTCTCTACATTCTAATTCCGTTGTTTTCATTCAAACTCTGTTCTGTACATTTTAATTCCGTTGTTTTCATTCAAACTCTGTTCTGTACATTCTAATTCTGTTGTTTTCATTCAAATTCTGTTCTGTACATTCTAATTCCGTTGTTTTCATTCAAATTCCATTGTTTTGATTCAAATTCAGTTCTGTTCATTCTAATTCTGTTGTTTTGATTCAAATTCCATTGTTTTTCCATTGAACTGAATTTGAATCAAAACAATGGTATTTGAATGAAAACAACAGAATTAGAATGAAAACAATGGACTATTAATACATTCTAATTCCGTTGTTGTCATTCAAACTCTGTTCTGTACATTCTAATTCCGTTTTTTTCATTCAAACTCTGTTCTGTACATTCTAATTCTGTTGTTTTGATTCAAATTCCATTGTTTTTATTCAAACTCTGTTTTGTACATTCTACTTCCGTTTTTCATTCAAACTCTGTTCTGTATATTCTAATTCCGTTGTTTTCATTCAAACTCTGTTCTGTACATTCTAATTCCGTTGTTTTCATTCAAACTCTATTCTGTACATTCTAATTCCGTTGTTTTCATTCAAACTCTGTTCTGTACATTTCAATTCTGTTTTTTTTATTCTAATTCCGTTGTTTTCATTCAAACTCTGTTCTGTACATTCTAATTCCGTTGTTTTGATTCAAATTCCATTGTTTTTATTCAAACTCTGTTTTGTACATTCTACTTCCGTTTTTCATTCAAACTCTGTTCTGTATATTCTAATTCTGTTGTTTTCATTCAAAGTCTGTTCTGTACATTCTAATTCCGTTGTTTTCATTCAAACTCTGTTCTGTACATTCTAATTCCGTTGTTTACATTCAAACTCTGTTCTGTACATTTCAATTCTGTTGTTTTCATTCAAATTCCATTGTTTTGATTCAAATTCAGTTCTGTTCATTCTAATTCTGTTGTTTTCATTCAAACTCTGTTCTGTACATTCTAATTCTGTTGTTTTGATTCAAATTCCATTGTTTTTCCATTGAACTGAATTTGAATCAAAACAATGGAATTTGAATGAAAACAACAGAATTAGAATGAAAACAATGAACTATTAATACATTCTAATTCCGTTGTTTTCATTCAAACTCTGTTCTGTACATTTCAATTCAGTTTTCTTTTATTCTAATTCCATTGTTTTCATTCAAACTCTGTTCTGTACATTCTAATTCTGTTTTTTTTTCATTCAAACTCTGTTCTGTACATTCTAATTCCGTTTTTTTCATCCAAACTCTGTTCTGTACATTTCAATTCCATTGTTTTTATTCAAACTCTGTTTTGTACATTCTACTTCCGTTTTTCATTCAAACTCTGTTCTGTACATTCTAATTCCGTTGTTTTCATTCAAAATCTGTTCTGTACATTCTAATTCCGTTGTTTTCATTCAAAATCTATTCTGTACATTCTAATTCCGTTGTTTTCATTCTAATTCTGTAGTTTGTTTTAATATTCCATTGTTTTCATTCTAATTCTGTTGTTTTGATTCAAATTCCATTGTTTTGATTCAAATTCAGTTCTGTTCATTCTAATTTCGTTGTTTTCATTCAAATTCCGTTTTTTTCATTCAAACTCTGTTCTATACATTTCAATTCTGTTGTTTTGATTCAAATTCCATTGTTTTCTTTCAAATTCTGTTCTCTACATTCTAATTCCGTTGTTTTCATTCAAACTCTGTTCTGTACATTCTAATTCCGTTGTTTTCATTCAAACTCTGTTTTGTACATTCTAATTCCGTTGTTTTCATTCAAACTCTGTTCTGTACATTCTAATTCCGTTGTTTTCATTCAAAATCTATTCTGTACATTCTAATTCCGTTGTTTTCATTCAAACTCTGTTCTATACATTTCAATTCTGTTTTTTTTATTCTAATTCCGTTGTTTTCATTCAAACTCTGTTCTGTACATTCAAATTCTGTTGTTTACTTTCAAACTCTGTTCTGTACATTCTAATTCCGTTGTTTTCATTCTAATTCTGTTGTTTGTTTTAATATTCCATTGTTTTCATTCTAATTTCGTTGTTTTCATTCAAATTCCGTTTTTTTCATTCAAATTCTGTTCTCTACATTCTAATTCCGTTGTTTTCATTCAAACTCTGTTCTGTACATTCTAATTCCGTTGTTTTCATTCAAACTGTGTTTTGTACATTCTAATTCTGTTTTTTTCATTCAAACTCTGTTCTGTACATTTCTATTCTGTTGTTTTGATTCAAATTCCATTGTTTTTATTCAAACTCTGTTTTGTACATTCTACTTCCGTTTTTCATTCAAACTCTGTTCTGTATATTCTAATTCTGTTGTTTTCATTCAAAGTCTGTTCTGTACATTCTAATTCCGTTGTTTTCATTCAAACTCTGTTCTGTACATTCTAATTCCGTTGTTTTCATTCAAACTCTATTCTGTACATTCTAATTCCGTTGTTTTTTTCATTCAAACTCTGTTCTGTACATTTCAATTCTGTTGTTTTGATTCAAATTCCATTGTTTTCTTTCAAATTCTGTTCTCTACATTCTAATTCCGTTGTTTTCATTCAAACTCTGTTCTGTACATTTTAATTCCGTTGTTTTGATTCAAATTCCATTGTTTTCTTTCAAATTCTGTTCTCTACATTCTAATTCCGTTGTTTTCATTCAAATTCCATTGTTTTGATTCAAATTCAGTTCTGTTCATTCTAATTCTGTTGTTTTGATTCAAATTCCATTGTTTTTCCATTGAACTGAATTTGAATCAAAACAATGGTATTTGAATGAAAACAACAGAATTAGAATGAAAACAATGGACTATTAATACATTCTAATTCCGTTGTTGTCATTCAAACTCTGTTCTGTACATTCTAATTCCGTTTTTTTCATTCAAACTCTGTTCTGTACATTCTAATTCTGTTGTTTTGATTCAAATTCCATTGTTTTGATTCAAATTCAGTTCTGTTCATTCTAATTTTGTTGTTTTCATTCAAATTTCGTTTTTTTCATTCAAACTCTGTTCTATACATTTCAATTCTGTTGTTTTGATTCAAATTCCATTGTTTTCTTTCAAATTCTGTTCTCTACATTCTAATTCCGTTGTTTTCATTCAAACTCTGTTCTGTACGTTCTAATTCCGTTGTTTTCATTCAAACTCTGTTCTGTACATTCTAATTCCGTTGTGTTCATTCAAACTCTGTTCTGTACATTCTAATTCTGTTTTTTTCATTCAAACTCTGTTCTGTATGTTCTAATTCCCTTGTTTTCATTCAAACTCTGTTCTGTACATTCTAAATCCGTTTTTTTCATTCAAACTCTGTTCTGTACATTCTAATTCCATTGTTTTCATTCAAACTCTGTTCTGTACATTCTAAGTCTGTTTTTTTTTCATTCAAACTCTGTTCTGTACATTCTAATTCTGTTGTTTTCATTCAAAGTCTGTTCTGTACATTCTAATTCCCTTGTTTTCATTCAAACTCTGTTCTGTATATTCTAATTCCCTTGTTTTCATTCAAACTCTGTTCTGTACATTCTAATTCCGTTGTTTACATTCAAACTCTGTTCTGTACATTCTAATTCCGTTGTCTTCATTCAAACTCTGTTCTGTACATTCTAATTCCGTTGTGTTCATTCAAACTCTGTTCTGTACATTCTAATTCCGTTTTTTTCATTCAAACTCTGTTCTGTATGTTCTAATTCCCTTGTTTTCATTCAAACTCTGTTCTGTACATTCTAAATCCGTTGTTTTCATTCAAACTCTGTTCTGTACATTCTAATTCCGTTGTTTTCATTCAAACTCTGTTCTGTACATTCTAATTCCGTTGTTTTCATTCAAACTCTGTTCTCTACATTCTAATTCTGTTGTTTTCATTCAAATTCCATTGTTTTGATTCAAATTCAGTTCTGGGCCCTATTTCAAGAAGCCGGTTTAGAAAACTCAGAGTGAAAAACGATACTCAGGGTTGAGTAACCCCGAACTGTCCAACTCGGAATATTCGGTTTCAGAAAGGCTGATAACAATTAGTTCAGTCAACGCGGAGTTGCGTCAACCCCAAGTGAAGCGCGCGGACGAGGATACATAAAGCCCTGATAAGCGGAGCACAGATTAAGCGAGTCACCATGGAGACGGAGGGAAAGAAGGCGCGGTCAATGTATTTCACAGCGCTTGAGGCCGAAATTCTGATGGCAGCATATGCCGATAACATGCAAATTCCGCGGAAAAAAGTAAAGTTAGCCACAGCTGCAAAAGAAAGGGAGCATGCATGGCAAAACATAGCCGACAGAGTCAATGCGTGAGTGTTAATATAAACATTGATCGAGGGATTTCCACCCATTTAACACGTTATTTTATCATATGTTATTTTATTTGTTATTTTATACATTTTATTTTGTGACGTGATGTGAGCGCAGGTGCAACCCAACAGGCCCCAAATGTTCCTGGCAGCAAGTAAAAATGAAATATAAAAATATAGTCCAAACAGGTAAGGTGTAATTGTATTATGAGCCACAGTGCTTGGTCTGTTTGTCCGATGTAAATCAATTGCAGTTAGAGGCTACATTAATTTTCTTTCTGTAAGCACTTATTGAAATTATCTGAGCACATTACATGTACATATTTGCTTACTCTGTATGCTCAAATGTGACCCGTTATAGCCAACAGAAAAAAAGCGGAGGCCCGAAAAACAGGTGGGGGTCCTCCACCACCACCACTCACAGAGGCTGAGCAGTTGGCCCTCAGCCAAAACAGTGGGCGCCCTGTGGCCGAAGGCATCTCTGCGGGGACATCCTCTGAGTCAATAACCCCGCAAGACACAAGTGCCTACATAGGTGGTAAATTCAAAATAATACATGATGTGCATACATCCTTTCTTCACAGTCACCTTTGCAGTGCTGCTCATTCATTTGATAAACTCTTCACCATAATGAATTTGTTTGTAGTGAAGTTATTTTCCTACTGATTTTGCCTTCCCTCAGTCTTGGTTGTCTTTGAGAGCATAATGACAATGAAGTGTAAGGTGATTGGTATGTTTGTTAATTGCCATTTGGTCCCTTGTAAGTTATAAGTGACCTGTATAAACCTCATATTCTATCAGTTGATGGTGGTGGTGTACTGCATCTGGTGCAGCCTCCTGTTGAGCCAGACCAACATGCAGTTGTGAGTAATACTCCACAGATTATATGAGTTTACAGTAGAACAGCAATGTTGTTTATTTCTTTACTACAGGAAAATAATGAAGAAACATTGACAGCTGTTACAGAGGAGGAAGCAACAGAGACACTTTATGAGGTTTACATCTTTTAATACTTTGTGTACAGGAAATACAGGCGACCAATAAAGCCAGTTGAACAAAAAATCTGTTTATTCTTCTTTCAACATGTTGAGGTGATGGGTCAAAAGAAATGATTGTGACATATGGTGTCTCTGACTGCGCTTCCATCTTGTATGTCCGTGGGAGGGTCAGGATGTTCATGGTTTGGATCACTGCTGATGTTTGGTTCAGAAGGACAGTGTTCTCCTCTAATTGTGGCAATGTTGTGAAGAATCACACATGCCACAGTAATGTCACATGCCCTTTCTGGGGTGACCCTGAGTCTTTGCAGGCACTGGAACCGGGCCTTAAGCATTCCGATAGTCATTTCAATTCTGGCTCTTGTCCTGCAATTAGCCAGATTATATCGCTGCTGTGGGCCCGGTTCAGGGTCAGAGTAAGGGGTAAGCAAATAGGGTAAACATGGATACCCCCTATCACCAAGCAAGTAGCCAGTGAACTCTCCTAAGACAGAAGGATACACTTCAGTTCAAATGTCCCTGAAGCAATTGGTCTTTATATATTTTAAAGTATTTTCAACTCACCATGTCCAAATTTTGTGCTCAGTGTACATTCACGGAATATTTGTGAGTCATGGACAGAGCCTGGCCACTTGGCTTCCACATTTGTAATAATGTTGGCAGCATCACATATGATCTTCACAGTGCAGAGAACACAAATTAGCATCCATTACTATGATGAAATAATTTGTTAGTTTGAAATGCTACAGGGAACTATGTACCTGTACATTAATGCTGTGGAAAGACTTCCTGTTCACATAGTCTCCTTCATTTACTAAAGGAGCAATGATTGGAATGTGAGTGCCATCTGTACAGCCAATCACGCCTGGGAACCCTGAAAATAAATGTAATATTTAAGTAGTAGTTCAAGTATCACCACATCATAAATTAAGTTTTGGTCATCCTGATACCTGCAATTTTGTGGCATCCCTCTTTGATGAATCTTGTGGGTCTATGACCGGGGAACACCACAAACGAGTACAGGAGACGTTTCAGTGCAACTGTAACATTCCTGACTGCCCGACAGACGGTAGCCTTGGAAACGTGCTCAGCGTCACCAATATTATACAGAAAGCTCCCGTTTGCAAAAAACCGAAGTGCAATACAAATAATATGTACAGAACTGAGAGAATGTCCGCGATGTGTCACATGCGTAATATATGGCAGGATGTTATCCAAATAACTTATAGATTGTGCTGGAAAACGGTAACGTTCGCACAGACAATCATCAGGAAATGATAAAATGTCCAAACGCACTCTGATCACTCTCTCCCGGCGGAGAGCTCTGCGGAGAATTTGGGCTTCACGATCTACTGGCTCTTCAAGGAAGGGACACGCCATGTCTGACACTTCCTACTGTCAGGTTTCCGACAAAGAGGCGGAGAAGGTCAGGGTTAGTTGTAGTAAACCTGCTAGGGGGCAGGTTAGCTTCACGGCGTGTGTCGTCATAGTGACTCACTCAGGCTTCAGCTGAACTCGCTTTGTGAAACCGAAAACCCAGAGTTTTCGTTAACTCAGGGTATACTTACTCAGTTTTTCCACTAAACCGGCTTCCTGAAACAGGGCCCTGTTCATTCTAATTCTGTTGTTTTCATTCAAATTCCGTTTTTTTCATTCAAACTCTGTTCTATACATTTCAATTCTGTTGTTTTGATTCAAATTCCATTGTTTTCTTTCAAATTCTGTTCTCTACATTCTAATTCCGTTGTTTTCATTCAAACTCTGTTCTGTACATTTTAATTCCGTTGTTTTCATTCAAACTCTGTTCTGTACATTCTAATTCTGTTGTTTTCATTCAAATTCTGTTCTGTACATTCTAATTCCGTTGTTTTCATTCAAATTCCATTGTTTTGATTCAAATTCAGTTCTGTTCATTCTAATTCTGTTGTTTTGATTCAAATTCCATTGTTTTTCCATTGAACTGAATTTGAATCAAAACAATGGAATTTGAATGAAAACAACAGAATTAGAATGAAAACAATGAACTATTAATACATTCTAATTCCGTTGTTTTCATTCAAACTCTGTTCTGTACATTTCAATTCAGTTTTTTTTTATTCTAATTCCATTGTTTTCATTCAAACTCTGTTCTGTACATTCTAATTCTGTTTTTTTTTCATTCAAACTCTGTTCTGTACATTCTAATTCCGTTTTTTTCATCCAAACTCTGTTCTGTACATTTCAATTCTGTTGTTTTGATTCAAATTCCATTGTTTTTATTCAAACTCTGTTTTGTACATTCTACTTCCGTTTTTCATTCAAACTCTGTTCTGTACATTCTAATTCCGTTGTTTTCATTCAAAATCTGTTCTGTACATCCTAATTCCGTTGTTTTCATTCAAAATCTATTCTGTACATTCTAATTCCGTTGTTTTCATTCAAACTCTGTTCTGTACATTTCAATTCTGTCTTTTTTTATTCTAATTCCGTTGTTTTCATTCAAACTCTGTTCTGTACATTCAAATTCTGTTGTTTACTTTCAAACTCTGTTCTGTACAGTCTAATTCCGTTTTTTTTCATTCAAACTCTGTTCTGTACATTCTAATTCCGTTGTTTTCATTCTAATTCTGTTGTTTGTTTTAATATTCCATTGTTTTCATTCTAATTCTGTTGTTTTCATTCAAATTCCATTGTTTTGATTCAAATTCAGTTCTGTTCATTCTAATTTCGTTGTTTTCATTCAAATTCCGTTTTTTTCATTCAAACTCTGTTCTATACATTTCAATTCTGTTGTTTTGATTCAAATTCCATTGTTTTCTTTCAAATTCTGTTCTCTACATTCTAATTCCGTTGTTTTCATTCAAACTCTGTTCTGTACATTCTAATTCCGTTGTTTTCATTCAAACTCTGTTTTGTACATTCTAATTCCGTTGTTTTCATTCAAACTCTGTTCTGTACATTCTAATTCCGTTGTTTTCATTCAAACTCTGTTCTGTACATTCTAATTCCTTTGATATCATTCAAACTCTGTTCTGTACATTCTAATTCTGTTGTTTTCATTCAAATTCTGTTCTGTACATTCTAATTCCGTTGTTTTCATTCAAATTCCATTGTTTTGATTCAAATTCAGTTCTGGGCCCTGTTCCAGGAAGCCGGTTTAGAAAACTCAGAGTGAAAAACGACACTCACGGTTGAGTAACCCCGAACTGTCCAACTCGGAATATTCCGTTTCAGAAAGGCTGATAACAATTAGTTCAGTCAACGCGGAGTTGCTTTAACCCCAAGTGAAGCCCGCGGACGAGGATACATAAAGCCCTGATAAGCGGAGCACAGATTAAGCGAGTCACCATGGAGACGGAGGGAAAGAAGGCGCGGTCAATGTATTTCACAGCGCTTGAGGCCGAAATTCTGATGGCAGCATATGCCGATAACATGCAAATTCCGCGGAAAAAAGTAACACAGCCACAGCTGCAAAAGAAAGGGAGCATGCATGGCAAAACATAGCCGACAGAGTCAATGCGTGAGTGTTAATATAAACATTGATCTAGGGATTTCCACCCATTTAACACGTTATTTTATCATATGTTATTTTATTTGTTATTTTATACATTTTATTTTGTGATGTGATGTGAGCGCAGGTGCAACCCAACAGGCCCCAAACGTGCCTGGCAGCAAGTAAAAATGAAATATAAAAATATAGTCCAAACAGGTAAGGTGTAATTGTATTATGAGCCATAGTGCTTGGTCTGTCTGTTTGTCCGATGTAAATCAATTGCAGTTAGAGGCTACATTAATTTTCTTTCTGTAAGCACTTATTGAAATTATCTGAGCACATTACAAGTACATATTTGCTTACTCTGTATGCTCAAATGTGGCCCGTTATAGCCAACAGAAAAAAAGCGGAGGCCCGAAAAACAGGTGGGGGTCCTCCACCACCACCACTCACAGAGGCTGAGCAGTTGGCCCTCAGCCAAAACAGTGGGCGCCCTGTGGCTGCGGGGACATCCTCTGAGTCAATAACCCCGCAAGACACAAGTGCCTACATAGGGGGTAAATTCAAAATAATACATGATGTGCATACATCCTTTCTTCACAGTCACCTTTGCAGTGCGACACATTCATTTGATAAACTCTTTACCATAATGAATTATTTTGTAGTGAAGTTATTTTCCGACTGATTTTGCCTTCCCTCAGCCTTGGTTGTCTTTGAGAGCATAATGACAATGAAGTGTAAGGTGCTTGGTATGTTTGTTAATTGCCATTTGGTCCCTTGTAAGTTATAAGTGACCTGTATAAACCTCATATTCTATCAGTTGATGGTGATGGTGTACTGCATCTGGTGCAGCCTCCTGTTGAGCCAGACCAACATGCAGTTGTGAGTAATACTCCACAGATTATATGAGTTTACAGTAGAACAGCAATGTTGTTTATTTCTTTACTACAGGAAAATAATGAAGAAACATTGACAGCTGTTACAGAGGAGGAAGCAACAGAGACACTTTATGAGGTTTACATCTTTTAATACTTTGTGTACAGGAAATACAGGCGACCAATAAAGCCAGTTGAACAAAAAATCTGTTTATTCTTCTTTCAACATGTTGAGGTGATGGGTCAAAAGAAATGATTGTGACATATGGTGTCTCTGACTGCACTTCCATCTTGTATGTCCGTGGGAGGGTCAGGATGTTCATGGTTTGGATCACTGCTGATGTTTGGTTCAGAAGGACAGTGTTCTCCTCTAATTGTGGCAATGTTGTGAAGAATCACACATGCCACAATAATGTCACATGCCCTTTCTGGGGTGACCCTGAGTCTTTGCAGGCACTGGAACCGGGCCTTAAGCATTCCGATAGTCATTTCAATTCTGGCTCTTGTCCTGCAATTAGCCAGATTATATCGCTGCTGTGGGCCCGGTTCAGGGTCAGGGTAAGGGGTAAGCAAATAGGGTAAACATGGATACCCCCTATCACCAAGCAAGTAGCCAGTGAACTCTCCTAAGACAGAAGGGTACACTTCAGTTCAAATGTCCCTGAAGCAATTGGTCTTTATATATTTTAAAGTATTCTCAACTCACCATGTCCAAATTTTGTGCTCAGTGTACATTCACGGAATATTTGTGAGTCATGGACAGAGCCTGGCCACTTGGCTTCCACATTTGTGATAATGTTGGCAGCATCACATATGATCTTCACAGTGCAGAGAACACAAATTAGCATCCATTACTATAATGAAATAATTTGTTAGTTTGACATGCTACAGGGAACTATGTACCTGTACATTAATGCTGTGGAAAGACTTCCTGTTCACATAGTCTCCTTCATTTAGTGAAGGAACAATGATTGGAATGTGAGTGCCATCTGTACAGCCAATCACGCCTGGGAACCGTGAAAATAAATGTAAAATTTAAGTAGTAGTCCAAGTATCACCACATCATACATTAAGTTTTGGTCATCCTGATACCTGCAATTTTGTGGCATCCCTCTTTGATAAATCTTGTGGGTCTGTGACCGGGGAACACCACAAACGAGTACAGGAGACGTTTCAGTGCAACTGTAACATTCCTGACTGCCCGACGGAAACGTGCTCAGCGTCACCAATATTATACAGAAAGCTCCCGTTTGCAAAAAACCGAAGTGCAATACAAATAATATGCAATGAACTGAGAGCATGTCCGCGATGTGTCACATGCGTAATATATGGCCTGAGGATGTTATCCAAATAAATTATAGATTGTGCTGAGAAACGGTAACGTTCGCACAGACAATCATCAGGAAATGATAAAATGTCCAAACGCGCTCTGATCACTCTCTCCCGGCGGAGAGCTCTGCGGAGAATTTGGGCTTCACGATCTACTGGCTCTTCAAGGAAGTGGCACGCCATGTCCGACACTTCCTACTGTCAGGTTTCCGACAAAGGGGCGGAGACAGTCAGGGTTAGTTGAAGTAAACCTGCTAGGGGGCAGGTTAGCTTCACGGAGTGTGTCGTCATAGTGACTCACTCAGGCTGCAGCTGAACTCGCTTTGTGAAACCGAAAACCCGGAGTTTTCGTTAACTCAGGGTATACTTACTCAGTTTTTCCACTAAACCGGCTTCCTGAAACAGGGCCCAGTTCATTCTAATTTCGTTGTTTTCATTCAAATTCCGTTTTTTTCATTCAAACTCTGTTCTATACATTTCAATTCTGTTGTTTTGATTCAAATTCCATTGTTTTCTTTCAAATTCTGTTCTCTACATTCTAATTCCGTTGTTTTCATTCAAACTCTGTTCTGTACATTCTAATTCCGTTGTTTTCATTCAAACTCTGTTTTGTACATTCTAATTCCGTTGTTTTCATTCAAACTCTGTTCTGTACATTCTAATTCCGTTGTTTTCATTCAAACTCTGTTCTGTACATTCTAATTCCTTTGATATCATTCAAACTCTGTTCTGTACATTCTAATTCTGTTGTTTTCATTCAAATTCTGTTCTGTACATTCTAATTCCGTTGTTTTCATTCAAATTCCATTGTTTTGATTCAAATTCAGTTCAGGGCCCTGTTTCAGGAAGCCGGTTTAGAAAACTCAGAGTGAAAAACGATACGCAGGGTTGAGTAACCCCGAACTGTCCAACTCAGAATATTCGGTTTCAGAAAGGCTGATAACAATTAGTTCAATCAACGCGGAGTTGCTTTAACCCCAAGTTAAGCACGCGCACGAGGATACATAAAGCCCTGATAAGCGGAGCACAGATTAAGCGAGTCACCATGGAGACGGAGGGAAAGAAGGCGCGGTCAATGTATTTTACAGCGCTTGAGGCCGAAATTCTGATGGCAGCATATGCTGATAACATGCAAATTCCGCGGAAAAAAGTAACACAGCCTCAGCTGCGAAAGAAAGGAAGCATGCATGGCAAAACATAGCCGACAGAGTCAATGCGTGAGTGTTAATTTAAACATTGATCTAGGGATTTCCACCCATTTAACACGTTATTTTATTATATTTTATTTGTTATTTTATACATTTTATTTTGTGACGTGATGTGAGCGCAGGTGCAACCCAACAGGCCCCAAACGTTCCTGGCAGCAAGTAAAAATGAAATATAAAAATATAGTCCAAACAGGTAAGGTGTAATTGTATTATGAGCCATAGTGCTTGGTCTGTTTGTCCCATGTAAATCAATTGCAGTTAGAGGCTACATTAATTTTCTTTCTGTAAGCACTTATTGAAATTATCTGAGCACATTACAAGTACATATTTGCTTACTCTGTATGCTCAAATGTGGCCCGTTATAGCCAACAGAAAAAAAGCGGAGGCCCGAAAAACAGGTGGGGGTCCTCCACCACCACCACTCACAGAGGCTGAGCAGTTGGCCCTCAGCCAAAACAGTGGGCGCCCTGTGGCCGAAGGCATCTCTGCGGGGACATCCTCTGAGTCAATAACCCCGCAAGACACAAGTGCCTACATAGGGGGTAAATTCAAAATAATACATGATGTGCATACATCCTTTCTTCACAGTCACCTTTGCAGTGCGACTCATTCATTTGATAAACTCTTTACCATAATGGATTATTTTGTAGTGAAGTTATTTTCCTACTGATTTTGCCTTCCCTCAGTCTTGGTTGTCTTTGAGAGCATAATGACAATGAAGTGTAAGCTGAGTGCTATATGTTTGTTAATTGCCATTTGGTCCCTTGTAAGTTATAAGTGACCTGTATAAACCTCATATTCTATCAGTTGATGGTGGTGGTGTACTGCATCTGGTGCAGCCTCCTGTTGAGCCAGACCAACATGCAGTTGTGAGTAATACTCCACAGATTATATGAGTTCACAGTAGAACAGCAATGTTGTCTATTTCTTTACTACAGGAAAACAATGAAGAAACATTGACAGCTGTTACAGAGGAGGAAGCAACAGAGACACTTTATGAGGTTTACATCTTTTAATACTTTGTGTACAGGAAACACAGGTGACCAATAAAGCCAGTTGAACAAAAAACCTGTTTATTCTTCTTTCAACATGTTGAGGTGATGGGTCAAAAGAAATGATTGTGACATATGGTGTCTCTGACTGCGCTTCCATCTTGTATGTCCGTGGGAGGGTCAGGATGTTCATGGTTTGGATCACTGCTGATGTTTGGTTCAGAAGGACAGTGTTCTCCTCTAATTGTGGCAATGTTGTGAAGAATCACACATGCCACAATAATGTCACATGCCCTTTCTGGGGTGACCCTGAGTCTTTGCAGGCACTGGAACCGGGCCTTAAGCATTCCGATAGTCATTTCAATTCTGGCTCTTGTCCTGCAATGAGCCAGGTTATATCGCTGCTGTGGGCCCGGTTCAGGGTCAGGGTAAGGGGTGAGCAAATAGGGTAAACATGGATACCCCCTATCACCAAGCAAGTAGCCAGTGAACTCTCCTAAGACAGAAGGATACACTTCAGTTCAAATGTCCCTGAAGCAATTGGTCTTTATATATTTTAAAGTATTCTCAACTCACCATGTCCAAATTTTGTGCTCAGTGTACATTCACGGAATATTTGTGAGTCATGGACAGAGCCTGGCCGCTTGGCTTCCACATTTGTCATAATGTTGGCAGCATCACATATGATCTTCACAGTGCAGAGAACACAAATTAGCATCCATTACTATAATGAAATAATTTGTTAGTTTGAAATGCTACAGGGAACTATGTACCTGTACATTAATGCTGTGGAAAGACTTCCTGTTCACATAGTCTCCTTCATTTACTGAAGGAGCAATGATTGGAATGTGAGTGCCATCTGTACACGCCTGGGAACCCTGAAAATAAATGTAGAATTTAAGTAGTAGTCCAAGTATCACCACATCATACATTACGTTTTGGTCACCTTGATACCTGCAATTTTGTGGCATCCCTCTTTGATAAATCTTGTGGGTCTATGACCGGGGAACACCACACACGAGTACAGGAGACGTTTCAGTGCAACTGTAACATTCCTGACTGCCCGACAGACGGTAGCCTTGGAAACGTGCTCAGCGTCACCAATATTATACAGAAAGCTCCCGTTTGCAGAAAAACGAAGTGCAATACAAACTAGAAAGTGCATTTTCTGAAGAAACTGCAGTGTGAATGCTTGAATCTGAATGTATGCACTGAAATGAATTAATTGCTGAATTTAAGTTAAAAATGTTGAACGAGATGAAAAATACAGAAATTTTCACCTGAAAACCAAAGTGCTGAAGTGCTAAAAGCTGACATTCACAGAGAGGAAGTTTGAAAATAGCTGAAAATGTTTTAAATGTAAATTAGAAAAACCTAAGAAATGAGCAAATAAAATTTAGTAAGAAAACATCTGAAAAAATATTAAAAGTTAATATTCTTTGAATCACTGAATGACTAAAATGTGATCCCTCCGCTTGGATCCACACAGTTTAAAAAATTTAAAAGTCTGAGCTTTGAAAGACACGGTGTTGGAAAGAGAACAACGATGGCGACGTTTTGAGGGTAAAATGATGGCTGTAACACTGTGGACACAGCAGCAGTTGAAAGAGAAGTGTTTAAGATGAATCTTGGCAGAGTGAGAGAGAGCTCGTTAAGCAGGCAGGTGTGAGCCTGGTTGCTATCCGGTTGTTCAGTGATGACGCGACGGATCCTACTTCCGGGTCTAAAGTAGTCTGCGTTTAATATGGCTTTTGTGTTGTTAACATGTTTAATGTTATGTATTTTCTTCTATTTGATCTCAAAAAGCTCCTAAAACAGTCAGTGATCACTGTTGAGCTCCCTCGGCTTTTATTACCGCTAATCATTTATTTAAGCTCAGTTTTTAAAACCTTAGGATGTAACTACAGCCCAGCCCATGCAGCAGTATATGAATGACTAACCTCGTATTGTGGATGGATTATCTCAGTTGTTCTCCTGGCTGAAGTTTGGTCCTTTTACAGCATCCTGCCATGCGATTACATTTGTTCCTGACCACCGAGAACACTCACGGTAACTTTTATCGAGTGGAAAAAAAGTTAGCTTGTTTATATTATGCTAACGTAGCTGTGTCGCTAGCGGTCACGCAGCACATCATTATATACCAGCTAGCCCAACTTCAGTAACCCTACAAACGTCACTGCTGTTTAGTTTTCTGTCTTCATTTATGCTGGAAGTGATAACAGAGCTGTACGTTTTAATTTGTTTCCAAAACCCCGCAGTCAGGACATGCTATATTGTATTTAGATAGAAGCTAGCGAGCTAACTCCCTGCTAACTTCTAACTCCTTTAAATGTCATAAATTCCGTTTTCATGGATGCCTGGATGTTAAACTCAATTGTTACACCTGAGCAGAACGCTGATCATTTTATTAAAGATGAAAGACTTTAGACAGTTTTTCAACTCTCAGTAATGCCATATGATCGTTTGATATATGGACCTGCAGCGGAGTTTAGACCCAGACACGGCTAGTGACGTCAGACTGAACAACCGGATAGTGACTGCACCCAGTGGCTCCATACACACGACACAGACATGCACCTCACTTTTGCTCCTTAAAATGAACAGAAAAGTCAGGCCCAAACAAATCGTTCCCAAATGAAAAGTAAAAGTCGTATTGACGAAATTCTTTCACCGTGAGCGACAGCAGCTTCTAGTCTACTGAATTCTCAGTTTTCATGCCTGTGGAGTTTATTATATGGACGTGGTGAAAGTGGAAAGACACCATGCTCTTCTGATTTTCAAACCAACCTTCTGAGCCATTTTAACATTAGAGTCTATGGAAGAGTTGGAGGGAGGAGGCTGTGCATTGGTGACATTTATGAAAGAACCATAACACCTAGTACAATAGTAAACACATTGGATGAAAGAGGACAGCCATGGCTACGTTTTGAGGGTAAAATCATACCTGTAGAGCAAACGCTGTGGACACAGCAGCAGTTTTAAAAAAGATTTTAAGATTAATTTTTTTGCTCCTCTCACTCTAGCAGTTGAGCTGTCTCACTCTAGCCCCAACATTCCGTCCCATACACACCCATTATAAACTCTGAAACGGGTGAAAAAACATCATGAAACTTAAACTGGAACTGAAGAAAAAGTATAATAGATATTGAAAAGATAAATACAAGTTGAATAGTTGAATGTCTTGTCTTCGTTTTAAAGTTTGAATGGTGGCTCTATGTCAATGTATGTGGAAGTAGTAAGAGTTTAAAAATGAGTAAGTTGAATGAGGATTTGAAGGGTCTCCCCATTGAAATACATTATAAATTTTTGTTGAATAAAGTTGAATAAAATTAAAAATATAAATGTTAAAAATATGAAAAATAGAAGCAGTGTTGTTCAAAAGAATAGGAATCTAACGGTGTTTGAATGGTTTTTCTAAGTTGAACGGTTTTGAAGTTATAGGATTACAAAAAACGTACGGAATACAGAATAAAATATAACTAGAAAAATTTGCATTTCCTGCGAAAATGCAGTGTGGATGCCTTAACGGCTGAAGATATCTGCTGAAAAAAGCTGAAAAAGTTGAAAAAAAAAAAAAAAAAAAAAGGATGCCCTGAGCAGGATTCGAACCTGGCCCTCCTGATCAAAGGGCAGCTATTTAGCTCACTGAGCCAAACACTTTCTCACAAAGAAAAGGTGGAGAGATTGACAATTGTGCTAGCAGAATTTGGGCAAAAAAAAAGGGGTGAAAATTCTGCTGAAAAGAGTTCCATCAGCAGAATTTCTGCTGAAAAGAGGTGAATGAGCAGAATTCTGCTGAAAATAGTTTTTTTCTGAAAACAGCAGAAAAAACTGAAAATTTTGCTGAAAAGAGTTGAATGAGCAGAATTCTGCTGAAAAGAGGTTTTTGCTGAAAAAGAGCTGATAAAGTTTGGATTTGTGCTGAAAAGGGGTTAAAAAAACTGAAAATTTTGCTGAAAAGGGGTGAATAAAATGAAATTTGTGTTGAAAAGAGTTTAAAAAAAGTTTAACTGTTAAGTGAAAGAAATGTTGCCATAAGCTGGATTTGAACCCAGGCCTCCCAGTCTGAGAACGGATACTTATCTCACTGAGGTAAAGCACAGCTCAGCCCATCATGCAAAATCAGTGACCACATTGATAATGTGTTCCATTCATTTCAATGGTCAAAAGTCATAACACACATCAGCAGAAATAGCA
This sequence comes from Copadichromis virginalis, assembly GCF_057382275.1. Taxonomy (NCBI): domain Eukaryota; kingdom Metazoa; phylum Chordata; class Actinopteri; order Cichliformes; family Cichlidae; genus Copadichromis; species Copadichromis virginalis. Next base: position 38,335,342 of record NC_140635.1, on the reverse strand, counting down.
GAATTTTTTAAAGTTTAAACATAGCATTTCTGCTAAAACTTAGTATTTATACTAAATAATATTTTTTTCCTGCCAAATCATAGCATTTGTGCTGGAACACAGAAAGTTCCACCAAATCATACAATTTGTACTAAAACATTATTTATGATTTAGCAGAAACATTGGGACTTGGTAGAAATACTATGATTTACATGAAATACTTTGACTTAGCAGAAGTACTACAATCTAGGAAAAAAGTACTAAAGCATAGCAGAAATTCTATCATTGAGCAGAATTACTAGGATTTAGAAGAAATACTAAGATTTGGCACAAACACTGATGTGGCTCAAGAACCTTTATTGTGCAGTTATACTATGATTTGGAAGAAATACTATACTTTGGCACAAATACTATGATTTGGAAGAAATACTATGTTTTAGCACAAATACTATGATTTGGCTCAAATACTATAACTATCCTCGGTCAGAAGGAGAGGCTGACATCCAGGGATTAGATTACCACAGGTGGAGTTTATTGCGGTCAGATGGATGGTACAGGGAGGTATGGCATACAGTAGGAGGATGTGGAGAGGTGATATGGTGTGGTTTCTATGATTAAGAACAGGGTATGCATTACAACATGCATACAGATTAAAGATTAAGAAAACTGGTAACAAATTCCTCCACTACAAATCAGTCTGATGCCACTTTTTACAGGGTTCCCGTTTACTAAGGCACTACCCAAAAGGCGCCACAAGAGGGCACTCCAACACAAGAGATGACCTATTTACACTGATGCACTTAGTAAACAGCCCCTACTTAGCCACTACATAATACAGTGATATTACAGTATACAAATTCACACGAATACTATGATTTGGCAGAAATACTATGACTGAGTAGTAATACTATAACATAACAGATTTCCTAAAAAAAACTATTAAATTGCAGTAATTCTATGACTTGGCAGAGATACTACGTTTTAGCACAAATACTATAACAACGCAGAAATACTATGACTTAGTAGTAATACTATAACATAACAGTTCAATGTTCTTGCACAAATACCACAATATGGCAGAAATACTATGTTTTAGCACAAATACTGTGATTTGGTATAAATACTATGATTTGGCACACATACTATATTCCGCAGATACACTATAACATAACAGATATGCTACAACTTAGTAGTAATACTATAACATAACAGAATTATTATTTGGGCACAAATACCACGATTTGGCAAAAATACTATGATTGGGTACAAATACTATGATTTGGCAATGATACTGCATTTTAACACAACTACTGAGATATAATTGAAATACTATGATTTAGAAGAAATACTATTACTCCATACAAATACGATACTTTGGGACAAATACTATGTTTTGGTTCTAATACTATGATGTGCAACAAATACTATGATTTGGCACAAGTACTATGATTTAGTACAAATACTATGATTTGGCAGAAATACTATGCCTTAGTAGTAATACTATGACATAAAAGATATACTATGGTTTTGCAGACATACTATGATTTTGCACAAATACCATGATTTGGCACAAATGCTATGATTTAGCAGAAATACTATGATTGGGTACAAATACTATGATTTGGCAATAATACTGCGTTTTAACAACAACTACTGAGATTTGATTGAAATACTATGATTTAGAAGAAATACTATGACTCCATACAAATACGATGCTTTGGCACAAATACTGTGATTTGGCAGAAATACTATGACTTAGTAGTAATACTATAACATAACAGATTTCCTAAAAAAAACTATGAAATTGCAGTAATTCTATGACTTGGCAGAGATACTACGTTTTAGTACAAATACTATAACAATGCAGAAATACTATGACTTAGTAGTAATACTATAACATAACAGTTCAATGTTCTTGCACAAATACCACAATATGGCAGAAATACTATGTTTTACCACAAATACTGTGATTTGGTATAAATACTGCGATTTGGCACACATACTATGATTTGGCAGAAATACTATGCCTTAGTAGTAATACTATAACATAAGAGATATACTATGGTTTTGCAGACATACTATGTTTTTGCACAAATACCATGATTTGGCACAAATGCTATGATTTAGCAGAAATACTATGATTGGGTATAAATACTATGATTGGGCAGAAGTACCATGTTTCAGTACAAATACTATGATTTGGCAGGAATACTCTGGTTTAGCAGAAATACTCTGATTTAGCAGAAGTACTATCTTTTGGTAGAAATTCCTGCTAAAAGGTACTATTTCTGCGTTTTAGCAGAAATACTGTAATTTGGCATAAATACTATAATTTGGGATAAATACTATGATTTGGCACATATAATATATTCAGCACATATACTATAAAATAACAGAAATATTTGGCCCCAAAACCATGATTTTGCACAAATACCATGATTTTGCAAAAATACTATGAATTGGCAGAAATACTATGATTTAGCAGAAATACTATGATTTGGCAAAAGTACTTAGATGTAGTAGAAGTACTTTGCTTTAGCAGAAATACTATGATTGAGGAGTAATACCTAAACATAGGAGAAATATTGATACACAGACACACATACACAGACAGTAAAGGGAACAGGAGCTGTGGAGAGTCTGGGCTTGGTATATGTAGGTCAGTTAAATTAGCTGCACCTGCTGTAGTCAGCCCTTACACACACAGACACAGAGAGAGGTGTGAGTTTTCTTCAGTGTATTTCTGACATTCAGGATTCCCCTCGAACAAATGGCCATAATTTCCTAACCGTATAGGCTAGAACGGTCATTCAGGCATCGTTTTATTCAGAAGAGATGGGGGAATCTTCAGGTCTTCATAATTCAGAGATAAAACATAAATTATTAAAGATATATGACTTGTAATACACTGTAACTGAGTAGAGGCAAAGCAAAAACTGCCTTGACTTGCGCTCAAACAACCTTTGGTAACTCTAAATCTATATGGAGCATCAAAATCATTCTTTCACCGTAAGAAACAGCAGGCTTTGGTGAACAGTCATGGAAATTTTCAGGGCTCTGTGGAAATCCATCAAAAAGATATGACGAGAGAAAAAAGTGGTTCATTTCCAGAGATTGAAATCTGATGAAATCTGAGCGAGGGACAAATTTCCTACCCTCAAACAAGTCCAACTCATTTCAGAACGGTAATAGGTGAGAAAGAAATTCTTGAATTGTGAGCGTCAGGAGTGTCTGAACATATACGGGGACAAGCCTCATGTCTTAACTTCGCTTCGTTAAGGAGATATGACAATTTGAAAATGCCTCTCATTAGAGAAATCCAGCGGTGATTTTGAACAAACTCTCCATTGAGTTTATATGGAGAGTTTTCTGACTTTGTGTTACTCTGAGGAGATTTGCAAAATATCTATGAGTCCCACAACAATGATAGTGACATTTTCTGAAAGCCAGCAAAAATACCTACGTTTTGGTGTATAATTTGTGGGGCTTGAGTGGAAATTGAGCGAGTAGCAAGAAGTTGTTTGGACATGAAGAGAAAATTCAAACAGTTTCACTGTCCCCTCTGAGTTAATTGCATAGCAACCATAGCAACGCATGTATTTTCTGAAAAATCACAATTTTGCAACTGAAAACTCAAAGAGGGATAAGATTAAAACGGTAGAAGATCTGAAAAAGCTGAATCATACAGGAATTGTCATGGTCCTGGGCCGTGTTGGCCCAGTATTCTTAGTTTCCATGTATTTTTGTATATTCGTTCCTTATTTAGACCATGTTTTCTGAGTTGCCCTGTTGTGTTGTTCCCTAAGTGTTTTCCCTTCATGGCTTTTACCCCCTGTGTGCCCCTCTGTGTATCTGTGAGCCCTCGTCTCTCCTTATGTTTTATTCCATGTTTCCCCAGCCCGTTATGTCTGTGTTTTCCCCGTGCTCTCTCTCCTCCTGTCTGAACCTCTGTGCACTTCCTGTTTACCTTGTGACTCTCACGCCCGTACATGTCATGTTCAGTTCACCCCGCCCTGTCTCGTTATGATTATCAGTGTCACCTGTGTTCCCCGTGTGTTCCCACTCCCCTCGTTAACCCTCTGTGTATTTCTGTCTGCGTCTCCCTCTGTTCAGCGTGACGTCGTCCCTCATGCTGCGTGGATTTCCCTGTGTCTCTCTCGCCGAGTGTTAGTTTACTTTTCCCAGTCTAGTTTTTGTATTTCCTATGTCCTGCCTCTTCAGCAATAAAGCTGCCCTTTTGAGTTCATTCCCTCGTGCCTGTGAGTCCTGCATTTTGGGTCCTCCTCCTGCCTGCCACACAGCCGAGCCTTGACAGTACGACGTCACCAGTAATGGACCCAGCAACTCACAACCCCTCCGCTGAGCTCCGGGAGGATTTGATCTATACGGTGGAGTACCACTGTCAGGAGTGGGAGGCGCTGCCAGGAGACGAACACCGGGAGGTCGTAGCCGCCCGTCTACAGCGGATGGTGTCCGGACTCCCGTGGCTGTTCGGCGCGCTGCACCCCCACATCCGGGACTTCCTTGTTTCCACCGTAGGCGTCCGCCCGGAGCTGCCTCTCCAGTGTGAGGGGTCGGAGGACGTTCAGCCCGGTCCGCTGGAGGATTCGCGGCCCGGCTCATCTCCTCCCCCCTCTCGGCGAAAACGGCGCTCACGCCGCCGCCGCCCTAACATTTCTGAGCAAACTCCGGTGGTGAGTGACACTAACTGTTTCTTCCATGCCACTTCCAAGTCGGACCAACTCGGCCAATATTCTGCTCCTGAGTCCGCTGTTTTTCAGGTCCATAACACATCAGAAATGAATAGTGAGTTTGAATATGACTGTGTTTCCAGGGCTCATAATGTTTCTAAGTTCACCTCCGCACCTTTTAAGCACGAGACTGAGTTCATTACCCCCCCAGAGACTGCTGTTCATGCTGAATTAAAGAATCCTGGCACTGTAAGCTCCATGCGCGTCATCCCAGAGGCCATTAACTCCGTGTCTGGTAATTCTGGGTCGGTTAATCCTGAACCTGCATTGCCTACCCTCACGCCCATGTTTCAGTGTGACTATTTTTCCTGTGCTCCTCCCAGGTCAGCAGCAATTAACACACAGACTGATAATCTCACCTTAGAGAAGCAAAAGACTATTGTTGAGCTGCATACTCATGAACAACACCGTGAAGTTAACAGTTCTGAGGTCCCTGTACCTGCTGAGTATAAGACTGTGAATGGTGTTTCTTCACTCCTGGACTATGCTGCTCTCCAACCTATATATTTAGAAACCGTTTGTGTGAATGCTCCTGTGTCCGCAACGGATCCCTTTGTGCTCGGTATTACTGACTCTGCTAAATCTGGATCTTCCTGTGCTGTGACTGTTTTAGAGACTGCTACTCCTAACATGGACAGCTTAAGGCCTACAGAGTTGCCAGGAGTGACTCGCCATGAATCTCCGTTAGCCGCCCGGCCCGAAGCTCAGTCGCCACCTCCACCACACTCAGCCTCGCTTCCCATAGCACAGTCACATCCACAGCCTGACTTACTACAAACCTTATTTCAATCCCTAGCCCAGTCAATAGCTCAGTTGGTAGAGGAATCATCAGCCTTATCGTCAGCTCGGTTTCCAACTTTACAACCATCAGTGCAGTCTCCAGTGTCCCCAGTGCAGTCTCCAGTGTCCCCAGTGCAGTCTCCAGTGTCCCCAGTGCAGTCTCCAGTGTCCCCAGTGCAGCCTCCTTTAGCACAGTCACCCACTCAACCACCAGCACCACAACCGTCACTACCTCTAGTTCATTCCCCTGTGGAGTCATTAACTCCACTGCCTACTCCACTCTCACCACCTCCGTTACAACAGACATCAGTTCAGTCCCCTGTGCCAGTGCAGACGCCCTCAGTTCAGTCCCCCGTGCAGTTATCTACTTCACCACCATCAGTAGCTCAGCTCCCACTCTCATCCGCCCCTCCAGTAGCTCAGCTCGCACCTGAACCATTGGCCCAGTCCCCGATAGCAATACGGTCTTCTGTTCGGCTTAACATTCAGCCAGGGGTCCCAAACCTCTCTGGCTCTACATCAGCTCCTGCTGGAAGCTCGGATGAGCTCATCCAGGACTCCGTGGCTCCCACGCCGCCATCTGCCTCATCCGCTGGGGGTTCCAGTGAGCCCGGCCAGCACCTCCTCGTCCCCGCTGGAGGGTCCGAGAGGCCCGTTCAGCCTCCTGTCTCCGCTGGAGGGTCCGAGAGGCCCGTTCAGCCTCCTGTCTCCGCTGGAGGGTCCGAGGGGCCCGTTCAGCCTCCTGTCTCCGCTGGAGGGTCCGAGGGGCCCGTTCAGCCTCCTGTCTCCGCTGGAGGGTCCGAGGGGCCCGTTCAGCCTCACGTCTCCGCTGGAGAGTCCGAAGGGCCTGTCCAGCCTCACGCCGCATCAGCTGGAGGGCCCGAGGAGCCTGTCCAGCCGCCATCTGCGACCGCTTCGTCATCGCCTGGGCCAGCCTCTGCCTGTGCTTCTGCTACGCCTGGTCCGGCCTCAGCCTCTGCAGCTCCGCCTGGCCCGGCCTCAGCCTCTGCAGCTCCGCCTGGCCCGGCCTCAGCCTCTGCAGCTCCGCCTGGCCCGGCCTCAGCCTCTTCGTCCTCGTCTGGCCCGGCCTCAGAGTCTTCGTCTGCTGCAGCCTCCTCAGCCTGTGCTTCGCCTGGTCCCGTCTCGACTGGTCCTGTGCCCTCCGGGCCTCGGCCGGTGCGCCTGACACTGGAGAGCCGCCGCCGCTGCCTTCCGCGCGGCCGGCCCCCTGAACTGCACCGTCATCGCCTGAGTGGCCGCCGTCGCCTTCCGCACGGCCGGCCCCCGGACCAGCGCTGTCATCGTCGCCGCCGCCTCCCGCGCGGTCGGCCTCCTGAACTGCTCCGTCGTCTCCTTCACCGCCGCCGTTGCCTTGCGCACGGCCGGCCTCCTGAACTGTTTCCACGTCGCCGCCGTTGCCTCGCGCACGGCCGGCCTCCTGAACTGTTTCCTCGTCGCCGCCGTTGCCTCGCGCACGGCCGGCCTCCTGAACTGCTCTGTGTTTGGGTTATTTTCTTGGGCTCCGGTGTTTGCTATGCTCCTTTGTTTTCTGTTCCGAGCCCTCCGTCCTGGGCCCCCGCCGCCCGCCCTGGGTTGTTTTCTGTTTGGTTTTGTTTTTCTGTGTTTGGGCTGTCTGGAGCCAGCCCTTGAGGGGGGGGTACTGTCATGGTCCTGGGCCGTGTTGGCCCAGTATTCTTAGTTTCCATGTATTTTTGTATATTCGTTCCTTATTTAGACCATGTTTTCTGAGTTGCCCTGTTGTGTTGTTCCCTAAGTGTTTTCCCTTCATGGCTTTTACCCCCTGTGTGCCCCTCTGTGTATCTGTGAGCCCTCGTCTCTCCTTATGTTTTATTCCATGTTTCCCCAGCCCGTTATGTCTGTGTTTTCCCCGTGCTCTCTCTCCTCCTGTCTGAACCTCTGTGCACTTCCTGTTTACCTTGTGACTCTCACGCCCGTACATGTCATGTTCAGTTCACCCCGCCCTGTCTCGTTATGATTATCAGTGTCACCTGTGTTCCCCGTGTGTTCCCACTCCCCTCGTTAACCCTCTGTGTATTTCTGTCTGCGTCTCCCTCTGTTCAGCGTGACGTCGTCCCTCATGCTGCGTGGATTTCCCTGTGTCTCTCTCTCCGAGTGTTAGTTTACTTTTCCCAGTCTAGTTTTTGTATTTCCTATGTCCTGCCTCTTCAGCAATAAAGCTGCCCTTTTGAGTTCATTCCCTCGTGCCTGTGAGTCCTGCATTTTGGGTCCTCCTCCTGCCTGCCACACAGCCGAGCCTTGACAGGAATAGCCAAATCATTTGAGAACATTTTAAAGTTTGAATGAAGTTTCTAGGTGAAAGTATGAGGCAGTAGTTAAGTTTCAAAGACAAGAAAGTTTTAGCAGAATTGTGGAAGTTTCCCATTCATTTCAATGGGACAAATTAAAGGAAAAAAGTGTAATATTTTAAAAAGTATAATAGTAATAAACACCAAAAGTCATAGCCGGCATTAGCAGAAAGAGCAGAACAGTTTAGAGTTTGAACGGTGAAAATAGCACAAAAATTGTGGAAGTAGATCCATGGCAAAAAGTGTACGGAAACACCCGGAATAATAATAAAGAAGAAAGAGAAACAGGATGTGGATGCCTATTAAGGCATCCACACAATAACTAGAAAGTGCATTTTCTGAAGAAACTGCAGTGTGAATGCTTGAATCTGAATGTATGCACTGAAATGAATTAATTACTGAATTTTGAGTTAAAAATATTGAATGAGATAAAAAAAACAAACAAAAAAAACCTGAATTTAACCTGAAAACAAAGGTGCTGAACTGCTAAAAGCTGAAGGTTACACAGAAGAAGGAGTTGGAAAAAAACTGAAAATGTTTTAAATGTAAATTAGAAAACCCTAAGAAATGAGAAAAGAACATTTAGAGTCAGAAAACATCTGAATGAATATTAAAAGGTCATATTCTTTGAATCACTGAATGACTCAAATGTGATCCCTCCACTTTGATCCACACAGTTTAAAAAGTTTAAATGCCTGAGCTTTGAAAGACACGGTGTTGGAAAAAGAACAATAATGGTGACAATTTGAGGGTAAAATGATGGCTGTAACACTGTGGACACAGCAGCAGTTGAAAGAGAAGTGCTTAAGATGAATCTTGGCACAGTGGCAGGCAGAGCTCGTTAAGCAGGCAGGTGTGAGCCTGGTTGCTATAGTGACTGCACCCAATGGCTCCATACACACGTACACAGACATGCACCTCACTTTTGCTGCTTAAAATGAACAGAAAAGTCAGGCCGAAACAAATCGTTCCCAAATTAAAAGTACATGTCGTATTGACAAAATTCTTTCACCGTGAGCGACAGCCATGTCTAGTCTACCTAATTCTCAGTTTTCATGCCTGTGGAGTTTATTATATGGACGTGGTGACAGTGTAAAGACACCATGCTCTTCTGATTTTCAAACGAACCTTCTGAGCCATTTTAACATTAGAGTCTATGGAAGAGTTGGAGGGAGGAGGCTGTGCATTGGTGACATTTATGAAAGAACCATAACACCTAGTACAATAGTAAACACATTGGATGAAAGAGGACAGCCATGGCTACGTTTTGAGGGTAAAATCATACCTGTAGAGCAAACGCTGTGGACACAGCAGCAGTTTTAAAAAAGATTTTAAGATTAATTTTTTTGCTCCTCTCACTCTAGCAGTTGAGCTGTCTCACTCTAGCCCCAACATTCCGTCCCATACACACCCATTATAAACTCTGAAACGGGTGAAAAAACATCATGAAACTTAAACTGGAACTGAAGAAAAAGTATAATAGATATTGAAAAGATAAATACAAGTTGAATAGTTGAATGTCTTGTCTTCGTTTTAAAGTTTGAATGGTGGCTCTATGTCAATGTATGTGGAAGTAGTAAGAGTTTAAAAATGAGTAAGTTGAATGAGAATTTGAAGGGTCTCCCCATTGAAATACATGGGAAATTTTTGTTGAATAAAGTTGAATAAAATTAAAAATATAAATGTTAAAAATGAGAAAATTAGAAGCAGTCATGTCCAAAATAATAGGAATCTAACGATGTTTGAATGGTTTTTCTAAGTTGAACGGTTTTGAAGGAGTAGGCTTTGAAAAAACGTACGGAAAAATAAAATATAATAATAATAATAATAACTAGAAAGTGCATTTTCTGAAGAAACTGCAGTGTGAATGCTTGAATCTGAATGTATGCACTGAAATGAATTAATTGCTGAATTTTGAGTTAAAAATATTGAATGAGATTAAAAAAAAACAAAAAAAAAAAACGAATTTAACCTGAAAACAAAGGTGCTGAACTGCTAAAAGCTGAACGTTACACAGAAGAAGAAGTTGGAAAAAAATTGAAAATGTTTTAAATGTAAATTAGAAAACCCTAAGAAATGAGAAAAGAACATTTAGAGTCAGAAAACATCTGAATGAATATTAAAAGGTCATATTCTTTGAATCACTGAATGACTAAAATCTGATCCCTCTGCTTGGATCCACACAGTTTAAAAAATGTAAAAGTCTGAGCTTTGAAAAACAGTGTTTGAAAGAGAACAACGATGGCGACGTTTTGAGGGTAAAATGATGGCTTTAACACTGTGGACACAGCAGCAGTTGAAAGAGAAGTGTTTAAGATGAATCTTGGCACAGTGGCAGGCAGAGCTCGTTAAGCAGGCAGGTGTGAGCCTGGTTGCTATAGTGACTGCACCCAATGGCTCCATACACACGTACACAGACATGCGCCTCACTTTTGCTGCTTAAAATGAACAGAAAAGTCAGGCCCAAACAAATCGCTCCCAAGTGAAAAGTATAGGTCGTATTGACGAAATTCTTTCACCGTGAGCGGCAGCAATGTCCAGTCTACTGAATTCTCAGTTTTCATGCCTGTGGAGTTTATTATATGGACGTGGTGACAGTGGAAAGACACCATGCTCTTCTGATTTTCAAACGAACCTTCTGAGCCATTTTAACATTAGAGTCTATGGAAGAGTTGGAGGGAGGAGGCTGTGCATTGGTGACATTTACGAAAGAACCATAACACCTAGGACAATAGTAAACACATTGGATGAAAGAGGACAGCGATGGCTACGTTTTGAGGGTAAAATCATACCTGTAGAGCAAACGCTGCGGACACAGCAGCAGTTTTAAAAAAGATTTTAAGATTAATTTTTTTGCTCCTCTCACTCTAGCAGTTGAGCTGCCTCACTCTAGCCCCAACATTCCGTCCCATACACACCCATTATAAACTCTGAAACGGGTGAAAAAACATCATGAAACTTAAACTGGAACTGAAGAAAAAGTATAATAGATATTGAAAAGATAAATACAAGTTGAATAGTTGAATGTCTTGTCTTCGTTTTAAAGTTTGAATGGTGGCTCTATGTGAACGTATGTTGAAGTAGTAAGAGTTTAAAAATGAGTAAGTTGAATGAGAATTTGAAGGGTCTCCCCATTGAAATACATGGGAAATTTTTGTTGAATAAAGTTGAATAAAATTAAAAATATAAATGTTAAAAATGAGAAAAATACAAGCAATGTTGTCCAAAATAATAGGAATCTAACGATGTTTGAATGGTTTTTCTAAGTTGAACGGTTTTGAAGGAGTAGGCTTTCAAAAAACGTACGGAAAAATAAAATATAATAATAAAGATTAGAAGAACAATACTGTGAATGCTTTTCAAGCATTCACACTAATAATAATAATAAAGATTAGAAGAACAATACTGTGAATGCTTTTCAAGCATTCACACTAATAACTAGAAAGTGCATTTTCTGAAGAAACTGCAGTGTGAATGCTTGAATCTGAATGTATGCACTGAAATGAATTAATTACTGAATTTAAGTTAAAAATCTTGAATGAGATAAAAAAAAAAAACAACCCGAATTTAACCTGAAAACAAAAGTGCTGAACTGCTAAAAGCTGAAGGTTACACAGAAGAAGAAGTTGGAAAAAAGCTGAAAATGTTTTAATTGTAAATTAGAAAAACCTAAGAAATGAGAAAAGAACATTTAGAGTCAGAAAACATCTGAAAGAATATTAAAAGGTCATATTCTTTGAATCACTGAATGACTAAAATGTGATCCCTCCACTTGGACCCACACAGTTTAAAAAGTTTACATCTCTGAGCTTTGAAAGACAAGATGTTGGAAAAAGAACAACGATGGCGACGTTTTGAGGGTAAAATGATGGCTTTAACACTGTGGACACAGCAGCAGTTGAAAGAGAAGTGTTTAAGATGAATCTTGGCACAGTGGCAGGCAGAGCTCGTTAAGCAGGCAGGTGTGAGCCTGGTTGCTATAGTGACCGCACCCAATGGCTCCATACACACGGACACAGACATGCACCTCACTTTTGCTGCTTAAAATGAACAGAAAAGTCAGGCCGAAACAAATCGTTCCCAAATGAAAAGTAAAAGTCGTATTGACAAAATTCTTTCACTGTGAGCGACAGCAATGTCTAGTCTACCAAATTCTCAGTTTTCATGTCTGTGGAGTTTATTATATGGACGTGGTGACAGTGGAAAGACACCATGCTCTTCTGATTTTCAAACGAACCTTCTGAGCCATTTTAACATTAGAGTCTATGGAAGAGTTGGAGGGAGGAGGCTGTGCATTGGTGACATTTATGAAAGAACCATAACACCTAGTACAATAGTAAACACATTGGATGAAAGAGGACAGCGATGGCTACGTTTTGAGGGTAAAATCATACCTGTAGAGCAAACGCTGCGGACACAGCAGCAGTTTTAAAAAAGATTTTAAAATGAATTTTTTTGCTCCTCTCACTCTAGCAGTTGAGCTGTCTCACTCTAGCCCCAACATTCCGTCCCATACACACCCATTATAAATTTTGAAACGGGTGAAAAAACATCATGAAACTTAAACTGGAACTGAAGAAAAAGTATAATAGATATTGAAAAGATAAATACAAGTTGAATAGTTGAATGTCTTGTCTTCGTTTTAAAGTTTGAATGGTGGCTCTATGTCAATGTATGTGGAAGTAGTAAGAGTTTAAAAATGAGTAAGTTGAATGAGAATTTGAAGGGTCTCCCCATTGAAATACATGGGAAATTTTTGTTGAATAAAGTTGAATAAAATTAAAAATATAAATGTTAAAAATGAGAAAAGTAGAAGCAGTCATGTCCAAAAGAAGAGGAATCTAACGGTGTTTGAATGGTTTTTCTAAGTTGAACGGTTTTGAAGGAGTAGGCTTTCAAAAAACGTACGGAATAGATAATAATAAAATAGAACTAGAAAGTGCATTTTCTGAAGAAACTGCAGTGTGAATGCTTGAATCTGAATGTATGCACTGAAATGAATTAATTGCTGAATTTTGAGTTAAAAATATTGAATGAGATTAAAAAAAAACAAAAAAAACCCGAATTTAACCTGAAAACAAAGGCGCTGAACTGCTAAAAGCTGAAGGTTACACAGAAGAAGGAGTTGGAAAAAAACTGAAAATGTTTTAAATGTAAATTAGAAAACCCTAAGAAATGAGAAAAGAACATTTAGAGTCAGAAAACATCTGAATGAATATTAAAAGGTCATATTCTTTGAATCACTGAATGACTCAAATGTGATCCCTCCACTTTGATCCACACAGTTTAAAAAGTTTAAATGCCTGAGCTTTGAAAGACACGGTGTTGGAAAGAGAACAATAATGGCGACAATTTGAGGGTAAAATGATGGCTGTAACACTGTGGACACAGCAGCAGTTGAAAGAGAAGTGCTTAAGATGAATCTTGGCACAGTGGCAGGCAGAGCTCGTTAAGCAGGCAGGTGTGAGCCTGGTTGCTATAGTGACTGCACCCAATGGCTCCATACACACGTACACAGACATGCACCTCACTTTTGCTGCTTAAAATGAACAGAAAAGTCAGGCCCAAACAAATTCTTCCCAAATGAAAAGTACATGTCGTATTGACAAAATTCTTTCACCGTGAGCGACAGCCATGTCTAGTCTACCTAATTCTCAGTTTTCATGCCTGTGGAGTTTATTATATGGACGTGGTGACAGTGGAAAGACACCATGCTCTTCTGATTTTCAAACGAACCTTCTGAGCCATTTTAACATTAGAGTCTATGGAAGAGTTGGAGGGAGGAGGCTGTGCATTGGTGACATTTATGAAAGAACCATAACACCTAGTACAATAGTAAACACATTGGATGAAAGAGGACAGTGATGGCTACGTTTTGAGGGTAAAATCATACCTGTAGAGCAAACGCTGCGGACACAGCAGCAGTTTTAAAAAAGATTTTAAGATTAATTTTTTTGCTCCTCTCACTCTAGCAGTTGAGCTGCCTCACTCTAGCCCCAACATTCCGTCCCATACACACCCATTATAAACTCTGAAACGGGTGAAAAAACATCATGAAACTTAAACTGGAACTGAAGAAAAAGTATAATAGATATTGAAAAGATAAATACAAGTTGAATAGTTGAATGTCTTGTCTTCGTTTTAAAGTTTGAATGGTGGCTCTATGTCAATGTATGTGGAAGTAGTAAGAGTTTAAAAATGAGTAAGTTGAATGAGAATTTGAAGGGTCTCCCCATTGAAATACATGGGAAATTTTTGTTGAATAAAGTTGAATAAAATTAAAAATATAAATGTTAAAAATGAGAAAAATAGAAGCAGTCATGTCCAAAATAATAGGAATCTAACGATGTTTGAATGGTTTTTCTAAGTTGAACGGTTTTGAAGGAGTTAGATGCCAAAAAACGTACGGAATATGGAATAATAATAAAGATTTGAAGAACAATACTGTGAATGCTTTTCAAGCATTCACACTAACTAGAAAGTGCATTTTCTGAAGAAACTGCAGTGTGAATGCTTGAATCTGAATGTATGGACTGAAATGAATTAATTGCTGAATTTTGAGTTAAAAATTTTGAATGAGATAAAAAAAAAAGTCCAAATTTAACCTGAAAACAAAAGTGCTGAACTGCTAAAAGCTAAAGGTTAGACAGAAGAAGTTGGAAAAAAGCTGAAAATGTTTTAATTGTAAATTAGAAAACCCTAAGAAATGAGAAAGGAACATTTAGAGTCAGAAAACATCTGAATGAATATTAAAAGGTCATATTCTTTGAATCACTGAATGACTAAAATGTGATCCCTCCACTTGGATCCACACAGTTTAAAAAGTTTACATCTCTGAGCTTTGAAAGACAAGATGTTGGAAAGAGAACAACGTTTTGAGGGTAAAATGATGGCTGTAACACTGTGGACACAGCAGCAGTTGAAAGAGAAGTGTTTAAGATGAATCTTGGCAGAGTGAGAGAGAGAGCTTGTTAAGCAGGCAGGTGTGAGCCTGGTTGCTATAGTGACCGCACCCAATGGCTCCATACACACGCACACAGACATGCACCTCACTTTTGCTGCTTAAAATGAACAGAAAAGTCAGGCCGAAACAAATCGCTCCCAAATGAAAAGTAAAAGTCGTATTGACAAAATTCTTTCACCGTGAGCGACAGCAATGTCTAGTCTACCTAATTCTCAGTTTTCATGCCTGTGGAGCTTATTATATGGACATGGTGACAGTGGAAAGACACCATGCTCTTCTGATTTTCAAACGAACCTTCTGAGCCATTTTAACATTAGAGTCTATGGAAGAGTTGGAGGGAGGAGGCTGTGCATTGGTGACATTTATGAAAGAACCATAACACCTAGGACAATAGTAAACACATTGGATGAAAGAGGACAGCCATGGCTACGTTTTGAGGGTAAAATCATACCTGTAGAGCAAACGCTGCGGACACAGCAGCAGTTTTAAAAAAGATTTTAAGATTAATTTTTTTGCTCCTCTCACTCTAGCAGTTGAGCTGCCTCACTCTAGCCCCAACATTCCGTCCCATACACACCCATTATAAATTTTGAAACGGGTGAAAAAACATCATGAAACTTAAACTGGAACTGAAGAAAAAGTATAATAGATATTGAAAAGATAAATACAAGTTGAATAGTTGAATGTCTTGTCTTCGTTTTAAAGTTTGAATGGTGGCTCTATGTCAATGTATGTGGAAGTAGTAAGAGTTTAAAAATGAGTAAGTTGAATGAGAATTTGAAGGGTCTCCCCATTGAAATACATGGGAAATTTTTGTTGAATAAAGTTGAATAAAATTAAAAATATAAATGTTAAAAATGAGAAAAGTAGAAGCAGTCATGTCCAAAATAATAGGAATCTAATGGTGTTTGAATGGTTTTTCTAAGTTGAACGGTTTTGAAGGAGTAGGCTTTCAAAAAACGTACGGAATAAGAAAATATAATAATAAAGATTAGAAGAACAATACTGTGAATGCTTTTCAAGCATTCACACTAACTAGAAAGTGCATTTTCTGAAGAAACTGCAGTGTGAATGCTTGAATCTGAATGTATGCACTGAAATGAATTAATTACTGAATTTAAGTTAAAAATCTTGAATGAGATAAAAAAAAAACCCGAATTTAACCTGAAAACAAAAGTGCTGAACTGCTAAAAGCTGAAGGTTACACAGAAGAAGAAGTTGGAAAAAAGCTGAAAATGTTTTAATTGTAAATTAGAAAAACCTAAGAAATGAGAAAAGAAAATTTAGAGTCAGAAAACCTCCGAATGAATATTAAAAGTTCATATTCTTCTAATTGAAATGAACTTAAAAGATGAACAAACATTCTGCAGAAAATACAAACTTTAATATACAGCATGATGTTTTTCAGACATATACACATGTGTATATCATGTTTAATAGTATTACATACATCAATTTGTTTTGTATGTCATAGAAAATAACATAAAAATCTTAAGTCATATTTTACAGCTTCTTTCTGAAAAGGACTGGTAGAATAAAGAAAAATAACTAAATTAAATAACTAAATAAAAAATAATGAGCAACATATGAAATACATGAAAATTCAACTTTTAAAACCACAATCCTGAACCTTTAAATTGTGTTGGTTTCTTAGAACATGGCTGAACAGCTGTTTCTATCGGTCTACTTAATCTTCTGATCTGTCTACACATCTTTTTATTACTCATTCTTTTTTATGTTTTAATGTAAACAGAATCCACACAGTGGTAAAAGAGAACTGTATAGAGATTTGTGAGTAAACTCAAATGAAAGCCTAAGGTGGTGACACAGTTTAACACATGCAAATAATCAAATAAACACATTAGTCCTTTTTGTGAACATGGATAAATAAGTATCAATAGTTTACAGCATTGTTCAGCCATGCCACTAAATGCTTTTTTACACATTGTTTTAACCTGGGCTCAGACACAAAGTCCCAAATTTAGTTAGTCCCTGACTTTGAGTTGTGGTTATGACTAATTATTATACACAAGGCTTTATCTATCTAAACTCTAAGGACACAAATATGAAAAAACCTATACTTACCAGCTGATACCCCACACTACACACTAGGTGTGCCATGTGACCTGAAACTTTGGTACAAAATCATCATAATCATTCTGTTAACACTGTTTTTTAACACTGTTTGTGTTGCTGTTCAGCAGTTTAAAATGTTTTGATTGGATTACATGGAATGAATTTGAATTTTCTTGGGGGTTTTTGTATGTGTTTCGTTCTCAGCAGATTTTTTCTTCCATACTGTTGAATTCCAGTTACCACATTTCTGGTCATATGACATCCCAAGTGCCCACTTAAAAAAATCCCCACAGTTAATTCAACATTAAAACAAAATAAAAAAATGTTAAATAAATAAAGGTTTGCTCTGTGATGAAATATTAAATAAGCATACATTGTACAGAGCACTAACAATGAAAACAATCCTTTAGCCTGTTGATCAGAGAGAGGCAGTCATTATGTCCATTTAAAACCTGTAATCACAGAGCACAATGTTTCTGTGAAACTATGAAGTCCCATATGATCCTCATCATGTCCAGTGACTTCAGAGTGGATCCTCCCTGTCATCCGGCCAGTGTTTGATGTGTGGCAAGCAGCACAGAAGCAGGATAGCTGAGGACTTTAAAAGAAGAGCAGAAAACGGGAACATATGTAGTTGTAAATGTAAATATCAGTGATACTTGTCTTGTCAAAGGGAATAAAATAATGAAAATGTTAACTTACACACTCATTTAGAGAGGATCTTGACACTGCACAGAGGAGGCACAGTCAGTCTGACAATGATGGTGATCTCCAGGGATGTTTTCCTGCAGCAACATTCCTGCCAACTGGCCGTATGATCCAGAGTAGTTGGTTTGTAATGAACAGAAAGGTGTATATGTTAGGTAGTGTGCACTCAGAGCTGGTCCTAAGAAACAAACACATCCTGTAATAAACTGAATACCTGTAGTAGTGCTGCTGCAAATATGAAGCCCTTCTATCATGAGTGGTTTCAAAGAAGGTGTTTTGGAGGCTCGGTCACAGAAACTGTGCAGTCTGTTCAGTCCTGAGTGTCTCAGCTCTGATGGGGATGGATCACAGAGGGAAACACCTGAGTACAGACATTACAATACACTCTAACACTCCTAAGGTCAAGTGAAAACACAATTTAAACACTTTACAAAGAATGAATACATGTTTTCATGGAAATTATGTCATTAACCCTTTTTGTTGTGAGTAAATCTCACCGACTGCTTGTGGGACAAGCTAGAAGGAGGACTTATCACAGAATGTCTCCTGTGCTCCGGATGTGAAGTCTCACGCTCTGATCGTACGGCGATGAAGATGGTGATGATGAAGCCTCTCTGATCTGTGGCATTACAGTTTCTAGCTGCTATGTGCTTCACACTGTTGGATCTTACATGTGAAGCTTGGAGAAGACACAGGAGGACTGTGTCTCTCTTAAAAAAGAAAAAGAAAAAAGGAAACCTAACACCCCCCCCCCCCTCAGCTCCCACCGTAACCCCCCCCCCCCCCCACTCAACTCCCCAACCTCACACCATCCAATGTCTATACAAATGTAGGGTATCAGCTGGTAACAGAAAGCAAGTGTTACATATGTACTACTTATGTAACACTGCTGAAACATTTCTGGCCAGAAATGTGCAGTTATCAACCCAGACCCACCCTAATAAATGCACTGGCCGAAACATGATAAAAGCTCATAAAAATTTATGTTTCATCGAAAGATTTGTCCAAAAATATAATCGTATACTTTTGAAAAAGTTTAAAGTTTATAACAAACCAAAATAATAACATTTTTGTAAATAGTATTTCAAAATAGAGGCACACATAAAGTGGCTTAACTGTCATTATTGCTGTAATTAGGTTTGTTTGTTTGTTTGTTTGTTTGTTCTTTTAAAAAGCAACCTTTAGTCATTATTGTTCTCTCAGAAACAATGAAGAAGCTGTTGAACATTTATGTGTTGTGTAGGCAATCCTCTGGTCCACCCTCCCTCCCTCCCAGCCACAGTGAGACTGGGGCAGCCTGGCAGGATGTTGAAGCCTGGCTGCAGAGAGGATATGCCTACACTATTCATTTTAAACTACTATATTTGATTTTTCTGACATTTATAGGTTACTGTTAGTGAATTTTAGATTTTCTGTAATAAATAAAATTGTCATCTTTTACTGATATCATTACTTAATTCATGTAATTGTATTTTATGTAAACAATTCAACCATTATACTGCAATGCAGGGCGTCAACTTTTAAATATCGCTCTACTTTCTTAAGTCATTCAAAAATATAGAAATTACTTACTGTATTCAAAGATCTAGATCATGAATCATCACAGGACAATACACAGTATACTGGGTCATGGTAACTATGGTATGTCTTCATGACTCCAGAATGGAGACATCGATCTGACTGAGAAATGAAAATTAGGTCAAGCAGTGTGTTCTTCTCTGTGGTAGGGGCAGTGATGACCTGTGCGTATCCCCTAGACTCAAACAGCTCCAGGATTGGTTTGTTTGCACTGGATAAAACATTCTCATTAAAATCACCACAAACTATGATGGGATGACAGTCCATGATCTCCAATGAGTCTAATAGGCTTACCAGGTTTTTCAGGAATGGCCTCAGAGTGTAGTCTGGAGGTCTGTATACAACTGCAATCAGAGCACTGACTGGTGCTTCAACCTTTAAAGCCAGAAATTCAAGGTCAGTTACATTATGGATGTACTGTTTTTCATGCACTTGAATGTCACTTTTCACATAAACAGCAACTCCACCACCACTTCTGTTTGCCATCTGGGGAAAGTTTGTGTAGGACAGGTGTCTGTTGCGTTTGAACAAATTGTAATTTTCCAAGTGGAGACTCTCTGCGACAAAAGAGCCCCGCAGGTGTGTTTCTGTTAGGCACAAAACATCTGCTAGACACAATTCATGGTGACTTTTGATGTCATTAATGTGAGCTGGCAGTCCCTCTGTATTATGATGAACAATGGTGAAAACCTCTGACCTGCTCAGTGTTTGCCTCACGTGTAGAAGAGGCATCATGTCATCAAGGTTGGCTTGTCTCATGTTCTCAAGCGCTGCAGTGATTTCTGGGTTGGTGAATATTTTTTTCTCTTCCATATCAAGAAGATACAGTCCACTGAGAGACGTCACTCTACTGACAGCTACGTAGGCCATGCCGGGCTCAAAAATGCTCTTAAGAGAGACAACAGCTGATGTAGTTGTCATACCCTGTACCTTATGTATTGTACATGCAAAGGCCAGCTTCACTGGGAACTGTCTTCGTACCACTCCTTTCTGCTTCAGATTCTCCTCTGCTCTCTCAATGTACACCATGTCGTCTGCTGGTGTGCGGTTATTCTTTCCAGATGTCTCATTATCCATTTTAAGTCCAAGCTTGATGATGTGTTGGTCGTTTTCAGAGTGAACTACTCTAAGTAGTATTCCAAAAGCTCCATTAACCAAACCATTTTGTATGTCAATGTTTCTGGTGAGCATGACACGAGCTCCTTCTGCAACTTTCAGTGTGTCTGGTAACTCGTTTTTACCTCCTTTCAATGGTCTGTCTTGAAGTGCCATTCTGCCAGTTCTAGGATCTTTTCTATAATCATCTGCATGGATGTCAATGATATGAGTGTGGAGCAGAGCCAGTGTTGCAGAGTTGTGTGCATCCACTTCTTTATTAGTTGCAAAAATGTGCAACGCATCAGTTGGACAAAGGGCTGGTTCAGTTATGGCCTGTGACAACAAATTTCTATCTGCTTCGCAAAGCTCATCCAACTTTCCTTTCACACGAATTCTGTTCAGCATCTCTGCAAAGACAACATCATCTTTCTGACGCATAATCTCAGTCAGAGTGATCATCTGAAAATGCTCCCGCCACAGGTCGATCTCAGACGGGTCGTGCACACAGAGAGGTTTAGACTGTCGCACTGGGGGTAGCTGATAGAAGTCTCCGACAGCAATGACTGACATGCCTCCAAAGGGTCTCCGAGTCCCTTTGATCTGTTTGAGTCTTGCATCTACATATGCAAACAGATGTCTTGACACCATAGACACTTCGTCAATGACGATTATTTCAGCATTCAAAAGTTCTGATCTGACTTCATCCAGCTGATTGCCAAGTCCCTGAATGGGAGGTTTTAAGCTTCTAGGCAGCTTGAGAAGAGAATGCAGTGTTGTTCCAGAAATGTTAAAAGCTGCAGTCCCAGTGAAAGCAGTTAACAGGACAGTGGGTTTTGATATGTCAACGTCGTCTGCATATCTGGGCACTTTGCTCAGTATCTTAGATGCTTCTGAGTAGATGCATTTGATAAGATGTGATTTTCCTGTTCCAGCACCACCATTAATATAAAAGAAAAACTGCTCTGGATTTAGAGCACAGACTCTTTTAATGCACCAGTCTCTAACTGCATAAAATATGCAGGCTTGCTTCTTGTTCAGATTCTGAAACATCTGACGTAACAATGTGGGATCAATAGCAGGGGGTTCCCTGATGGCTCTGACTTCTGTTGAAGCATCAGCCTGACGGCTGTAGTCGGGCACATCTTCCTGTTCATTTTCATTGTCTCGCTCTCTTTCTTGTTCAACAAGTGGCAACCTTACGAGATCTGATTCAGGTGCCAGATTACACCATTCGTCAGTCACACCTCTGTTCTGCTCATATTCCTCAACAGCGCTCTCGATCTCCTCACTGTTTTTCTCATATTTTTCTCTGTTTCTTTTGACAATGTGTTGCACGTACTCAAGATGGTCAGTACCTGGTAGCTGTACACAGCCAGCACCATAGAAAGCCTGATAGGTTGGCAACGATGGTGTTTTCAGTTCGTGGTCTGAACGATGAGGAAGGTACAGTTTAAGCAGTCTTCCGTAATATTGCTCTGGATGTTTTTCTTGTGAGCAGCGGTGAAATCTGATGATAGCAGGCTTATTGTTTTTGCGCCTTTGCACAAACCCCATCTCATTGAGAAGGGGCAAAACATCTTTACCTTTTTTCTGTTGGCCATAGACAATCCTGCAAGTAGCAGCAAAGTCTGCCATGCACATCTCCTCATACTCTGGTGTTTCAGGTCTGGCTTTGTATTTGTCATTCAAAGATGTCATCCAAACATTGGAAGACTCAGGTGTTGTGTTGTCCAGAACTGACAGGGGACGACTCATTTTCACAGGATTATCATCAGTTGGAATGAATATTACAGCACGTGAGCATTGCTTCATGTGAAGACCACATGCACGAGCAACACACTCCTGTGCACTGATCTCTCGCTTCTTTGAATATGCCTGCATGACGGCTCTCATTTCATCGCACTCATTTACACTGTCTTTATGGGAGTTCTCAATGACAGTTTTCAGGTACTCAGATAGCCCGCCCTCTTTTTTTGATATATATTTCATTAAATAATTTGCAGCACCAAAAGCATCTAAAACAAAGCTTGTGTCGATATTACTGTTCCAGGCTTCAAGCAGATGTGGATTATAGCCGTTTATCCAAGAGTCTTTTGGATCACGCTTTAGTATGATCGTACTCCTCATGTTCATTTTATTCAGGTATCTCTGATATTCTGCATGTGTCAACTTGCATCTTTCCAAGAGCTGCTCTAAACTCATGGAAGCAGTTTCAGGTTCATTCAGCAGCTGGTTCAGTGGTCTGAGCTTGTTCTTTGCCGTTTCTACTTCCAGTGCATCATCCTCACTGGGTCTTGTGATCATTGTCTCATTGCAGGGTGGTTTGGGAAAACCAAAACGGCACCCGGAGCTTAAACTCCTAAAGCACGTCTTTGTGTGGTTCTTACTGTGTTTTTGCACTTCTGTTACTTTTTTGTACAGTTCAGGTTGTTTATGTGGATCAGGCAGCTGAGCTGTGATGTATTTGTTTATAAAATCAAGAACAGTTTGCTCATCATCCTCCTCAAACACAGGAGCACCTTCTACCCACAGGAGGCAGTGTATGTGTGGGCTTCCTCTGTGCTGAAACTCAACTCTGTAAAAGTAGTCAATGACTTTGCCAAGTGGCTCTGCGGGAGATAAGAGTAAATCTCTGAATAATGCTTCAACTCTCTTGTCAAACATGCGCATTGTTGTGACAGGATTGCTTCTCAGGATGTCACACTTTGCTGACCAGTCGAGTCCTTCAAAATTCACTTGTTCACCTTGCTGCCTTGTTATTGCCTCGATCACTTCAGGCCAGCGCATTTCAGCAGCTGAAAATGTGCAAAAGAACGTGGGAGTTCCCAACTGTCTGATCATGGCAAAAAGATCTCTTGTTGTTTTCTCCCAATAGGCTGGGGTTCCTCTCAGAGGCTGCATGAATCTCACTGCATCTTTATTTCGCACCAGTTTCTCCACCTCATGTTTATCTTGTAACATGCCTGAGGTTATTTTTCTACCATCTCTGGTCAGAGGCTTTGCCTTCCTTAACTGTACTGTCATGCTGGATGTAGCCAAGTGTATTTCAGTCACAAACTGTGCAAAGAACAAATAGTTTGTGTCTTTGGCAAAACGATCATCAATGCAGAAAAGTCTTGATTTGAAATACCCACTGGGGGATACTTTGATCAGCCTTCTTTCATCAAGTGTGTTTTGGCCTGTAGGAAACTGCACAGGGAAGGCCATGGCCTCCAGTTTAGGTGTTTTGAAAAAACTTATTGGATTGTTTCTCTCTGCAGGAGCAACAGAGTAGATTCCTTCACTGAAACATAATATCTCCTCAGCCACATCAGGGGGCTGCAAACAGGACTCGAGTGCAAAACCACCATTAGTCAGTCCATCTGCTTGCTCTGAATCATCTCTCATCTGTTCATGCGATTGTTCACCATCACAGGGTAACGTGTCAATGTCCTGTTCATTTTTATTTTGTGCTTCACTCAGTGCATTTTTCTCACAGCTGTCAATTTCCATTAAATCAGCCTCATCATAATCGTCCTCATTCATGTTTTCATCATCATCATCATCTTCATCAGGAAGTGTTGGATCACACAGCTCAGCATCATCTCTGATGCTCACATCCTTATACTGTGGGTGAATCTGCTTGAGTTTATGCAGTGCTTGCACAAGTTTAGACCAGCTTACAGTCTGAAACAGCTGATGACCTTTGTAAGACAAGCGTCTCTTCAGTTTTACTCTCATGACCTGAGAATTAATTCTCAATCGAGGCAATGCTTCAACAGTTTCCTGTACCTCGGATGGGACACAGACCACATTTCCTCTAATTGCTCTTTGTCTGCCTTTGGGAAGAGGAATGATCTTGGCAAATGGTATGCACTTGGCTATGAGATGTCTCTCCAGTATGTTGAGATCAGACAGTTCAGGTGGAATATCAGCAAGATTCAGTTTATTGGCAACAGCAAGTGCTGGCATGGATCCATTTTTAAGATGATCGTGGCAGGTGTGACAAATCCACTCTCTCTTTCTCTCATCAGGCACTTTGCACTGCTCATTTCTGCAGTTTTCATCACAAACATGAACATACTTTCCTGTCAAACATGTTGCAACCACATGTGGGTTTTTGACATAATTTGACCTTCTGCAGGGTCGTACTTGGTTTGGAAATGAAGCCTTGAAGCATACAGTACATGGGTATGATGGTCCAACTTTGATTTGTGATTTGAACACAGATATGGCCTCGTTGATCACACTGTTGTCACTCTCTTGGGTTTGTCTGTTCACCCATCTGTATTTCCTTTTTATTTTCATTGCACATCTCATGTTGTGCATAATCCTGAATGCAAGATTACTTTGATACCTGTCTCGCATTAGTTGTTTCATTAGTTGTCTGTGTCTCTCTCTGAATGCATTGTCATGTGCATAACGCTGAGTCACTCGAGATCTCTGTCTCTCTCTGAATTCAGGGTTTTCTTGATACCTTTTAGTTATATAGTTTTTTTGTTTTTGTCTAAATTCAGCATTTTCATTATAACGTCTTTTAACATATTGTTGTTGTTTCTGTCTAACTTTAGCATTTTCAGAAAAATGTCTCTTAATATATTCTTTTTGTTTGTGTCTAAATTCAGCATTGTCATAATAACGTCTTTTAATATATTGTTGTTTTTTCTGCCTGAATTCATCATTCTCACAGTAACGTCTTTTCATATACTGTTGTTGCTTCCGTTTAACTTCAGGGTTCTTTTTATATGCCTCGCTTGTGCAAGATTTTTTCTTTTCTTGGTATTCTTTGTTTGAAGCATACTTTTGTCGTTCTTTCCTTTTTTGATTTTCTTTTCTTTGATTTCTGGTTTTCTCTGATGCCATTAATCGTCTTTTCATTTTTCGCCTTTGATGTTTATTAACTTTTGTCAGTTTACAGATTTTCTGAAAAACTTCATCAGAAAGATCACAGGCAGCACCATTTTTTATTGCAGCATTTGATTGACATGAAAAAGCATCATTTGATAAAAGGAAATTAAATTGACTGGATTGGTCTTCAGTTGGTATATTAGTAAATTCATTCTCATGAGCTTCATATGATGTGAACTCAGTAATGTAGACTTCTTGTTGTTTCACCAGTGGTGTACAAACAGACATTGGAGAGATCTCAGTAAGATCAGTGGTTGTGTTTCTCCTTGGAGTAGAGGGGTTTGCTTCATCAACAGTTGTATCAGAGTGAGTAGGTGCCACAGCAGTGGCGGCTGTTGGTCTGCAGACTGTGTCTGTGATAGTATCACTCAGATTGACTGTGCGCACACTGTAAAACTGCACAGGCTTCAGTTCATAGTTACAAGAGGGTGATATCTCCATCATTTCATAAGAATCTTGGAGCCTCTTAATCATGTCACTCAGGACTGTGAATTTCAGCATCACTGCTGTACCACGATTACATGACCATAGTGGTAGAGGAAGACCACTGGGTGTTCTGGAGTGTGGATCAAAGAAACCATATTTGCCTGATGTGGATCTGAACACTGCGATACACAATCCACTCATAATCAGTAAGGCATACTGCACATCTGACAACAGGCAGCTCAGTCCTGCTTCTAAGCTCAGAAAGGTATCTACTGCCTCCTCTGGAGGTTCTTCAAATGTCCCATACCGGGAAGGCTGTGTCATGTCAACATGATATATAGACCTACGAGCATCAACTTTGTCTGGCAGCTCATCGGTTGCCAAATGAATATTTTTAGGAAATCTTTTCTTGGCCTCTTTGTACATCACATCACCTTTATCCAAGACCAGATTAAGGCCAGCTGTAGTCAGGTTTTCATTCTCATGAAGGAATGCAAGAAATGTGAGTGAGTTACATGTGCACTGCTTGTTTCTGGAGTCTCCATATTTAGGATGAGCCTGGCTGCGAGATGCACAGATATGTGTAACAGAGGGCTGGTTTTCAAAGTTCACTCTTTCTGCATGAGATGGTCCTGCCACATCACTGTGACGGCCTCTTTTTACAATATCAGCATAACCCACCTGTGGGGCACTTGACACCTCAGGTTGGTCTCTATGGTTTACCTGATGATCATTAAATTCATGCTGCAATCCAATCTTTACAGCATCTGCATAGGATACCTGTTGTACATGTGCAGGAACATGTTGACCTGCCTGTTTGACACCATCAGCATTGGTCTTTGCAGACACAAAGTCTTCTGCAGAGCTCTGAGGAAAATCACACTCAGCTTGTTCACATGTTGGTACTTCATGAAACTCATGGAACTTCTTCCAGCGTTGTTTTGCAGCTTGTGACTTTTTCTGCTTCCTTGGCATTTTTACACAAGTGTTTCTCTTAGTCTTTAGAAAATATGTTTATAAAATAAGAGTGGCACAGAGCAGGAGATGTTTTCTTTGTCTTTATATTTCAGTTTTTATTTCTCAGGAACAGATGTCTTTGTTTGTTTGACAGTTTGTCAGTCGAGAGAATAATATGCACTCTCTTTATTGGCTTGGCACAACTTAGCAGCAAGCGCAAAGTGAAAAACAGGTAGAGAGAAAATTTAGAAGAGAGAACAGACAGAGCAGGAGAAACACGGCTGGGAAATCACAATCAAACCGTGAATTAGAATTTTCTTTATTTGTTCAGTTTGTTC
Source organism: Copadichromis virginalis (assembly GCF_057382275.1). NCBI lineage: Eukaryota > Metazoa > Chordata > Actinopteri > Cichliformes > Cichlidae > Copadichromis > Copadichromis virginalis. Next base: position 38,308,473 of record NC_140635.1, on the reverse strand, counting down.
TCAGGTAGAGGCAATATGCACTCTTTATTGCTTTAATGGCTTGGCATTTTTCAGCAGCAAGCCAAGAGTGAAAAACAGGTAGAGAGAAAATTTAGCAGAGAGAACAGACAGAGCAGGAGAGACACGGCTTTAAATCAAACCGCAGAGTTTTCTTTGTTTGTTCAGTTTGTTCTCAGGTTGAGGCAAAATATGCACTCTTTATTGTTTTATTGGCTTGTGCATTTTTCAGCAGCAAGCCAAAGAGTGAAAAACAGGTAGAGAGAAAATTTAGCAGAGAGAACAGACAGAGCAGGAGAGACACGGCTTTAAATCAAACCGCAATAAGATTCTTGGTTTGGCAAAATTTCTCACAAACCACAGGGTGAAATACAGATGGAAAGAAGGCAGAGACAACAGGTGGAGTAGGACAGAAGATAGAGGGGTTGGGGGGTTGGGATGTGAGATAGAAGACTGGAGATCTGGTCCTTGTTCTTCTTCTGCACACTGTGAACAAAAAACAAGAAAAAAAAATAATTTTAATAAAATGATATCACATGGTAATTGTATGAACTAATTGTGACTACTGAAAAAGGGCAAAACAAATATTCAAGCTAAACTGTTGTCGGCTGCCATGTGCAAAAAGTTGCACAATTTGGCACTTTTAAAAAGAATAAATATTTAATTAAATTCAGCAATAATATTTTTAAATACAAATATGATTGAGTGAATTGTTAACTAATCACATGTAATGTGCAAAAATGTACGAAAAAAATATTTTAGCCCAATTGTTAAGCTGAACTTATGTGTATTTATTATAAAAATGTGTTTAAAAGGTCTAGCACAAAGTTTGAACCCATCACTTTAAAGCTTATATTAGTCAGACTCTTTTTTTAAAAATTTGGTGTACTTCTCTAACAGTATGTGCACACCTACCAGGCAAAGCACAGATGTGAGTCAAGTTCCTGAAAGTGTAAGACAAGAAATAACATGTTAGTTGTCTGTACAGTGTTATCAGACTAACAAAAAAACAAAGCCCACACGACATGATACACTGAACTTATAGTCAGCAGGGTAATTATAGAGTAATATAGCACACCAGCTGATACAGCAGCCATTTTATAATTCAAACTAATTAACTGAAGTATTTATTTAAGTACTTATATAAGGCTACTGTTAGACTGTTACTAGCCTTAGCATCGCTGCTAACGCTAGCATTCCTGCTAGCGTTAGCACTGCTGGTAGAACTAGCACTCTTACTGTTAAAACTGAGGCACAATGGCAATAATAAAGCTCATTTGTTACTTTTGTCTCACTGACCGCCAATAAATATCACAGGAATATCACAGGAATATTCTTTTTGTCAGTTAAAAACTGCTAAGGCTAGTGTTGGCACTATAGCTAGCGTTAGCATTGATGCTAGCATTAGCATCGAAGCTAGCATTAGCACTGCTACTAACAGCAAAAGTCATGAAGTACTCTTACTGTTAAAACTGAGGCACAATGGCAATAATAAATCTCATTTGTTACTTTTGTCTCACTGACCGCCAATAAATATCACAGGAATATCACAAGAATATTCTTTTTGTCAGTTAACAACTGCTAAGGCTAGTGTTAGCACTATAGCTAGCATTAGCATTGAAGCTAGCGTTAGCACTGCTGCTAACAGCAAAAGTCATAAACCTATATAAATGGTAGCAAAGGTTATTCTTTTTTTGCTTTCTTTATTCTGTGAACTCTGTTGAACTTTAAAAAGACTTGATATGTGAGTTTAAATGTCAAACATGTATTTTTACCATCATAAAATTAAAACAGTGCTGTACTGAGTGTATTGTACTTACCACAGCAGAGAGCAAAGCGGAATGACGGCAGTTGGTGCAGTGATTAGTTAAAGACTGATGAGGCGTTCAGGTGGTGCTTGGAAATTTGAGCATCAGTTTGAACATCAATAATGAGCATATATATTTCTCTGTCATAGAGAGACAGAGAAAAAAATACACAAGACTCACCAGCATACAAATTGGTACTTTTTCTCTTTATGTCACTCATTCGCTTATACTCAGGAAAGAGGGCAACTGGCATTAAATTAGCAAATAAAAAGTATGTCATCTTGAACTGTTTTATGGATTTTATTTTAAGACTACTTTGAGCGTATTCGTGGGGAGATAAACTATACAGACTAAAAACAGAGACATTAAATGAGATTCGATTATTTAAAATGTGGGAAAATACACTACAGACAGGTAGATGCTGTGAGCTTTAATTATCCAGTCAGAAAAGATTATTTTAAAGTCATCAACTGACTAAAACTGCCGAGGTATGAAAAACCTGTGTGGAGAAGACAAGTCCACCAATACACAATCAACTTGAATTTAACAGGGCAATAATTCAGGGCTCTATTCAGTTAGCCTATATTAACTACTGACATACTGTTAATCTGTGGCAAAAGCCTGTCAAACCTGTCTTATTGTACCTATTGAAAAAGTTAATCTTACTACAACTGCTTAGATGTAACACACATTTTTGATTTAATCTTGGCAGAGTGAGAGACAGAGCTCGTTAAGCAGGCAGGTGTGAGCCTGGTTGCTATAGTGACTGCACCCAAGGGCTCCATACACACGTACAGAGACATGCACCTCACTTTTGCTGCTTAAAATGAACAGAAAAGTCAGGCCGAAACAAATCGCTCCCAAATGAAAAGTAAAAGTCGTATTGACAAAATTCTTTCACCGTGAGCGACAGCAATGTCTAGTCTACCTAATTCTCAGTTTTCATGCCTGTGGAGCTTATTATATGGACGTGGTGACAGTGGAAAGACACCATGCTCTTCTGATTTTCAAACGAACCTTCTGAGCCATTTTAACATTAGTCTATGGAAGAGTTGGAGGGAGGAGGCTGTGCATTGGTGACATTTATGAAAGAACCATAACACCTAGTACAATAGTAAACACATTGGATGAAAGAGGACAGCGATGGCTACGTTTTGAGGGTAAAATCATACCTGTAGAGCAAACGCTGCGGACACAGCAGCAGTTTTAAAAAAGATTTTAAGATTAATTTTTTTGCTCCTCTCACTCTAGCAGTTGAGCTGCCTCACTCTAGCCCCAACATTCCGTCCCATACACACCCATTATAAACTCTGAAACGGGTGAAAAAACATCATGAAACTTAAACTGGAACTGAAGAAAAAGTATAATAGATATTGAAAAGATAAATACAAGTTGAATAGTTGAATGTCTTGTCTTCGTTTTAAAGTTTGAATGGTGGCTCTACGTCAATGTATGTGGAAGTAGATACAGTTTAAAGAGGAGTAAGTTGAATGAGAATTTGAAGGGTCTCTCCATTGAAATGCATGGGAAATTTTTGTTGAAAAAAGTTGAATAAAATTAAAAATATAAATGTTAAAAATGAGAAAAGTAGAAGCAGTCATGTCCAAAAGAAGAGGAATCTAATGGTGTTTGAATGGTTTTTCTAAGTTGAACGGTTTTGAAGGAGATAGACGCACCCAATGGCTCCATACACACGACACAGACATGCACCTCACTTTTGCTGCTTAAAATGAACAGAAATGTCAGGCCGAAACAAATTCTTCCCAAATTAAAAGTACATGTCGTATTGACAAAATTCTTTCACCGTGAGCGACAGCAATGTCTAGTCTACCAAATTCTCAGTTTTCATGCCTGTGGAGTTTATTATATGGGCGTGGTGACAGTGTAAAGACACCATGCTCTTCTGATTTTCAAACGAACCTTCTGAGCCATTTTAACATTAGAGTCTATGGAAGAGTTGGAGGGAGGAGGCTGTGCATTGGTGACATTTATGAAAGAACCATAACACCTAGTACAATAGTAAACACATTGGATGAAAGAGGACAGCGATGGCTACGTTTTGAGGGAAAAATCATACCTGTAGAGCAAACGCTGCGGACAAAGCAGCAGTTTTAAAAAAGATTTTAAGATTAAATTTTTTTGCTCCTCTCACTCTAGCAGTTGAGCTGTCTCACTCTAGCCCCAACATTCCGTCCCATACACACCCATTATAAACTCTGAAACGGGTGAAAAAACATCATGAAACTTAAACTGGAACTGAAGAAAAAGTATAATAGATATTGAAAAGATAAATACAAGTTGGATAGTTGAATGTCTTGTCTTCGTTTTAAAGTTTGAATGGTGGCTCTATGTCAACGTATGTTGAAGTAGTAAGAGTTTAAATATGAGTAAGTTGAATGAGGATTTGAAGGGTCTCCCCATTGAAATACATTATAAATTTTTGTTGAATAAAGTTGAATAAAATTAAAAATATAAATGTTAAAAATGAGAAAAATAGAAGCAGTCTTGTCCAAAAGAAGAGGAATCTGAAGGTGTTTGAATGGTTTTTCTAAGTTGAACGGTTTTGAAGGAGTTAGATGCCAAAAAACGTACGGAATATGGAATAATAGATAATAAGAAAGATTAGAATAACAATACTGTGAATGCTTTTCAAGCATTCACACTAATAATAATAAAGATTACAACAACAATACTGTGAATGCTTTTCAAGCATTCACACTAATAATAATAAAGATTCGAATAACAATACTGTGAATGCTTTTCAAGCATTCACACTAATAATAATAATAAAGATTAGAAGAACAATACTGTGAATGCTTTTCAAGCATTCACACTAATAAAGATTAGAAGAACAATACTGTGAATGCTTTTCAAGCATTCACACTAATAATATGTACAGAACTGAGAGAATGTCCACGATGTGTCACATGAGTAATATATGGCCTGAGGATGTTATTCAAATAAATTATAGATTGTGCTGAAAAACGGTAACGTTTGCACAGAAACTCATCAGGAAATGATAAAATGTCCAAACGCGCTCTGATCACTCTCTCCCGGCGGAGAGCTCTGCAGAGAATTTGGGCTTCACGATCTACTGGCTCTTCAAGGAAGTGGCACGCCATGTCCGACACTTCCTACTGTCAGGTTTCCGACAAAGGGGCGGAGACAGTCAGGGTTAGTTGTAGTAAACCTGCTAGGGAGCAGGTTAGCTTCACGGCGTGTGTCGTCATAGTGACTCACTCAGGCTTCAGCTGAACTCGCTTTGTGAAACCGAAAAACCAGAGTTTTCGTTAACTCAGGGTATACTTACTCAGTTTTTCCACTAAACCGGCTTCCTGAAACAGGGCCCTGTTCATTCTAATTCTGTTGTTTTGATTCAAATTCCATTGTTTTTCCATTGAACTGAATTTGAATCAAAACAATGGAATTTGAATGAAAACAACAGAATTAGAATGAAAACAATGGACTATTAATACATTCTAATTCCGTTGTTGTCATTCAAACTCTGTTCTGTACATTTCAATTCAGTTTGTTTTATTCTAATTCCATTGTTTTCATTCAAACTCTGTTCTGTACATTCTAATTCCGTTTTTTTCATTCAAACTCTGTTCTGTACATTTCTATTCTGTTGTTTTGATTCAAATTCCATTGTTTTTATTCAAACTCTGTTTTGTACATTCTACTTCCGTTTTTCATTCAAACCCTGTTCTGTATATTCTAATTCTGTTGTTTTCATTCAAAGTCTGTTCTGTACATTCTAATTCCGTTGTTTTCATTCAAACTCTGTTCTGTACATTCTAATTCCGTTGTTTTCATTCAAACTCTATTCTGTACATTCTAATTCCGTTGTTTTCATTCAAACTCTGTTCTGTACATTTCAATTCTGTTTTTTTTATTCTAATTCCGTTGTTTTCATTCAAACTCTGTTCTGTACATTCTAATTCCGTTTTTTTTTTCATTCAAACTCTGTTCTGTACATTTCTATTCTGTTGTTTTGATTCAAATTCCATTGTTTTTATTCAAACTCTGTTTTGTACATTCTACTTCCGTTTTTCATTCAAACTCTGTTCTGTATATTCTAATTCTGTTGTTTTCATTCAAAGTCTGTTCTGTACATTCTAATTCCGTTGTTTTCATTCAAACTCTGTTCTGTACATTCTAATTCCGTTGTTTTCATTCAAACTCTGTTCTGTACATTCTAATTCCGTTGTTTACATTCAAACTCTGTTCTGTACATTTCAATTCTGTTGTTTTGATTCAAATTCCATTGTTTTCATTCAAATTCTGTTCTCTACATTCTAATTCCGTTGTTTTCATTCAAACTCTGTTCTGTACATTTTAATTCCGTTGTTTTGATTCAAATTCCATTGTTTTCTTTCAAATTCTGTTCTCTACATTCTAATTCCGTTGTTTTCATTCAAACTCTGTTCTGTACATTCTAATTCCGTTTTTTTCATTCAAACTCTGTTCTGTACATTTCTATTCTGTTGTTTTGATTCAAATTCCATTGTTTTCATTCAAACTCTGTTTTGTACATTCTACTTCCGTTTTTCATTCAAACTCTGTTCTGTATATTCTAATTCTGTTGTTTTCATTCAAAGTCTGTTCTGTACATTCTAATTCCGTTGTTTTCATTCAAACTCTGTTCTGTACATTCTAATTCCGTTGTTTTCATTCAAACTCTATTCTGTACATTCTAATTCCGTTGTTTTCATTCAAACTCTGTTCTGTACATTTCAATTCTGTTTTTTTTATTCTAATTCCGTTGTTTTCATTCAAACTCTGTTCTGTACATTCTAATTCCGTTTTTTTTTTCATTCAAACTCTGTTCTGTACATTTCTATTCTGTTGTTTTGATTCAAATTCCATTGTTTTTATTCAAACTCTGTTTTGTACATTCTACTTCCGTTTTTCATTCAAACTCTGTTCTGTATATTCTAATTCTGTTGTTTTCATTCAAAGTCTGTTCTGTACATTCTAATTCCGTTGTTTTCATTCAAACTCTGTTCTGTACATTCTAATTCCGTTGTTTTCATTCAAACTCTGTTCTGTACATTCTAATTCCGTTGTTTACATTCAAACTCTGTTCTGTACATTTCAATTCTGTTGTTTTGATTCAAATTCCATTGTTTTCTTTCAAATTCTGTTCTCTACATTCTAATTCCGTTGTTTTCATTCAAACTCTGTTCTGTACATTTTAATTCCGTTGTTTTGATTCAAATTCCATTGTTTTCTTTCAAATTCTGTTCTCTACATTCTAATTCCGTTGTTTTCATTCAAACTCTGTTCTGTACATTTTAATTCCGTTGTTTTGATTCAAATTCCATTGTTTTCTTTCAAATTCTGTTCTCTACATTCTAATTCCGTTGTTTTCATTCAAACTCTGTTCTGTACATTTTAATTCCGTTGTTTTCATTCAAACTCTGTTCTGTACATTCTAATTCTGTTGTTTTCATTCAAATTCTGTTCTGTACATTCTAATTCCGTTGTTTTCATTCAAATTCCATTGTTTTGATTCAAATTCAGTTCTGTTCATTCTAATTCTGTTGTTTTGATTCAAATTCCATTGTTTTTCCATTGAACTGAATTTGAATCAAAACAATGGTATTTGAATGAAAACAACAGAATTAGAATGAAAACAATGGACTATTAATACATTCTAATTCCGTTGTTTACATTCAAACTCTGTTCTGTACATTTCTATTCTGTTGTTTTGATTCAAATTCCATTGTTTTTATTCAAACTCTGTTTTGTACATTCTACTTCCGTTTTTCATTCAAACTCTGTTCTGTATATTCTAATTCTGTTGTTTTCATTCAAAGTCTGTTCTGTACATTCTAATTCCGTTGTTTTCATTCAAACTCTGTTCTGTACATTCTAATTCCGTTGTTTTCATTCAAACTCTGTTCTGTACATTCTAATTCCGTTGTTTTCATTCAAACTCTGTTCTGTACATTCTAATTCCGTTGTTTTCATTCAAACTCTATTCTGTACATTCTAATTCCGTTGTTTTCATTCAAACTCTGTTCTGTACATTTCAATTCTGTTTTTTTTATTCTAATTCCGTTGTTTTCATTCAAACTCTGTTCTGTACATTCTAATTCCGTTTTTTTTTTCATTCAAACTCTGTTCTGTACATTTCTATTCTGTTGTTTTGATTCAAATTCCATTGTTTTTATTCAAACTCTGTTTTGTACATTCTACTTCCGTTTTTCATTCAAACTCTGTTCTGTATATTCTAATTCTGTTGTTTTCATTCAAAGTCTGTTCTGTACATTCTAATTCCGTTGTTTTCATTCAAACTCTGTTCTGTACATTCTAATTCCGTTGTTTTCATTCAAACTCTGTTCTGTACATTCTAATTCCGTTGTTTACATTCAAACTCTGTTCTGTACATTTCAATTCTGTTGTTTTGATTCAAATTCCATTGTTTTCTTTCAAATTCTGTTCTCTACATTCTAATTCCGTTGTTTTCATTCAAACTCTGTTCTGTACATTTTAATTCCGTTGTTTTGATTCAAATTCCATTGTTTTCTTTCAAATTCTGTTCTCTACATTCTAATTCCATTGTTTTCTTTCAAATTCTGTTCTCTACATTCTAATTCCGTTGTTTTCTTTCAAATTCTGTTCTCTACATTCTAATTCCGTTGTTTTCATTCAAACTCTGTTCTGTACATTTTAATTCCGTTGTTTTCATTCAAACTCTGTTCTGTACATTCTAATTCTGTTGTTTTCATTCAAATTCTGTTCTGTACATTCTAATTCCGTTGTTTTCATTCAAATTCCATTGTTTTGATTCAAATTCAGTTCTGTTCATTCTAATTCTGTTGTTTTGATTCAAATTCCATTGTTTTTCCATTGAACTGAATTTGAATCAAAACAATGGTATTTGAATGAAAACAACAGAATTAGAATGAAAACAATGGACTATTAATACATTCTAATTCCGTTGTTTACATTCAAACTCTGTTCTGTACATTTCTATTCTGTTGTTTTGATTCAAATTCCATTGTTTTTATTCAAACTCTGTTTTGTACATTCTACTTCCGTTTTTCATTCAAACTCTGTTCTGTATATTCTAATTCTGTTGTTTTCATTCAAAGTCTGTTCTGTACATTCTAATTCCGTTGTTTTCATTCAAACTCTGTTCTGTACATTCTAATTCCGTTGTTTTCATTCAAACTCTGTTCTGTACATTCTAATTCCGTTGTTTACATTCAAACTCTGTTCCGTACATTTCAATTCTGTTGTTTTGATTCAAATTCCATTGTTTTCTTTCAAATTCTGTTCTCTACATTCTAATTCCGTTGTTTTCATTCAAACTCTGTTCTGTACATTTTAATTCCGTTGTTTTGATTCAAATTCCATTGTTTTCTTTCAAATTCTGTTCTCTACATTCTAATTCCGTTGTTTTCATTCAAACTCTGTTCTGTACATTTTAATTCCGTTGTTTTCATTCAAACTCTGTTCTGTACATTCTAATTCTGTTGTTTTCATTCAAATTCCATTGTTTTTCCATTGAACTGAATTTGAATCAAAACAATGGAATTTGAATGAAAACAACAGAATTAGAATGAAAACAATGGACTATTAATACATTCTAATTCCGTTGTTGTCATTCAAACTCTGTTCTGTACATTTCAATTCAGTTTGTTTTATTCTAATTCCATTGTTTTCATTCAAACTCTGTTCTGTACATTCTAATTCCGTTTTTTTCATTCAAACTCTGTTCTGTACATTTCTATTCTGTTGTTTTGATTCAAATTCCATTGTTTTTATTCAAACTCTGTTTTGTACATTCTACTTCCGTTTTTCATTCAAACCCTGTTCTGTATATTCTAATTCTGTTGTTTTCATTCAAAGTCTGTTCTGTACATTCTAATTCCGTTGTTTTCATTCAAACTCTGTTCTGTACATTCTAATTCCGTTGTTTTCATTCAAACTCTATTCTGTACATTCTAATTCCGTTGTTTTCATTCAAACTCTGTTCTGTACATTTCAATTCTGTTTTTTTTATTCTAATTCCGTTGTTTTCATTCAAACTCTGTTCTGTACATTCTAATTCCGTTTTTTTTTTCATTCAAACTCTGTTCTGTACATTTCTATTCTGTTGTTTTGATTCAAATTCCATTGTTTTTATTCAAACTCTGTTTTGTACATTCTACTTCCGTTTTTCATTCAAACTCTGTTCTGTATATTCTAATTCTGTTGTTTTCATTCAAAGTCTGTTCTGTACATTCTAATTCCGTTGTTTTCATTCAAACTCTGTTCTGTACATTCTAATTCCGTTGTTTTCATTCAAACTCTGTTCTGTACATTCTAATTCCGTTGTTTACATTCAAACTCTGTTCTGTACATTTCAATTCTGTTGTTTTGATTCAAATTCCATTGTTTTCTTTCAAATTCTGTTCTCTACATTCTAATTCCGTTGTTTTCATTCAAACTCTATTCTGTACATTTTAATTCCGTTGTTTTGATTCAAATTCCATTGTTTTCTTTCAAATTCTGTTCTCTACATTCTAATTCCGTTGTTTTCATTCAAACTCTGTTCTGTACATTTTAATTCCGTTGTTTTGATTCAAATTCCATTGTTTTCTTTCAAATTCTGTTCTCTACATTCTAATTCCGTTGTTTTCATTCAAACTCTGTTCTGTACATTTTAATTCCGTTGTTTTCATTCAAACTCTGTTCTGTACATTCTAATTCTGTTGTTTTCATTCAAATTCTGTTCTGTACATTCTAATTCCGTTGTTTTCATTCAAATTCCATTGTTTTGATTCAAATTCAGTTCTGTTCATTCTAATTCTGTTGTTTTGATTCAAATTCCATTGTTTTTCCATTGAACTGAATTTGAATCAAAACAATGGTATTTGAATGAAAACAACAGAATTAGAATGAAAACAATGGACTATTAATACATTCTAATTCCGTTGTTTACATTCAAACTCTGTTCTGTACATTTCTATTCTGTTGTTTTGATTCAAATTCCATTGTTTTTATTCAAACTCTGTTTTGTACATTCTACTTCCGTTTTTCATTCAAACTCTGTTCTGTATATTCTAATTCTGTTGTTTTCATTCAAAGTCTGTTCTGTACATTCTAATTCCGTTGTTTTCATTCAAACTCTGTTCTGTACATTCTAATTCCGTTGTTTACATTCAAACTCTGTTCCGTACATTTCAATTCTGTTGTTTTGATTCAAATTCCATTGTTTTCTTTCAAATTCTGTTCTCTACATTCTAATTCCGTTGTTTTCATTCAAACTCTGTTCTGTACATTTTAATTCCGTTGTTTTGATTCAAATTCCATTGTTTTCTTTCAAATTCTGTTCTCTACATTCTAATTCCGTTGTTTTCATTCAAACTCTGTTCTGTACATTTTAATTCCGTTGTTTTCATTCAAACTCTGTTCTGTACATTCTAATTCTGTTGTTTTCATTCAAATTCTGTTCTGTACATTCTAATTCCGTTGTTTTCATTCAAATTCCATTGTTTTGATTCAAATTCAGTTCTGTTCATTCTAATTCTGTTGTTTTGATTCAAATTCAGTTCTGTACATTCTAATTCCGTTGTTTTCATTCAAACTCTATTCTGTACATTCTAATTCCGTTGTTTTCATTCAAACTCTGTTCTGTACATTTCAATTCTGTTTTTTTTATTCTAATTCCGTTGTTTTCATTCAAACTCTGTTCTGTACATTCTAATTCCGTTTTTTTTTTCATTCAAACTCTGTTCTGTACATTTCTATTCTGTTGTTTTGATTCAAATTCCATTGTTTTTATTCAAACTCTGTTTTGTACATTCTACTTCCGTTTTTCATTCAAACTCTGTTCTGTATATTCTAATTCTGTTGTTTTCATTCAAAGTCTGTTCTGTACATTCTAATTCCGTTGTTTTCATTCAAACTCTGTTCTGTACATTCTAATTCCGTTGTTTTCATTCAAACTCTGTTCTGTACATTCTAATTCCGTTGTTTACATTCAAACTCTGTTCTGTACATTTCAATTCTGTTGTTTTGATTCAAATTCCATTGTTTTCATTCAAATTCTGTTCTCTACATTCTAATTCCGTTGTTTTCATTCAAACTCTGTTCTGTACATTTTAATTCCGTTGTTTTGATTCAAATTCCATTGTTTTCTTTCAAATTCTGTTCTCTACATTCTAATTCCGTTGTTTTCATTCAAACTCTGTTCTGTACATTCTAATTCCGTTTTTTTCATTCAAACTCTGTTCTGTACATTTCTATTCTGTTGTTTTGATTCAAATTCCATTGTTTTCATTCAAACTCTGTTTTGTACATTCTACTTCCGTTTTTCATTCAAACTCTGTTCTGTATATTCTAATTCTGTTGTTTTCATTCAAAGTCTGTTCTGTACATTCTAATTCCGTTGTTTTCATTCAAACTCTGTTCTGTACATTCTAATTCCGTTGTTTTCATTCAAACTCTATTCTGTACATTCTAATTCCGTTGTTTTCATTCAAACTCTGTTCTGTACATTTCAATTCTGTTTTTTTTATTCTAATTCCGTTGTTTTCATTCAAACTCTGTTCTGTACATTCTAATTCCGTTTTTTTTTTCATTCAAACTCTGTTCTGTACATTTCTATTCTGTTGTTTTGATTCAAATTCCATTGTTTTTATTCAAACTCTGTTTTGTACATTCTACTTCCGTTTTTCATTCAAACTCTGTTCTGTATATTCTAATTCTGTTGTTTTCATTCAAAGTCTGTTCTGTACATTCTAATTCCGTTGTTTTCATTCAAACTCTGTTCTGTACATTCTAATTCCGTTGTTTTCATTCAAACTCTGTTCTGTACATTCTAATTCCGTTGTTTACATTCAAACTCTGTTCTGTACATTTCAATTCTGTTGTTTTGATTCAAATTCCATTGTTTTCTTTCAAATTCTGTTCTCTACATTCTAATTCCGTTGTTTTCATTCAAACTCTATTCTGTACATTTTAATTCCGTTGTTTTGATTCAAATTCCATTGTTTTCTTTCAAATTCTGTTCTCTACATTCTAATTCCGTTGTTTTCATTCAAACTCTGTTCTGTACATTTTAATTCCGTTGTTTTGATTCAAATTCCATTGTTTTCTTTCAAATTCTGTTCTGTACATTCTAATTCCGTTGTTTTCATTCAAACTCTGTTCTGTACATTTTAATTCCGTTGTTTTCATTCAAACTCTGTTCTGTACATTCTAATTCTGTTGTTTTCATTCAAATTCTGTTCTGTACATTCTAATTCCGTTGTTTTCATTCAAATTCCATTGTTTTGATTCAAATTCAGTTCTGTTCATTCTAATTCTGTTGTTTTGATTCAAATTCCATTGTTTTTCCATTGAACTGAATTTGAATCAAAACAATGGTATTTGAATGAAAACAACAGAATTAGAATGAAAACAATGGACTATTAATACATTCTAATTCCGTTGTTTACATTCAAACTCTGTTCTGTACATTTCTATTCTGTTGTTTTGATTCAAATTCCATTGTTTTTATTCAAACTCTGTTTTGTACATTCTACTTCCGTTTTTCATTCAAACTCTGTTCTGTATATTCTAATTCTGTTGTTTTCATTCAAAGTCTGTTCTGTACATTCTAATTCCGTTGTTTTCATTCAAACTCTGTTCTGTACATTCTAATTCCGTTGTTTACATTCAAACTCTGTTCCGTACATTTCAATTCTGTTGTTTTGATTCAAATTCCATTGTTTTCTTTCAAATTCTGTTCTCTACATTCTAATTCCGTTGTTTTCATTCAAACTCTGTTCTGTACATTTTAATTCCGTTGTTTTGATTCAAATTCCATTGTTTTCTTTCAAATTCTGTTCTCTACATTCTAATTCCGTTGTTTTCATTCAAACTCTGTTCTGTACATTTTAATTCCGTTGTTTTCATTCAAACTCTGTTCTGTACATTCTAATTCTGTTGTTTTCATTCAAATTCTGTTCTGTACATTCTAATTCCGTTGTTTTCATTCAAATTCCATTGTTTTGATTCAAATTCAGTTCTGTTCATTCTAATTCTGTTGTTTTGATTCAAATTCCATTGTTTTTCCATTGAACTGAATTTGAATCAAAACAATGGTATTTGAATGAAAACAACAGAATTAGAATGAAAACAATGGACTATTAATACATTCTAATTCCGTTGTTGTCATTCAAACTCTGTTCTGTACATTCTAATTCCGTTTTTTTCATTCAAACTCTGTTCTGTACATTCTAATTCTGTTGTTTTGATTCAAATTCCATTGTTTTTATTCAAACTCTGTTTTGTACATTCTACTTCCGTTTTTCATTCAAACTCTGTTCTGTATATTCTAATTCCGTTGTTTTCATTCAAACTCTGTTCTGTACATTCTAATTCCGTTGTTTTCATTCAAACTCTATTCTGTACATTCTAATTCCGTTGTTTTCATTCAAACTCTGTTCTGTACATTTCAATTCTTTTTTTTTTATTCTAATTCCGTTGTTTTCATTCAAACTCTGTTCTGTACATTCTAATTCCGTTTTTTTTTCATTCAAACTCTGTTCTGTACATTTCAATTCTGTTGTTTTGATTCAAATTCCATTGTTTTCTTTCAAATTCTGTTCTCTACATTCTAATTCCGTTGTTTTCATTCAAACTCTGTTCTGTACATTTTAATTCCGTTGTTTTGATTCAAATTCCGTTGTTTTCTTTCAAATTCTGTTCTCTACATTCTAATTCCGTTGTTTTCATTCAAACTCTGTTCTGTACATTTCAATTCTGTTTTTTTTATTCTAATTCCGTTGTTTTCATTCAAACTCTGTTCTGTACATTCTAATTCCGTTTTTTTTTTCATTCAAACTCTGTTCTGTACATTTCTATTCTGTTGTTTTGATTCAAATTCCATTGTTTTCATTCAAACTCTGTTTTGTACATTCTACTTCCGTTTTTCATTCAAACTCTGTTCTGTATATTCTAATTCTGTTGTTTTCATTCAAAGTCTGTTCTGTACATTCTAATTCCGTTGTTTTCATTCAAACTCTGTTCTGTACATTCTAATTCCGTTGTTTTCATTCAAACTCTATTCTGTACATTCTAATTCCGTTGTTTTCATTCAAACTCTGTTCTGTACATTTCAATTCTGTTTTTTTTATTCTAATTCCGTTGTTTTCATTCAAACTCTGTTCTGTACATTCTAATTCCGTTTTTTTTTTCATTCAAACTCTGTTCTGTACATTTCTATTCTGTTGTTTTGATTCAAATTCCATTGTTTTTATTCAAACTCTGTTTTGTACATTCTACTTCCGTTTTTCATTCAAACTCTGTTCTGTATATTCTAATTCTGTTGTTTTCATTCAAAGTCTGTTCTGTACATTCTAATTCCGTTGTTTTCATTCAAACTCTGTTCTGTACATTCTAATTCCGTTGTTTTCATTCAAACTCTGTTCTGTACATTCTAATTCCGTTGTTTACATTCAAACTCTGTTCTGTACATTTCAATTCTGTTGTTTTGATTCAAATTCCATTGTTTTCTTTCAAATTCTGTTCTCTACATTCTAATTCCGTTGTTTTCATTCAAACTCTATTCTGTACATTTTAATTCCGTTGTTTTGATTCAAATTCCATTGTTTTCTTTCAAATTCTGTTCTCTACATTCTAATTCCGTTGTTTTCATTCAAACTCTGTTCTGTACATTTTAATTCCGTTGTTTTGATTCAAATTCCATTGTTTTCTTTCAAATTCTGTTCTCTACATTCTAATTCCGTTGTTTTCATTCAAACTCTGTTCTGTACATTTTAATTCCGTTGTTTTCATTCAAACTCTGTTCTGTACATTCTAATTCTGTTGTTTTCATTCAAATTCTGTTCTGTACATTCTAATTCCGTTGTTTTCATTCAAATTCCATTGTTTTGATTCAAATTCAGTTCTGTTCATTCTAATTCTGTTGTTTTGATTCAAATTCCATTGTTTTTCCATTGAACTGAATTTGAATCAAAACAATGGTATTTGAATGAAAACAACAGAATTAGAATGAAAACAATGGACTATTAATACATTCTAATTCCGTTGTTTACATTCAAACTCTGTTTTGTACATTCTACTTCCGTTTTTCATTCAAACTCTGTTCTGTATATTCTAATTCTGTTGTTTTCATTCAAAGTCTGTTCTGTACATTCTAATTCCGTTGTTTTCATTCAAACTCTGTTCTGTACATTCTAATTCCGTTGTTTACATTCAAACTCTGTTCCGTACATTTCAATTCTGTTGTTTTGATTCAAATTCCATTGTTTTCTTTCAAATTCTGTTCTCTACATTCTAATTCCGTTGTTTTCATTCAAACTCTGTTCTGTACATTTTAATTCCGTTGTTTTGATTCAAATTCCATTGTTTTCTTTCAAATTCTGTTCTCTACATTCTAATTCCGTTGTTTTCATTCAAACTCTGTTCTGTACATTTTAATTCCGTTGTTTTCATTCAAACTCTGTTCTGTACATTCTAATTCTGTTGTTTTCATTCAAATTCTGTTCTGTACATTCTAATTCCGTTGTTTTCATTCAAATTCCATTGTTTTGATTCAAATTCAGTTCTGTTCATTCTAATTCTGTTGTTTTGATTCAAATTCCATTGTTTTTCCATTGAACTGAATTTGAATCAAAACAATGGTATTTGAATGAAAACAACAGAATTAGAATGAAAACAATGGACTATTAATACATTCTAATTCCGTTGTTGTCATTCAAACTCTGTTCTGTACATTCTAATTCCGTTTTTTTCATTCAAACTCTGTTCTGTACATTCTAATTCTGTTGTTTTGATTCAAATTCCATTGTTTTTATTCAAACTCTGTTTTGTACATTCTACTTCCGTTTTTCATTCAAACTCTGTTCTGTATATTCTAATTCCGTTGTTTTCATTCAAACTCTGTTCTGTACATTCTAATTCCGTTGTTTTCATTCAAACTCTATTCTGTACATTCTAATTCCGTTGTTTTCATTCAAACTCTGTTCTGTACATTTCAATTCTTTTTTTTTTATTCTAATTCCGTTGTTTTCATTCAAACTCTGTTCTGTACATTCTAATTCCGTTTTTTTTTCATTCAAACTCTGTTCTGTACATTTCTATTCTGTTGTTTTGATTCAAATTCCATTGTTTTTATTCAAACTCTGTTTTGTACATTCTACTTCCGTTTTTCATTCAAACTCTGTTCTGTATATTCTAATTCTGTTGTTTTCATTCAAAGTCTGTTCTGTACATTCTAATTCCGTTGTTTTCATTCAAACTCTGTTCTGTACATTCTAATTCCGTTGTTTTCATTCAAACTCTGTTCTGTACATTCTAATTCCGTTGTTTACATTCAAACTCTGTTCTGTACATTTCAATTCTGTTGTTTTGATTCAAATTCCATTGTTTTCTTTCAAATTCTGTTCTCTACATTCTAATTCCGTTGTTTTCATTCAAACTCTGTTCTGTACATTTTAATTCCGTTGTTTTGATTCAAATTCCGTTGTTTTCTTTCAAATTCTGTTCTCTACATTCTAATTCCGTTGTTTTCATTCAAACTCTGTTCTGTACATTTTAATTCCGTTGTTTTGATTCAAATTCCATTGTTTTCTTTCAAATTCTGTTCTGTTCATTCTAATTCTGTTGTTTTGATTCAAATTCCATTGTTTTTCCATTGAACTGAATTTGAATCAAAACAATGGTATTTGAATGAAAACAACAGAATTAGAATGAAAACAATGGACTATTAATACATTCTAATTCCGTTGTTGTCATTCAAACTCTGTTCTGTACATTCTAATTCCGTTTTTTTCATTCAAACTCTGTTCTGTACATTCTAATTCTGTTGTTTTGATTCAAATTCCATTGTTTTTATTCAAACTCTGTTTTGTACATTCTACTTCCGTTTTTCATTCAAACTCTGTTCTGTATATTCTAATTCTGTTGTTTTCATTCAAAGTCTGTTCTGTACATTCTAATTCCGTTGTTTTCATTCAAACTCTGTTCTGTACATTCTAATTCCGTTGTTTTCATTCAAACTCTGTTCTGTACATTCTAATTCCGTTGTGTTCATTCAAACTCTGTTCTGTATATTCTAATTCCCTTGTTTTCATTCAAACTCTGTTCTGTACATTCTAATTCCGTTGTTTTCATTCAAACTCTGTTCTGTACATTTCAATTCTGTTTTTTTTATTCTAATTCCGTTGTTTTCATTCAAACTCTGTTCTGTACATTCTAATTCCGTTTTTTTTTCATTCAAACTCTGTTCTGTACATTTCTATTCTGTTGTTTTGATTCAAATTCCATTGTTTTTATTCAAACTCTGTTTTGTACATTCTACTTCCGTTTTTCATTCAAACTCTGTTCTGTATATTCTAATTCTGTTGTTTTCATTCAAAGTCTGTTCTGTACATTCTAATTCCGTTGTTTTCATTCAAACTCTGTTCTGTACATTCTAATTCCGTTGTTTTCATTCAAACTCTGTTCTGTACATTCTAATTCCGTTGTTTACATTCAAACTCTGTTCTGTACATTTCAATTCTGTTGTTTTGATTCAAATTCCATTGTTTTCTTTCAAATTCTGTTCTCTACATTCTAATTCCGTTGTTTTCATTCAAACTCTGTTCTGTACATTTTAATTCCGTTGTTTTGATTCAAATTCCATTGTTTTCTTTCAAATTCTGTTCTCTACATTCTAATTCCGTTGTCTTCATTCAAACTCTGTTCTGTACATTTTAATTCCGTTGTTTTGATTCAAATTCCATTGTTTTCTTTCAAATTCTGTTCTGTTCATTCTAATTCTGTTGTTTTGATTCAAATTCCATTGTTTTTCCATTGAACTGAATTTGAATCAAAACAATGGTATTTGAATGAAAACAGCAGAATTAGAATGAAAACAATGGACTATTAATACATTCTAATTCCGTTGTTGTCATTCAAACTCTGTTCTGTACATTCTAATTCCGTTTTTTTCATTCAAACTCTGTTCTGTACATTCTAATTCTGTTGTTTCGATTCAAATTCCATTGTTTTTATTCAAACTCTGTTTTGTACATTCTACTTCCGTTTTTCATTCAAACTCTGTTCTGTATATTCTAATTCTGTTGTTTTCATTCAAAGTCTGTTCTGTACATTCTAATTCCGTTGTTTTCATTCAAACTCTGTTCTGTACATTCTAATTCCGTTGTTTTCATTCAAACTCTATTCTGTACATTCTAATTCCATTGTTTACATTCAAACTCTGTTCTGTACATTCTAATTCCGTTGTTTTCATTCAAACTCTGTTCTGTACATTCTAATTCCGTTGTGTTCATTCAAACTCTGTTCTGTATATTCTAATTCCCTTGTTTTCATTCAAACTCTGTTCTGTACATTCTAATTCCGTTTTTTTCATTCAAACTCTGTTCTGTATGTTCTAATTCCCTTGTTTTCATTCAAACTCTGTTCTGTACATTCTAATTCCGTTGTGTTCATTCAAACTCTGTTCTGTACATTCTAATTCCGTTGTTTTCATTCAAACTCTGTTCTGTACATTCTAATTCCGTTGTTTACATTCAAACTCTGTTCTGTACATTTCAATTCTGTTGTTTTGATTCAAATTCCATTGTTTTCTTTCAAATTCTGTTCTCTACATTCTAATTCCGTTGTTTTCATTCAAACTCTGTCTGTACATTTTAATTCCGTTGTTTTGATTCAAATTCCATTGTTTTCTTTCAAACTCTGTTCTGTATATTCTAATTCCGTTGTTTTCATTCAAACTCTGTTCTGTACATTCTAATTCCGTTGTTTTCATTCAAACTCTATTCTGTACATTCTAATTCCGTTGTTTTCATTCAAACTCTGTTCTGTACATTTCAATTCTGTTTTTTTTATTCTGATTCCGTTGTTTTCATTCAAACTCTGTTCTGTACATTCTAATTCCGTTTTTTTTTCATTCAAACTCTGTTCTGTACATTTCTATTCTGTTGTTTTGATTCAAATTCCATTGTTTTTATTCAAACTCTGTTTTGTACATTCTACTTCCGTTTTTCATTCAAACTCTGTTCTGTATATTCTAATTCCGTTGTTTTGATTCAAATTCCATTGTTTTCTTTCAAATTCTGTTCTCTACATTCTAATTCCGTTGTTTTCATTCAAACTCTGTTCTGTACATTTGAATTCCGTTGTTTTGATTCAAATTCCATTGTTTTCTTTCAAATTCTGTTCTGTTCATTCTAATTCTGTTGTTTTGATTCAAATTCCATTGTTTTTCCATTGAACTGAATTTGAATCAAAACAATGGAATTTGAATGAAAACAACAGAATTAGAATGAAAACAATGAACTATTAATACATTCTAATTCCGTTCTTTTCATTCAAACTCTGTTCTGTACATTTAAATTCAGTTTTCTTTATATTCTAATTCTGTTGTTTTCATTCAAACTCTGTTCTGTACATTCTAATTCCGTTGTTTTTATTCAAACTCTATTCTGTACATTCTACTTCCGTTTTTCATTCAAACTCTGTTCTGTACATTCTAATTCCGTTGTTTTCATTCAAACTCTGTTCTGTACATTTCAATTCTGTTTTTTTTATTCTAATTCCGTTGTTTTCATTCAAACTCTGTTCTGTACATTCAAATTCTGTTGTTTACTTTCAAACTCTGTTCTGTACATTCTAATTCCGTTGTTTTCATTCTAATTCTGTTGTTTGTTTTAATATTCCATTGTTTTCATTCTAATTCTGTTGTTTACATTCAAATTCCATTGTTTTGATTCAAATTCAGTTCTGTTCATTCTAATTTCGTTGTTTTCATTCAAATTCCGTTTTTTTCATTCAAATTCTGTTCTCTACATTCTAATTCCGTTGTTTTCATTCAAACTCTGTTCTGTACATTCTAATTCCGTTGTGTTCATTCAAACTCTGTTCTGTATATTCTAATTCCCTTGTTTTCATTCAAACTCTGTTCTGTACATTCTAATTCCGTTGTTTTCATTCAAACTCTGTTCTGTACATTCTAATTCCGTTGTTTTCATTCAAACTCTATTCTGTATATTCTAATTCCATTGTTTACATTCAAACTCTGTTCTGTACATTCTAATTCCGTTGTGTTCATTCAAACTCTGTTCTGTATATTCTAATTCCGTTGTGTTCATTCAAACTCTGTTCTGTATATTCTAATTCCCTTGTTTTCATTCAAACTCTGTTCTGTACATTCTAATTCCGTTTTTTTCATTCAAACTCTGTTCTGTATGTTCTAATTCCCTTGTTTTCATTCAAACTCTGTTCTGTACATTCTAATTCCGTTGTGTTCATTCAAACTCTGTTCTGTACATTCTAATTCCGTTGTTTTCATTCAAACTCTATTCTGTATATTCTAATTCCATTGTTTACATTCAAACTCTGTTCTGTTCATTCTAATTTCGTTGTTTTCATTCAAATTCCGTTTTTTTCATTCAAATTCTGTTCTCTACATTCTAATTCCGTTGTTTTCATTCAAACTCTGTTCTGTACATTCTAATTCCGTTGTGTTCATTCAAACTCTGTTCTGTATATTCTAATTCCCTTGTTTTCATTCAAACTCTGTTCTGTACATTCTAATTCCGTTTTTTTCATTCAAACTCTGTTCTGTATGTTCTAATTCCCTTGTTTTCATTCAAACTCTGTTCTGTACATTCTAATTCCGTTGTGTTCATTCAAACTCTGTTCTGTACATTCTAATTCTGTTGTTTTCATTCAAACTCTGTTCTGTACATTCTAATTCTGTTGTTTTGATTCAAATTCCATTGTTTTTCCATTGAACTGAATTTGAATCAAAACAATGGAATTTGAATGAAAACAACAGAATTAGAATGAAAACAATGAACTATTAATACATTCTAATTCCGTTGTTTTCATTCAAACTCTGTTCTGTACATTTAAATTCAGTTTTCTTTATATTCTAATTCTGTTGTTTTCATTCAAACTCTGTTCTGTACATTCTAATTCCGTTGTTTTTATTCAAACTCTATTCTGTACATTCTACTTCCGTTTTTCATTCAAACTCTGTTCTGTACATTCTAATTCCGTTGTTTTCATTCAAACTCTGTTCTGTACATTTCAATTCTGTTTTTTTTATTCTAATTCCGTTGTTTTCATTCAAACTCTGTTCTGTACATTCAAATTCTGTTGTTTACTTTCAAACTCTGTTCTGTACATTCTAATTCCGTTGTTTTCATTCTAATTCTGTTGTTTGTTTTAATATTCCATTGTTTTCATTCTAATTCTGTTGTTTTCATTCAAATTCCATTGTTTTGATTCAAATTCAGTTCTGTTCATTCTAATTTCGTTGTTTTCATTCAAATTCCGTTTTTTTCATTCAAACTCTGTTCTATACATTTCAATTCTGTTGTTTTGATTCAAATTCCATTGTTTTCTTTCAAATTCTGTTCTCTACATTCTAATTCCGTTGTTTTCATTCAAACTCTGTTCTGTACATTCTAATTCCGTTGTTTTCATTCAAACTCTGTTTTGTACATTCTAATTCCGTTGTTTTCATTCAAACTCTGTTCTGTACATTCTAATTCCGTTGTTTTCATTCTAATTCTGTTGTTTGTTTTAATATTCCATTGTTTTCATTCAAACTCTGTTCTGTACATTTCAATTCTGTTTTTTTTATTCTAATTCCGTTGTTTTCATTCAAACTCTGTTCTGTACATTCAAATTCTGTTGTTTACTTTCAAACTCTGTTCTGTACATTCTAATTCCGTTGTTTTCATTCTAATTCTGTTGTTTGTTTTAATATTCCATTGTTTTCATTCTAATTCTGTTGTTTTCATTCAAATTCCATTGTTTTGATTCAAATTCAGTTCTGTTCATTCTAATTTCGTTGTTTTCATTCAAATTCCGTTTTTTTCATTCAAATTCTGTTCTCTACATTCTAATTCCGTTGTTTTCATTCAAACTCTGTTCTGTACATTCTAATTCCGTTGTTTTCATTCAAACTCTGTTTTGTACATTCTAATTCCGTTGTTTTCATTCAAACTCTGTTCTGTACATTCTAATTCCGTTGTTTTCATTCAAACTCTGTTCTGTACATTCTAATTCCTTTGATATCATTCAAACTCTGTTCTGTACATTCTAATTCTGTTGTTTTCATTCAAATTCTGTTCTGTACATTCTAATTCCGTTGTTTTCATTCAAATTCCATTGTTTTGATTCAAATTCAGTTCTGTTCATTCTAATTCTGTTGTTTTGATTCAAATTCCATTGTTTTTCCATTGAACTGAATTTGAATCAAAACAATGGTATTTGAATGAAAACAACAGAATTAGAATGAAAACAATGGACTATTAATACATTCTAATTCCGTTGTTGTCATTCAAACTCTGTTCTGTACATTTCAATTCAGTTTGTTTTATTCTAATTCCATTGTTTTCATTCAAACTCTGTTCTGTACATTCTAATTCTGTTTTTTTCATTCAAACTCTGTTCTGTACATTCTAATTCCGTTTTTTTCATTCAAACTCTATTCTGTACATTTCTATTCTGTTGTTTTGATTCAAATTCCATTGTTTTTATTCAAACTCTGTTTTGTACATTCTACTTCCGTTTTTCATTCAAACTCTGTTCTGTATATTCTAATTCTGTTGTTTTCATTCAAAGTCTGTTCTGTACATTCTAATTCCGTTGTTTTCATTCAAACTCTGTTCTGTACATTCTAATTACGTTGTTTTCATTCAAACTCTATTCTGTACATTCTAATTCCGTTGTTTTCATTCAAACTCTGTTCTGTACATTTCAATTCTGTTTTTTTTATTCTACTTCAGTTGTTTTCATTCAAACTCTGTTCTGTACATTCTAATTTCGTTTTTTTTTTCATTCAAACTCTGTTCTGTACATTTCTATTCTGTTGTTTTGATTCAAATTCCATTGTTTTTATTCAAACTCTGTTTTGTACATTCTACTTCCGTTTTTCATTCAAACTCTGTTCTGTATATTCTAATTCTGTTGTTTTCATTCAAACTCTGTTCTGTACATTCTAATTCCGTTGTTTTCATTCAAACTCTGTTCTGTACATTCTAATTCCGTTGTTTTCATTCAAACTCTGTTCTGTACATTCTAATTCCGTTGTTTACATTCAAACTCTGTTCTGTACATTTCAATTCTGTTGTTTTGATTCAAATTCCATTGTTTTCTTTCAAATTCTGTTCTCTACATTCTAATTCCGTTGTTTTCATTCAAACTCTGTTCTGTACATTTTAATTCCGTTGTTTTGATTCAAATTCCATTGTTTTCTTTCAAATTCTGTTCTCTACATTCTAATTCCGTTGTTTTCATTCAAACTCTGTTCTGTACATTTTAATTCCGTTGTTTTGATTCAAATTCCATTGTTTTTCCATTGAACTGAATTTGAATCAAAACAATGGTATTTGAATGAAAACAACAGAATTAGAATGAAAACAATGGACTATTAATACATTCTAATTCCGTTGTTGTCATTCAAACTCTGTTCTGTACATTCTAATTCCGTTTTTTTCATTCAAACTCTGTTCTGTACATTTCAATTCTGTTTTTTTTATTCTAATTCCGTTGTTTTCATTCAAACTCTGTTCTGTACATTCAAATTCTGTTGTTTACTTTCAAACTCTGTTCTGTACATTCTAATTCCGTTGTTTTCATTCTAATTCTGTTGTTTGTTTTAATATTCCATTGTTTTCATTCTAATTCTGTTGTTTTCATTCAAATTCCATTGTTTTGATTCAAATTCAGTTCTGTTCATTCTAATTTCGTTGTTTTCATTCAAATTCCGTTTTTTTCATTCAAATTCTGTTCTCTACATTCTAATTCCGTTGTTTTCATTCAAACTCTGTTCTGTACATTCTAATTCCGTTGTTTTCATTCAAACTCTGTTTTGTACATTCTAATTCCGTTGTTTTCATTCAAACTCTGTTCTGTACATTCTAATTCCGTTGTTTTCATTCAAACTCTGTTCTGTACATTCTAATTCCTTTGATATCATTCAAACTCTGTTCTGTACATTCTAATTCTGTTGTTTTCATTCAAATTCTGTTCTGTACATTCTAATTCCGTTGTTTTCATTCAAATTCCATTGTTTTGATTCAAATTCAGTTCTGTTCATTCTAATTCTGTTGTTTTGATTCAAATTCCATTGTTTTTCCATTGAACTGAATTTGAATCAAAACAATGGTATTTGAATGAAAACAACAGAATTAGAATGAAAACAATGGACTATTAATACATTCTAATTCCGTTGTTGTCATTCAAACTCTGTTCTGTACATTTCAATTCAGTTTGTTTTATTCTAATTCCATTGTTTTCATTCAAACTCTGTTCTGTACATTCTAATTCTGTTTTTTTCATTCAAACTCTGTTCTGTACATTCTAATTCCGTTTTTTTCATTCAAACTCTGTTCTGTACATTTCTATTCTGTTGTTTTGATTCAAATTCCATTGTTTTTATTCAAACTCTGTTTTGTACATTCTACTTCCGTTTTTCATTCAAACTCTGTTCTGTATATTCTAATTCTGTTGTTTTCATTCAAAGTCTGTTCTGTACATTCTAATTCCGTTGTTTTCATTCAAACTCTGTTCTGTACATTCTAATTACGTTGTTTTCATTCAAACTCTATTCTGTACATTCTAATTCCGTTGTTTTCATTCAAACTCTGTTCTGTACATTTCAATTCTGTTTTTTTTATTCTAATTCCGTTGTTTTCATTCAAACTCTGTTCTGTACATTTCAATTCTGTTGTTTTTTATTCTAATTCCGTTGTTTTCATTCTAATTCTGTTGTTTGTTTTAATATTCCATTGTTTTCATTCTAATTCTGTTGTTTTCATTCAAATTCCATTGTTTTGATTCAAATTCAGTTCTGTTCATTCTAATTTCGTTGTTTTCATTCAAATTCCGTTTTTTTCATTCAAACTCTGTTCTATACATTTCAATTCTGTTGTTTTGATTCAAATTCCATTGTTTTCTTTCAAATTCTGTTCTCTACATTCTAATTCCGTTGTTTTCATTCAAACTCTGTTCTGTACATTCTAATTCCGTTGTTTTCATTCAAACTCTGTTTTGTACATTCTAATTCCGTTGTTTTCATTCAAACTCTGTTCTGTACATTCTAATTCCATTGTTTTCATTCTAATTCTGTTGTTTGTTTTAATATTCCATTGTTTTCATTCAAACTCTGTTCTGTACATTTCAATTCTGTTTTTTTTATTCTAATTCCGTTGTTTTCATTCAAACTCTGTTCTGTACATTCAAATTCTGTTGTTTACTTTCAAACTCTGTTCTGTACATTCTAATTCCGTTGTTTTCATTCTAATTCTGTTGTTTGTTTTAATATTCCATTGTTTTCATTCTAATTCTGTTGTTTTCATTCAAATTCCATTGTTTTGATTCAAATTCAGTTCTGTTCATTCTAATTTCGTTGTTTTCATTCAAATTCCGTTTTTTTCATTCAAATTCTGTTCTCTACATTCTAATTCCGTTGTTTTCATTCAAACTCTGTTCTGTACATTCTAATTCCGTTGTTTTCATTCAAACTCTGTTTTGTACATTCTAATTCCGTTGTTTTCATTCAAACTCTGTTCTGTACATTCTAATTCCGTTGTTTTCATTCAAACTCTGTTCTGTACATTCTAATTCCTTTGATATCATTCAAACTCTGTTCTGTACATTCTAATTCTGTTGTTTTCATTCAAATTCTGTTCTGTACATTCTAATTCCGTTGTTTTCATTCAAATTCCATTGTTTTGATTCAAATTCAGTTCTGTTCATTCTAATTCTGTTGTTTTGATTCAAATTCCATTGTTTTTCCATTGAACTGAATTTGAATCAAAACAATGGTATTTGAATGAAAACAACAGAATTAGAATGAAAACAATGGACTATTAATACATTCTAATTCCGTTGTTGTCATTCAAACTCTGTTCTGTACATTTCAATTCAGTTTGTTTTATTCTAATTCCATTGTTTTCATTCAAACTCTGTTCTGTACATTCTAATTCTGTTTTTTTCATTCAAACTCTGTTCTGTACATTCTAATTCCGTTGTTTTCATTCAAACTCTGTTCTGTACATTTCAATTCTGTTTTTTTTATTCTACTTCAGTTGTTTTCATTCAAACTCTGTTCTGTACATTCTAATTTCGTTTTTTTTTCATTCAAACTCTGTTCTGTACATTTCTATTCTGTTGTTTTGATTCAAATTCCATTGTTTTTATTCAAACTCTGTTTTGTACATTCTACTTCCGTTTTTCATTCAAACTCTGTTCTGTATATTCTAATTCTGTTGTTTTCATTCAAAGTCTGTTCTGTACATTCTAATTCCGTTGTTTTCATTCAAACTCTGTTCTGTACATTCTAATTCCGTTGTTTTCATTCAAACTCTGTTCTGTACATTCTAATTCCGTTGTTTACATTCAAACTCTGTTCTGTACATTTCAATTCTGTTGTTTTGATTCAAATTCCATTGTTTTCTTTCAAATTCTGTTCTCTACATTCTAATTCCGTTGTTTTCATTCAAACTCTGTTCTGTACATTTTAATTCCGTTGTTTTGATTCAAATTCCATTGTTTTCTTTCAAATTCTGTTCTCTACATTCTAATTCCGTTGTTTTCATTCAAACTCTGTTCTGTACATTTTAATTCCGTTGTTTTGATTCAAATTCCATTGTTTTCTTTCAAATTCTGTTCTGTTCATTCTAATTCTGTTGTTTTGATTCAAATTCCATTGTTTTTCCATTGAACTGAATTTGAATCAAAACAATGGTATTTGAATGAAAACAACAGAATTAGAATGAAAACAATGGACTATTAATACATTCTAATTCCGTTGTTGTCATTCAAACTCTGTTCTGTACATTCTAATTCCGTTTTTTTCATTCAAACTCTGTTCTGTACATTCTAATTCTGTTGTTTTGATTCAAATTCCATTGTTTTTATTCAATCTCTGTTTTGTACATTCTACTTCCGTTTTTCATTCAAACTCTGTTCTGTATATTCTAATTCTGTTGTTTTCATTCAAAGTCTGTTCTGTACATTCTAATTCCGTTGTTTTCATTCAAACTCTGTTCTGTACATTCTACTTCCGTTTTTCATTCAAACTCTATTCTGTACATTCTAATTCCGTTGTTTTCATTCAAACTCTGTTCTGTACATTTCAATTCTGTTTTTTTTATTCTAATTCCGTTGTTTTCATTCAAACTCTGTTCTGTACATTATAATTCCGTTTTTTTTTTTCATTCAAACTCTGTTCTGTACATTTCTATTCTGTTGTTTTGATTCAAATTCCATTGTTTTTATTCAAACTCTGTTTTGTACATTCTACTTCCGTTTTTCATTCAAACTCTGTTCTGTATATTCTAATTCTGTTGTTTTCATTCAAACTCTGTTCTGTACATTCTAATTCCGTTGTTTTCATTCAAACTCTGTTCTGTACATTCTAATTCCGTTGTTTTCATTCAAACTCTGTTCTGTACATTCTAATTCCGTTGTTTACATTCAAACTCTGTTCTGTACATTTCAATTCTGTTGTTTTGATTCAAATTCCATTGTTTTCTTTCAAATTCTGTTCTCTACATTCTAATTCCGTTGTTTTCATTCAAACTCTGTTCTGTACATTTTAATTCCGTTGTTTTGATTCAAATTCCATTGTTTTCTTTCAAATTCTGTTCTGTTCATTCTAATTCTGTTGTTTTGATTCAAATTCCATTGTTTTTCCATTGAACTGAATTTGAATCAAAACAATGGTATTTGAATGAAAACAACAGAATTAGAATGAAAACAATGGACTATTAATACATTCTAATTCCGTTGTTGTCATTCAAACTCTGTTCTGTACATTCTAATTCCGTTTTTTTCATTCAAACTCTGTTCTGTACATTCTAATTCTGTTGTTTTGATTCAAATTCCATTGTTTTTATTCAATCTCTGTTTTGTACATTCTACTTCCGTTTTTCATTCAAACTCTGTTCTGTATATTCTAATTCTGTTGTTTTCATTCAAAGTCTGTTCTGTACATTCTAATTCCGTTGTTTTCATTCAAACTCTGTTCTGTACATTCTACTTCCGTTTTTCATTCAAACTCTATTCTGTACATTCTAATTCCGTTGTTTTCATTCAAACTCTGTTCTGTACATTTCAATTCTGTTTTTTTTATTCTAATTCCGTTGTTTTCATTCAAACTCTGTTCTGTACATTCTAATTCCGTTTTTTTTTTCATTCAAACTCTGTTCTGTACATTTCAATTCTGTTGTTTTGATTCAAATTCCATTGTTTTCTTTCAAATTCTGTTCTCTACATTCTAATTCCGTTGTTTTCATTCAAACTCTGTTCTGTACATTTTAATTCCGTTGTTTTGATTCAAATTCCATTGTTTTCTTTCAAATTCTGTTCTCTACATTCTAATTCCGTTGTTTTCATTCAAACTCTGTTCTGTACATTTTAATTCCGTTGTTTTGATTCAAATTCCATTGTTTTCTTTCAAATTCTGTTCTGTTCATTCTAATTCTGTTGTTTTGATTCAAATTCCATTGTTTTTCCATTGAACTGAATTTGAATCAAAACAATGGTATTTGAATGAAAACAACAGAATTAGAATGAAAACAATGGACTATTAATACATTCTAATTCCGTTGTTGTCATTCAAACTCTGTTCTGTACATTCTAATTCCGTTTTTTTATTCAAACTCTGTTCTTGTTGGGGGAAAACTCTGTAAAAAAACCCAGGAGAAATAAAGACACAATGAGACAAAGTTACTTTCTTTATCAAACGTGTACACGGGTGAGCTGCTAAGAACAACTCACACCATGCACAGTGGCTTGGTAATTTTTATAGGCACAGAGCACAGAGACAGTGAGAACAGGATAACAAATAATAAACAGATAAAATAAAACAACTCCATATATGGTGCTAGTCTCGTCAGCAGAGAGCTAGGGAAGATAAAACAATCTAAAACAATATGTCCCAGAAACAAGATGTGTTTGCTGGGAAAGTCTAAAAAGATAATTCTAAACTAATCTAACCATAGGCAGAGGGCAGACAAAAGGCATCTTTGTACATTTAAAAGAAGGTAAAGAAACATAGAATCATTTTTCCTGTAACATTCCCTCCTGTTTTAACTTATTTTAAATGTATACAACAATTGTCTGTGAAGGTTTATTTATTAAGTATCTTAAGCAATTTTTTAATTTTCAAAATGTCAGCATAGCAGAAATGGAAGTCATTTGGTCTAAAGAATAAAACAAAAGAAAATAATAAAAAGAAAAACATAGTAAATGAAAATCATAGTAAATGAAATAACAAGTGGAATAAACAAGAAAAAATAATAAAACTAAAACTACAAAAAATAAAGGATAAAAACCTTATATTTTAAAACGAAAACTACAAAAAATAAAAGGATGAAAACCTGCATAACCTACTAATGTTTTAATCAGTGCGTGATCACTTGACAAGTCATTTTTAATCACCACGTCATTCATTAGCAGTTATTACAAGTTCTCCTCTAACAGAATTGCAACGGGATGCTGTTCTTCTTGAGGCACGGCAACATAAGCAGTCATTGTAGTTGTTATCATCTTTGAAATCATTACTCTTAGACATGGCGGTGTAGCTGCTCCAGATGTGTGGTCAGTGACATATTTCTGCAGAATGGTCAAATTCTGCAAAGCTTCATAAATGTCTCCGCTTACAAACTCCTCCTTGTGATGCTGTTAGCAGGTCTAGAGTCAGTCTGTTCTGCAGCACCATCGTTCTGATGGCCTGCTGTTCTCCTGCTAAGGCGGTTCCCAGGGTCTTAGTCAAGTTGATGTGTCGTAGCAGAGCATATCGGTTGATTTCCACGTGATCCCGCACCTCGGCAACTCCAATGCCGGGGATCAAGCTCTGTAAGAATTTCACTCCTCCTCAGATGCGAAACTCTGGTTCCTTTACTGCTTGGTGCCGTCCGTGCACATCCTGTCTGGTAATGAGTCTTTGTTTGTAGTATCATTCGGTAGCTGTAGTTGGAGCGACAGTTGAGGCTCATCAGTGTCGCGTTACTGGCACAGGTTTCGTTGAGTGAACAGTCCATACACTTCCTCTCGTTCCTTGGTGGGCAGAAAGTGTATATGTATTTGCATAGCAGTCAGTTTTATTATTCAAGTAAGCTGTAGTGTTCATAAACTGCCACCAGAAATTAGTGGCATAGCCATGGGGAAACTTGGTGTACTTTCCTTTGTCATACAGTGTCTGCCTTTTCTCCATATAACGTGACTTGTTGTCCCTCACGGAAGCAAAGGTGAGGAGCCCGGCCATGGTCAGGGCCGCTGCAGTTGTTAAGAGCCACCACCTCATGACGACGGGACACACCCTCCTGTCGCGAGTAGACCCCCCGGCCAGGAAAGCTGACCCCTCCACCGGGCGAGATCACAACAAGTGGGCAAGCCTGCCGTCAGCTGTGTTTAGATGGCTTCACTTACTGGCTCTGATGGATGCAAGATGGTCGTTCCGCTATTTTGCAAGCTCCAGTTTTTCCTTTGGAGCACTTTGATCAGAACCCAGTCACCGGGCTGTGATCTGCAAGACACTTGATAGACATCATTACATTCTTCGTCATTTACAATCATCTCTTTATTTTCCTACAACTTAGACATACATTTTGCTACTGAAATTGTATCTGCCTTTTTCACTGGGTAGATTTCTGGCCACTTTGAGAATACATCTATAACCACTAGAGTGTATTTTTACCCTTGGCATTCATTTAGCTCAATAAAGTCCATATGGATTGTGTGGTCTCAGGTTTCCCTGAGCATTATATTTTTGACACGTCATGCACGTTCTGACAAATTGTTTTGCTGAGGTTTCAAAACGGTTCTAGCAGGCGTTGTCTCTATGTTATCTGCTGTTGCTGCGTGGCTGTCTGCAGCCTTGGTGTTTGTGACTTTGCTCGCCTCTCTGTTCCTGATAGCCACCTGCGAATTAGTGTTTTAGTCTGTTGTCAACACGTCAGCCTTATTTCTAAGTTACAGAATGCTTCTTCTCCCTTTTTTTTTTTTTTTTTTTTTTTTTTTTGGTTTGGGAGAATAGATGCAACTCTACATTTTCACTTAAGGCATTTTTAGATAATTTCTAGTTCTTCAAACAATTCATGGATCTCACACATTTCAAACTTTCAAGTTAGGGTTGTTTCCCATTTATACAAATATATATATATTTAACTTTGCATTGCTCACAGCTCATAGCTCACAGCTCTAAACCTAGGCATTTTTCAATCATATGCCTAACACTATGTGTCACTGTGATTCTCAAGTATGGTCACAAGTTCGTTTAAATTCGTTTCCAAAACCAACAAAATAATCAAACAAAAACAAAAAACATAAACGTGTCAGGACACAAAAGAAAAAGAAAAATGCTGCCACCCGAACAAGGCAGAAGTCTGCATATGTTGGCTTTTAATAGCATGCAACTTGTAACATGGTAGACTAATGTGCCTGTGTTAATTCAGCTCCATATTATTGTGTGAAGTTGCACTGTGTTGGGAGTGGTTTTGTGGTTGTCACATTTTTGGTGAGCCAATGGCTGGAATGGGGTTGGACTAATTAGAGGCAGGTGTACTTGATTGCACTGATACACTGGTCTACATATAGCCCACACTACAAACACTGCTGTGTTGTTTTGTCTCTCTGTGCAGTCCAGGGCCTATTATATGCCACAGCCTAAAGGCAGCAGGGTTGCAGAGGCTTGAGTGACCACTGACTATATGCTTGCAGGGTGGTGGGTCTCCAAGGACAACTTCTAACCCTGTTAAAGGCAACATGTGGGGTGCAACTTGGCCGTGTGGCATAGCTGGCTCTGGCCTTGGGACTGTGTGTTTTTATACAATTCATAAGTGGGACACTGGACTGTTTTATCTTTTATCTCTTGATATATTTTTCGTCAATAAATTATCTTTTAGAATTTTATTGACTGACATCTTTTTGCCCATGACTGAAACGGTTGGTCAGACCTAGAGTCTTTCTTTGGGCAGAATAGCAGCTTCTGCTCTAAAAGAAACAAATAAATAAAAAGAAAAGAAAATGTGGAACATGCTCATCAGCTTAGCAGTGTCTACATATTTAAATCAGCTTCTCAATCCTGTAGTTTTAGCTGTTGTCTACAGGGTTTTGCTTATTGGTTGTTATTATAGGTGTGCTCTATATCTCAGCAATGTGTCATTCTAGGATGATAGGTTTCAAGCTGGTCAAGTGCCTCTATGCACTTCATTAGTTTAGTTATTCTCTGTATTGTCTTCATCTCACATGTCATTACACTGAGTTTCAGCAAACCTTAAGCTTGATGCAGACTACTGCTTAACAATTATCCACCTCACATCATAACCGATTAAGGTGCCTCTTCATATTAATATTATGTCATTGTTAATATTATCCTCTTTGTCTTATATAACAGCAATAGCATATTATAATATTTTATTAGTGTGTACCACTATACTACTCCTGAGCCAATTTGTTAGTTAGGATCATCTTATTCAGCAAACAGATAATTTAGAATTCATCCAATCTGCGGTCACATTTGTTCTCTCTGTTGCATGGCGGACCAGGCAGTTCTATTATAATATATTATTTATATTTTATTTTGTATCCATCAAGGGCTTCAGATGACCTGCAGAATCATCCTTTTCCCAGGGTGGAGACAGTTACCTTTTCACACACTGTCCTTGGCTGAACAGTGACACAGTCTTAATATACTTTATTTATGTTATTAAAATATTTTCGTGTGAATTATTTGCTTTATATTCATTTTATACATGCTGGGCATGGTCATCATGCCAACTGTGTTTCATTGTTAATATCACTTTACAGGTTGTTATCCTTGCTATTATTAATTTCAAATACTCTAAAGATAATTTCTACTGTAATTTTCCCTTCATCTTTATTTCGTACTTTTTATATTTATATCTACTCAGTGGGGTCTGTTTTCAACCCTTTTAAACTACTTCAAACTACTGTGATCTCTAGTTTTCA
This sequence comes from Copadichromis virginalis, assembly GCF_057382275.1. Taxonomy (NCBI): domain Eukaryota; kingdom Metazoa; phylum Chordata; class Actinopteri; order Cichliformes; family Cichlidae; genus Copadichromis; species Copadichromis virginalis. The sequence continues at coordinate 38,274,718 of NC_140635.1, read as the reverse complement.
CTTAATAAGGGATTATTATGTTCTTCCTGATATGGGTGTTGCTGCAGATGCGGCTGCAGGAATGAGTGATGGTTTACTAAAAGGATTGTGGGAACTGCACAGTGTCTCGTCTTCTGGTTTTACTAAACTGGCAGTTGGATTCTGTTCTCCTGACTGTTTATATTTTGTTTTCTTAAATCTCTCAGTTTACAGACACTGTTTTTGTCCGGCGTCTGGACTTTTCTTTTCTCACCACTGCTTGTCAGCAGGAGTGAGTTTTAATTTCACTTGCTTGATTACCCATCTTATTTATGTATTTACTTATTTTTTGTTTAAGTAATACACAATACAGCTGCTATCACCTTCACTGGTATTAGAGATGAGAGTGGTTGCTCACACGCCCTTCTACTTTCGGACTATTTCCAAAAGCGGTGTGAACTTTACGAGACGGAACTCGACCGTTCTCTCAACTCACCAGCACGTCAGTGAACAGCAGTAAAAGAAAAACACAGTAGGAGCAGCTCAGTCTCTTATTGGACCGTGAAAATTCAGCTTGCTCCGTTAATTAAAACAATACACACACATACATTCACATTCACACTTATTCGCGCGATCGGAACCCTTATCATAAGGGGAGCTGCCAGTCTTTCTGTAGACGAGCTACTTATTCCCTTGACCCAGCTGGGGGAGCTACCCAGAGCTCCAAACCTAACCCACAGAAGTGGGGAGCTTCCAGTCGACGAGCTCCAAGCTACCAGCCGACGAGCTACTTTAAACCCACAGAGGTGGGGAGCTTCCAGTCGCGACGAGCTACTTTCGCTATTTTAAATTCCCTGAATTTAAAATACGCTTTTACGCAAGATTGTGTCAGTGTGTCTGTATCTACCTGGTCAGTGTCGCCGGGTCTGGTCCACCTCGATCGGGCCCCACCACCGTGGGTCGCTTTCTAGAACGTTGGCCAAGACTCGAATTTAACGCCCTTGGTCTTTGACCACACACCTAGTGTGTGGGCTGTCGACAGACGAACAACGTGGACTGGTCACGGAGATGGGACACGATGGAGGCGCTCCGGCTCCGAAGGACCAAGAAATGTTGGGGGAAAACTCTGTAAAAAAACCCAGGAGAAATAAAGACACAATGAGACAAAGTTACTTTCTTTATCAAACGTGTACACGGGTGAGCTGCTAAGAACAACTCACACCATGCACAGTGGCTTGGTAATTTTTATAGGCACAGAGCACAGAGACAGTGAGAACAGGATAACAAATAATAAACAGATAAAATAAAACAACTCCATATATGGTGCTAGTCTCGTCAGCAGAGAGCTAGGGAAGATAAAACAATCTAAAACAATATGTCCCAGAAACAAGATGTGTTTGCTGGGAAAGTCTAAAAAGATAATTCTAAACTAATCTAACCATAGGCAGAGGGCAGACAAAAGGCATCTTTGTACATTTAAAAGAAGGTAAAGAAACATAGAATCATTTTTCCTGTAACAGTTCTGTACATTCTAATTCTGTTGTTTTGATTCAAATTCCATTGTTTTTATTCAATCTCTGTTTTGTACATTCTACTTCCGTTTTTCATTCAAACTCTGTTCTGTATATTCTAATTCTGTTGTTTTCATTCAAAGTCTGTTCTGTACATTCTAATTCCGTTGTTTTCATTCAAACTCTGTTCTGTACATTCTAATTCCGTTGTTTTCATTCAAACTCTATTCTGTACATTCTAATTCGGTTGTTTTCATTCAAACTCTGTTCTGTACATTTCAATTCTGGTTTTTTTATTCTAATTCCGTTGTTTTCATTCAAACTCTGTTCTGTACATTCTAATTCCGTTTTTTTCATTCAAACTCTGTTCTGTACATTTCTATTCTGTTGTTTTGATTCAAATTCCATTGTTTTTATTCAAACTCTGTTTTGTACATTCTACTTCCGTTTTTCATTCAAACTCTGTTCTGTACATTCTAATTCCGTTGTTTTCATTCTAATTCTGTTGTTTGTTTTAATATTCCATTGTTTTCATTCTAATTCTGTTGTTTTCATTCAAATTCAGTTCTGTTCATTCTAATTCCGTTGTTTTCATTCAAAGTCTGTTCTGTACATTCTAATTCCGTTTTTTTCATTCAAACTCTGTTCTGTATGTTCTAATTCCCTTGTTTTCATTCAAACTCTGTTCTGTAAATTCTAAATCCGTTGTTTTCATTCAAACTCTGTTCTGTACATTCTAATTCCGTTGTTTTCATTCAAACTCTGTTCTGTACATTCTAATTCCTTTGATATCATTCAAACTCTGTTCTGTACATTCTAAATCCGTTGTTTTCATTCAAATTCTGTTCTGTACATTCTAATTCCGTTGTTTTCATTCAAATTCCATTGTTTTGATTCAAATTCAGTTCTGTTCATTCTAATTCTGTTGTTTTCATTCAAACTCTGTTCTGTACATTCTAATTCTGTTGTTTTGATTCAAATTCCATTGTTTTTCCATTGAACTGAATTTGAATCAAAACAATGGAATTTGAATGAAAACAACAGAATTAGAATGAAAACAATGGACTATTAATACATTCTAATTCCGTTGTTGTCATTCAAACTCTGTTCTGTACATTTCAATTCAGTTTTTTTTTATTCTAATTCCATTGTTTTCATTCAAACTCTGTTCTGTACATTCTAATTCTGTTTTTTTTTCATTCAAACTCTGTTTCTGTACATTCTAATTCCGTTTTTTTCATCCAAACTCTGTTCTGTACATTTCAATTCTGTTGTTTTGATTCAAATTCCATTGTTTTTATTCAAACTCTGTTTTGTACATTCTACTTCCGTTTTTTTCATTCAAACTCTGTTCTGTATGTTCTAATTCCCTTGTTTTCATTCAAACTCTGTTCTGTACATTCTAAATCCGTTGTTTTCATTCAAACTCTGTTCTGTACATTCTAATTCCTTTGATATCATTCAAACTCTGTTCTGTACATTCTAATTCTGTTGTTTTCATTCAAACTCTGTTCTGTACATTCTAATTCTGTTGTTTTGATTCAAATTCCATTGTTTTTCCATTGAACTGAATTTGAATCAAAACAATGGAATTTGAATGAAAACAACAGAATTAGAATGAAAACAATGAACTATTAATACATTCTAATTCCGTTGTTTTCATTCAAACTCTGTTCTGTACATTTCAATTCAGTTTTTTTTTATTCTAATTCCATTGTTTTCATTCAAACTCTGTTCTGTACATTCTAATTCTGTTTTTTTTTCATTCAAACTCTGTTTCTGTACATTCTAATTCCGTTTTTTTCATCCAAACTCTGTTCTGTACATTTCAATTCTGTTGTTTTGATTCAAATTCCATTGTTTTTATTCAAACTCTGTTTTGTACATTCTACTTCCGTTTTTCATTCAAACTCTGTTCTGTACATTCTAATTCCGTTGTTTTCATTCAAAATCTGTTCTGTACATTCTAATTCCGTTGTTTTCATTCAAAATCTATTCTGTACATTCTAATTCCGTTGTTTTCATTCAAACTCTGTTCTGTACATTTCAATTCTGTTTTTTTTATTCTAATTCCGTTGTTTTCATTCAAACTCTGTTCTGTACATTCAAATTCTGTTGTTTACTTTCAAACTCTGTTCTGTACATTCTAAGTCTGTTTTTTTTTTTTCATTCAAACTCTGTTCTGTACATTCTAATTCTGTTGTTTTCATTCACAGTCTGTTCTGTACATTCTAATTCCGTTGTGTTCATTCAAACTCTGTTCTGTACATTCTAATTCCGTTGTTTTCATTCTAATTCTGTTGTTTGTTTTAATATTCCATTGTTTTCATTCTAATTCTGTTGTTTTCATTCAAATTCCATTGTTTTGATTCAAATTCAGTTCTGTTCATTCTAATTTCGTTGTTTTCATTCAAATTCCGTTTTTTTCATTCAAACTCTGTTCTATACATTTCAATTCTGTTGTTTTGATTCAAATTCCATTGTTTTCTTTCAAATTCTGTTCTCTACATTCTAATTCCGTTGTTTTCATTCAAACTCTGTTCTGTATATTCTAATTCTGTTGTTTTCATTCAAAGTCTGTTCTGTACATTCTAATTCCGTTGTTTTCATTCAAACTCTGTTCTGTACATTCTAATTCTGTTGTTTTCATTCAAATTCTGTTCTGTACATTCTAATTCCGTTGTTTTCATTCAAACTCTGTTCTGTACATTTCAATTCTGTTTTTTTTATTCTAATTCCGTTGTTTTCATTCAAACTCTGTTCTGTACATTCTAATTCCGTTTTTTTTTTTCATTCAAACTCTGTTCTGTACATTTCTATTCTGTTGTTTTGATTCAAATTCCATTGTTTTTATTCAAACTCTGTTTTGTACATTCTACTTCCGTTTTTCATTCAAACTCTGTTCTGTATATTCTAATTCTGTTGTTTTCATTCAAAGTCTGTTCTGTACATTCTAATTCCGTTGTTTTCATTCAAACTCTGTTCTGTACATTCTAATTCCGTTGTTTTCATTCAAACTCTGTTCTGTACATTCTAATTCCGTTGTTTACATTCAAACTCTGTTCTGTACATTTCAATTCTGTTGTTTTGATTCAAATTCCATTGTTTTCTTTCAAATTCTGTTCTCTACATTCTAATTCCGTTGTTTTCATTCAAACTCTGTTCTGTACATTTTAATTCCGTTGTTTTGATTCAAATTCCATTGTTTTCTTTCAAATTCTGTTCTCTACATTCTAATTCCGTTGTTTTCATTCAAACTCTGTTCTGTACATTTTAATTCCGTTGTTTTGATTCAAATTCCATTGTTTTCTTTCAAATTCTGTTCTCTACATTCTAATTCCGTTGTTTTCATTCAAACTCTGTTCTGTACATTTTAATTCCGTTGTTTTGATTCAAATTCCATTGTTTTCTTTCAAATTCTGTTCTGTTCATTCTAATTCTGTTGTTTTGATTCAAATTCCATTGTTTTTCCATTGAACTTAATTTGAATCAAAACAATGGTATTTGACTGAAAACAACAGAATTAGAATGAAAACAATGGACTATTAATACATTCTAATTCCGTTGTTGTCATTCAAACTCTGTTCTGTACATTCTAATTCCGTTTTTCATTCAAACTCTGTTCTGTATATTCTAATTCTGTTGTTTTCATTCAAAGTCTGTTCTGTACATTCTAATTCCGTTGTTTTCATTCAAACTCTATTCTGTACATTCTAATTCCGTTGTTTTCATTCAAACTCTGTTCTGTACATTTCAATTCTGTTTTTTTTATTCTAATTCCGTTGTTTTCATTCAAACTCTGTTCTGTACATTCTAATTCCGTTTTTTTCATTCAAACTCTGTTCTGTACATTTCTATTCTGTTGTTTTGATTCAAATTCCATTGTTTTTATTCAAACTCTGTTTTGTACATTCTACTTCCGTTTTTCATTCAAACTCTGTTCTGTATATTCTAATTCTGTTGTTTTCATTCAAAGTCTGTTCTGTACATTCTAATTCCGTTGTTTTCATTCAAACTCTGTTCTGTACATTCTAATTCCGTTGTTTTCATTCAAACTCTATTCTGTACATTCTAATTCCGTTGTTTTCATTCAAACTCTGTTCTGTACATTTCAATTCTGTTTTTTTTATTCTAATTCCGTTGTTTTCATTCAATCTCTGTTCTGTACATTCTAATTCCGTTTTTTTCATTCAAACTCTGTTCTGTACATTTCTATTCTGTTGTTTTGATTCAAATTCCATTGTTTTCTTTCAAATTCTGTTCTGTTCATTCTAATTCTGTTGTTTTGATTCAAATTCCATTGTTTTTCCATTGAACTTAATTTGAATCAAAACAATGGTATTTGAATGAAAACAACAGAATTAGAATGAAAACAATGGACTATTAATACATTCTAATTCCGTTGTTGTCATTCAAACTCTGTTCTGTACATTCTAATTCCGTTTTTCATTCAAACTCTGTTCTGTATATTCTAATTCTGTTGTTTTCATTCAAAGTCTGTTCTGTACATTCTAATTCCGTTGTTTTCATTCAAACTCTATTCTGTACATTCTAATTCCGTTGTTTTCATTCAAACTCTGTTCTGTACATTTCAATTCTGTTTTTTTTATTCTAATTCCGTTGTTTTCATTCAAACTCTGTTCTGTACATTCTAATTCCGTTTTTTTCATTCAAACTCTGTTCTGTACATTTCTATTCTGTTGTTTTGATTCAAATTCCATTGTTTTTATTCAAACTCTGTTTTGTACATTCTACTTCCGTTTTTCATTCAAACTCTGTTCTGTATATTCTAATTCTGTTGTTTTCATTCAAAGTCTGTTCTGTACATTCTAATTCCGTTGTTTTCATTCAAACTCTGTTTTGTACATTCTAATTCCGTTGTTTTCATTCAAACTCTATTCTGTACATTCTAATTCCGTTGTTTTCATTCAAACTCTGTTCTGTACATTTCAATTCTGTTTTTTTTATTCTAATTCCGTTGTTTTCATTCAATCTCTGTTCTGTACATTCTAATTCCGTTTTTTTCATTCAAACTCTGTTCTGTACATTTCTATTCTGTTGTTTTGATTCAAATTCCATTGTTTTTATTCAAACTCTGTTTTGTACATTCTACTTCCGTTTTTCATTCAAACTCTGTTCTGTACATTCTAATTCCGTTGTTTTCATTCTAATTCTGTTGTTTGTTTTAATATTCCATTGTTTTCATTCTAATTCTGTTGTTTTCATTCAAATTCCATTGTTTTGATTCAAATTCAGTTCTGTTCATTCTAATTTCGTTGTTTTCATTCAAATTCCGTTTTTTTCATTCAAACTCTGTTCTATACATTTCAATTCTGTTGTTTTGATTCAAATTCCATTGTTTTCTTTCAAATTCTATTCTCTACATTCTAATTCCGTTATTTTCATTCAAACTCTGTTCTGTACATTCTAATTCCGTTTTTTTCATTCAAACTCTGTTCTGTATGTTCTAATTCCCTTGTTTTCATTCAAACTCTGTTCTGTACATTCTAAATCCGTTGTTTTCATTCAAACTCTGTTCTGTACATTCTAATTCCATTGTTTTCATTCAAACTCTGTTCTGTACATTCTAAGTCTGTTTTTTTTTTTTCATTCAAACTCTGTTCTGTACATTCTAATTCCGTTGTGTTCATTCAAACTCTGTTCTGTACATTCTAATTCTGTTTTTTTCATTCAAATTCTGTTCTGTACATTCTAATTCCGTTGTTTTCATTCAAACTCTGTTCTGTACATTCTAATTCCGTTTTTCATTCAAACTCTGTTCTGTATATTCTAATTCTGTTGTTTTCATTCAAAGTCTGTTCTGTACATTCTAATTCCGTTGTTTTCATTCAAACTCTATTCTGTACATTCTAATTCCGTTGTTTTCATTCAAACTCTGTTCTGTACATTTCAATTCTGTTTTTTTTATTCTAATTCCGTTGTTTTCATTCAAACTCTGTTCTGTACATTCTAATTCCGTTTTTTTCATTCAAACTCTGTTCTGTACATTTCTATTCTGTTGTTTTGATTCAAATTCCATTGTTTTTATTCAAACTCTGTTTTGTACATTCTACTTCCGTTTTTCATTCAAACTCTGTTCTGTATATTCTAATTCTGTTGTTTTCATTCAAAGTCTGTTCTGTACATTCTAATTCCGTTGTTTTCATTCAAACTCTGTTTTGTACATTCTAATTCCGTTGTTTTCATTCAAACTCTATTCTGTACATTCTAATTCCGTTGTTTTCATTCAAACTCTGTTCTGTACATTTCAATTCTGTTTTTTTTATTCTAATTCCGTTGTTTTCATTCAATCTCTGTTCTGTACATTCTAATTCCGTTTTTTTCATTCAAACTCTGTTCTGTACATTTCTATTCTGTTGTTTTGATTCAAATTCCATTGTTTTTATTCAAACTCTGTTTTGTACATTCTACTTCCGTTTTTCATTCAAACTCTGTTCTGTACATTGTAATTCCGTTGTTTTCATTCTAATTCTGTTGTTTGTTTTAATATTCCATTGTTTTCATTCTAATTCTGTTGTTTTCATTCAAATTCCATTGTTTTGATTCAAATTCAGTTCTGTTCATTCTAATTTCGTTGTTTTCATTCAAATTCCTTTTTTTTCATTCAAACTCTGTTCTATACATTTCAATTCTGTTGTTTTGATTCAAATTCCATTGTTTTCTTTCAAATTCTGTTCTCTACATTCTAATTCCGTTATTTTCATTCAAACTCTGTTCTGTACATTCTAATTCCGTTTTTTTCATTCAAACTCTGTTCTGTATGTTCTAATTCCCTTGTTTTCATTCAAACTCTGTTCTGTACATTCTAAATCCGTTGTTTTCATTCAAACTCTGTTCTGTACATTCTAATTCCATTGTTTTCATTCAAACTCTGTTCTGTACATTCTAAGTCTGTTTTTTTTTTTTCATTCAAACTCTGTTCTGTACATTCTAATTCTGTTGTTTTCATTCACAGTCTGTTCTGTACATTCTAATTCCGTTGTGTTCATTCAAACTCTGTTCTGTACATTCTAATTCTGTTTTTTTCATTCAAATTCTGTTCTGTACATTCTAATTCCGTTGTTTTCATTCAAACTCTGTTCTGTACATTCTAATTCCGTTGTTTTCATTCAAAGTCTGTTCTGTACATTCTAATTCCGTTTTTTTCATTCAAACTCTGTTCTGTATGTTCTAATTCCCTTGTTTTCATTCAAACTCTGTTCTGTACATTCTAAATCCGTTGTTTTCATTCAAACTCTGTTCTGTACATTCTAATTCTGTTGTTTTCATTCAAAGTCTGTTCTGTACATTCTAATTCCGTTGTTTACATTCAAACTCTGTTCTGTACATTCTAATTCCGTTGTTTTCATTCAAACTCTGTTCTCTACATTCTAATTCTGTTGTTTTCATTCAAATTCCATTGTTTTGATTCAAATTCAGTTCTGTTCATTCTAATTCTGTTGTTTTCATTCAAACTCTGTTCTGTACATTCTAATTCTGTTGTTTTGATTCAAATTCCATTGTTTTTCCATTGAACTGAATTTGAATCAAAACAATGGAATTTGAATGAAAACAACAGAATTAGAATGAAAACAATGAACTATTAATACATTCTAATTCCGTTGTTGTCATTCAAACTCTGTTCTGTACATTTCAATTCAGTTTTTTTTTATTCTAATTCCATTGTTTTCATTCAAACTCTGTTCTGTACATTCTAATTCTGTTTTTTTTTCATTCAAACTCTGTTCTGTACATTCTAATTCCGTTTTTTTCATCCAAACTCTGTTCTGTACATTTCAATTCTGTTGTTTTGATTCAAATTCCATTGTTTTTATTCAAACTCTGTTTTGTACATTCTACTTCCGTTTTTCATTCAAACTCTGTTCTGTACATTCTAATTCCGTTGTTTTCATTCAAAATCTGTTCTGTACATTCTAATTCCGTTGTTTTCATTCAAAATCTATTCTGTACATTCTAATTCCGTTGTTTTCATTCAAACTCTGTTCTGTACATTTCAATTCTGTTTTTTTTATTCTAATTCCGTTGTTTTCATTCAAACTCTGTTCTGTACATTCAAATTCTGTTGTTTACTTTCAAACTCTGTTCTGTACATTCTAATTCCGTTTTTTTTCATTCAAACTCTGTTCTGTACATTCTAATTCTGTTGTTTTCATTCAAATTCTGTTCTGTACATTCTAATTCCGTTGTTTTCATTCAAATTCCATTGTTTTGATTCAAATTCAGTTCTGTTCATTCTAATTTCGTTGTTTTCATTCAAATTCCGTTTTTTTCATTCAAACTCTGTTCTATACATTTCAATTCTGTTGTTTTGATTCAAATTCCATTGTTTTCTTTCAAATTCTGTTCTGTACATTCTAATTCCGTTGTTTTCATTCAAACTCTATTCTGTACATTCTAATTCCGTTGTTTTCATTCAAACTCTGTTCTGTACATTTCAATTCTGTTTTTTTTATTCTAATTCCGTTGTTTTCATTCAATCTCTGTTCTGTACATTCTAATTCCGTTTTTTTCATTCAAACTCTGTTCTGTACATTTCTATTCTGTTGTTTTGATTCAAATTCCATTGTTTTTATTCAAACTCTGTTTTGTACATTCTACTTCCGTTTTTCATTCAAACTCTGTTCTGTACATTCTAATTCCGTTGTTTTCATTCTAATTCTGTTGTTTGTTTTAATATTCCATTGTTTTCATTCTAATTCTGTTGTTTTCATTCAAATTCCATTGTTTTGATTCAAATTCAGTTCTGTTCATTCTAATTTCGTTGTTTTCATTCAAATTCCGTTTTTTTCATTCAAACTCTGTTCTATACATTTCAATTCTGTTGTTTTGATTCAAATTCCATTGTTTTCTTTCAAATTCTGTTCTCTACATTCTAATTCCGTTATTTTCATTCAAACTCTGTTCTGTACATTCTAATTCCGTTTTTTTCATTCAAACTCTGTTCTGTATGTTCTAATTCCCTTGTTTTCATTCAAACTCTGTTCTGTACATTCTAAATCCGTTGTTTTCATTCAAACTCTGTTCTGTACATTCTAATTCCATTGTTTTCATTCAAACTCTGTTCTGTACATTCTAAGTCTGTTTTTTTTTTTTCATTCAAACTCTGTTCTGTACATTCTAATTCTGTTGTTTTCATTCACAGTCTGTTCTGTACATTCTAATTCCGTTGTGTTCATTCAAACTCTGTTCTGTACATTCTAATTCTGTTTTTTTCATTCAAATTCTGTTCTGTACATTCTAATTCCGTTGTTTTCATTCAAACTCTGTTCTGTACATTCTAATTCCGTTGTTTTCATTCAAAGTCTGTTCTGTACATTCTAATTCCGTTTTTTTCATTCAAACTCTGTTCTGTATGTTCTAATTCCCTTGTTTTCATTCAAACTCTGTTCTGTACATTCTAAATCCGTTGTTTTCATTCAAACTCTGTTCTGTACATTCTAATTCTGTTGTTTTCATTCAAAGTCTGTTCTGTACATTCTAATTCCGTTGTTTACATTCAAACTCTGTTCTGTACATTCTAATTCCGTTGTTTTCATTCAAACTCTGTTCTCTACATTCTAATTCTGTTGTTTTCATTCAAATTCCATTGTTTTGATTCAAATTCAGTTCTGTTCATTCTAATTCTGTTGTTTTCATTCAAACTCTGTTCTGTACATTCTAATTCTGTTGTTTTGATTCAAATTCCATTGTTTTTCCATTGAACTGAATTTGAATCAAAACAATGGAATTTGAATGAAAACAACAGAATTAGAATGAAAACAATGAACTATTAATACATTCTAATTCCGTTGTTGTCATTCAAACTCTGTTCTGTACATTTCAATTCAGTTTTTTTTTATTCTAATTCCATTGTTTTCATTCAAACTCTGTTCTGTACATTCTAATTCTGTTTTTTTTTTCATTCAAACTCTGTTCTGTACATTCTAATTCCGTTTTTTTCATCCAAACTCTGTTCTGTACATTTCAATTCTGTTGTTTTGATTCAAATTCCATTGTTTTTATTCAAACTCTGTTTTGTACATTCTACTTCCGTTTTTCATTCAAACTCTGTTCTGTACATTCTAATTCCGTTGTTTTCATTCAAAATCTGTTCTGTACATTCTAATTCCGTTGTTTTCATTCAAAATCTATTCTGTACATTCTAATTCCGTTGTTTTCATTCAAACTCTGTTCTGTACATTTCAATTCTGTTTTTTTTATTCTAATTCCGTTGTTTTCATTCAAACTCTGTTCTGTACATTCAAATTCTGTTGTTTACTTTCAAACTCTGTTCTGTACATTCTAATTCCGTTTTTTTTCATTCAAACTCTGTTCTGTACATTCTAATTCTGTTGTTTTCATTCAAATTCTGTTCTGTACATTCTAATTCCGTTGTTTTCATTCAAATTCCATTGTTTTGATTCAAATTCAGTTCTGTTCATTCTAATTTCGTTGTTTTCATTCAAATTCCGTTTTTTTCATTCAAACTCTGTTCTATACATTTCAATTCTGTTGTTTTGATTCAAATTCCATTGTTTTCTTTCAAATTCTGTTCTGTACATTCTAATTCCGTTGTTTTCATTCAAACTCTATTCTGTACATTCTAATTCCGTTGTTTTCATTCAAACTCTGTTCTGTACATTTCAATTCTGTTTTTTTTATTCTAATTCCGTTGTTTTCATTCAATCTCTGTTCTGTACATTCTAATTCCGTTTTTTTCATTCAAACTCTGTTCTGTACATTTCTATTCTGTTGTTTTGATTCAAATTCCATTGTTTTTATTCAAACTCTGTTTTGTACATTCTACTTCCGTTTTTCATTCAAACTCTGTTCTGTACATTCTAATTCCGTTGTTTTCATTCTAATTCTGTTGTTTGTTTTAATATTCCATTGTTTTCATTCTAATTCTGTTGTTTTCATTCAAATTCCATTGTTTTGATTCAAATTCAGTTCTGTTCATTCTAATTTCGTTGTTTTCATTCAAATTCCGTTTTTTTCATTCAAACTCTGTTCTATACATTTCAATTCTGTTGTTTTGATTCAAATTCCATTGTTTTCTTTCAAATTCTGTTCTCTACATTCTAATTCCGTTATTTTCATTCAAACTCTGTTCTGTACATTCTAATTCCGTTTTTTTCATTCAAACTCTGTTCTGTATGTTCTAATTCCCTTGTTTTCATTCAAACTCTGTTCTGTACATTCTAAATCCGTTGTTTTCATTCAAACTCTGTTCTGTACATTCTAATTCCATTGTTTTCATTCAAACTCTGTTCTGTACATTCTAAGTCTGTTTTTTTTTTTCATTCAAACTCTGTTCTGTACATTCTAATTCTGTTGTTTTCATTCACAGTCTGTTCTGTACATTCTAATTCCGTTGTGTTCATTCAAACTCTGTTCTGTACATTCTAATTCTGTTTTTTTCATTCAAACTCTGTTCTGTACATTCTAATTCCGTTGTTTTCATTCAAAGTCTGTTCTGTACATTCTAATTCCGTTTTTTTCATTCAAACTCTGTTCTGTATGTTCTAATTCCCTTGTTTTCATTCAAACTCTGTTCTGTACATTCTAAATCCGTTGTTTTCATTCAAACTCTGTTCTGTACATTCTAATTCTGTTGTTTTCATTCAAAGTCTGTTCTGTACATTCTAATTCCGTTGTTTACATTCAAACTCTGTTCTGTACATTCTAATTCCGTTGTTTTCATTCAAACTCTGTTCTCTACATTCTAATTCTGTTGTTTTCATTCAAATTCCATTGTTTTGATTCAAATTCAGTTCTGTTCATTCTAATTCTGTTGTTTTCATTCAAACTCTGTTCTGTACATTCTAATTCTGTTGTTTTGATTCAAATTCCATTGTTTTTCCATTGAACTGAATTTGAATCAAAACAATGGAATTTGAATGAAAACAACAGAATTAGAATGAAAACAATGAACTATTAATACATTCTAATTCCGTTGTTGTCATTCAAACTCTGTTCTGTACATTTCAATTCAGTTTTTTTTTATTCTAATTCCATTGTTTTCATTCAAACTCTGTTCTGTACATTCTAATTCTGTTTTTTTTTCATTCAAACTCTGTTCTGTACATTCTAATTCCGTTTTTTTCATCCAAACTCTGTTCTGTACATTTCAATTCTGTTGTTTTGATTCAAATTCCATTGTTTTTATTCAAACTCTGTTTTGTACATTCTACTTCCGTTTTTCATTCAAACTCTGTTCTGTACATTCTAATTCCGTTGTTTTCATTCAAAATCTGTTCTGTACATTCTAATTCCGTTGTTTTCATTCAAAATCTATTCTGTACATTCTAATTCCGTTGTTTTCATTCAAACTCTGTTCTGTACATTTCAATTCTGTTTTTTTTATTCTAATTCCGTTGTTTTCATTCAAACTCTGTTCTGTACATTCTAATTCCGTTTTTTTTTTTCATTCAAACTCTGTTCTGTACATTTCTATTCTGTTGTTTTGATTCAAATTCCATTGTTTTTATTCAAACTCTGTTTTGTACATTCTACTTCCGTTTTTCATTCAAACTCTGTTCTGTATATTCTAATTCTGTTGTTTTCATTCAAAGTCTGTTCTGTACATTCTAATTCCGTTGTTTTCATTCAAACTCTGTTCTGTACATTCTAATTCCGTTGTTTTCATTCAAACTCTGTTCTGTACATTCTAATTCCGTTGTTTACATTCAAACTCTGTTCTGTACATTTCAATTCTGTTGTTTTGATTCAAATTCCATTGTTTTCTTTCAAATTCTGTTCTCTACATTCTAATTCCGTTGTTTTCATTCAAACTCTGTTCTGTACATTTTAATTCCGTTGTTTTGATTCAAATTCCATTGTTTTCTTTCAAATTCTGTTCTCTACATTCTAATTCCGTTGTTTTCATTCAAACTCTGTTCTGTACATTTTAATTCCGTTGTTTTGATTCAAATTCCATTGTTTTCTTTCAAATTCTGTTCTCTACATTCTAATTCCGTTGTTTTCATTCAAACTCTGTTCTGTACATTTTAATTCCGTTGTTTTGATTCAAATTCCATTGTTTTCTTTCAAATTCTGTTCTGTTCATTCTAATTCTGTTGTTTTGATTCAAATTCCATTGTTTTTCCATTGAACTTAATTTGAATCAAAACAATGGTATTTGACTGAAAACAACAGAATTAGAATGAAAACAATGGACTATTAATACATTCTAATTCCGTTGTTGTCATTCAAACTCTGTTCTGTACATTCTAATTCCGTTTTTCATTCAAACTCTGTTCTGTATATTCTAATTCTGTTGTTTTCATTCAAAGTCTGTTCTGGGCCCTGTTTCAGGAAGCCGGTTTAGAAAACTCAGAGTGAAAAACGATACGCAGGGTTGAGTAACCCCGAACTGTCCAACTCGGAATATTCGGTTTCAGAAAGGCTGATAACAAGTAGTTCAATCAACGCGGAGTTGCTTTAACCCCAAGTGAAGCGCGCGGACGAGGATACATAAAGCCCTGATCAGTGGAGCACAGATTAAGTGAGTCACCATGGAGACGGAGGGAAAGAAGGCGCGGTCAATGTATTTCACAGCGCTTGAGGCCGAAATTCTGATGGCAGCATATGCCGATAACATGCAAATTCCGCGGAAAAAAGTAACACAGCGACAGCTGCAAAAGAAAGTGAGCATGCATGGCAAAACATAGCCGACAGAGTCAATGCGTGAGTGTTAATTTAAACATTGATCTAGGGATTTCCACCCATTTAACACGTTATTTTATCATATGTTATTTTATTTGTTATTTTATACATTTTATTTTGTGACGTGATGTGAGCGCAGGTGCAACCCAACAGGCCCCAAACGTGCCTGGCAGCAAGTAAAAATGAAATATAAAAATATAGTCCAAACAGGTAAGGTGTAATTGTATTATGAGCCATAGTGCTTGGTCTGTTTGTCCGATGTAAATCAATTGCAGTTAGAGGCTACATTAATTTTCTGTCTGTAAGCACTTATTGAAATTATCTGAGCACATTACAAGTACATATTTGCTTACTCTGTATGCTCAAATGTGGCCCGTTATAGCCAACAGAAAATAGCGGAGGCCCGAAAAACAGGTGGGGGTCCTCCACCACCACCACCACTCACAGAGGCTGAGCAGTTGGCCCTCAGCCAAAACAGTGGGCGCCCTGTGGCCGAAGGCATCTCTGCGGGGACATCCTCTGAGCCAATAAGCCCGCAAGACACAAGTGCCTACATAGGGGGTAAATTCAAAATAATACATGATGTGCATACATCCTTTCTTCCCAGTCACCTTTGCAGTGCTACTCATTCATTTGATAAACTCTTTACCATAATGGATTATTTTGTAGTGAAGTTATTTTCCTACTGATTTTGCCTTCCCTCAGTCTTGGTTGTCTTTGAGAGCATAATGACAATGAAGTGTAAGGTGCTTGGTATGTTTGTTAATTGCCATTTGGTCCCTTGTAAGTTATAAGTGACCTGTATAAACCTCATATTCTATCAGTTGATGGTGATGGTGTACTGCATCTGGTGCAGCCTCCTGTTGAGCCAGACCAACATGCAGTTGTGAGTAATACTCCACAGATTATATGAGTTTACAGTAGAACAGCAATGTTGTTTATTTCTTTACTACAGGAAAATAATGAAGAAACATTGACAGCTGTTACAGAGGAGGAAGCAACAGAGACACTTTATGAGGTTTACATCTTTTAATACTTTGTGTACAGGAAACACAGGTGACCAATAAAGCCAGTTGAACAAAAAATCTGTTTATTCTTCTTTCAACATGTTGAGGTGATGGGTCAAAAGAAATGATTGTGACATATGGTGTCTCTGACTGCACTTCCATCTTGTATGTCCGTGGGAGGGTCAGGATGTTCATGGTTTGGATCACTGCTGTTTGGTTCAGAAGGACAGTGTTCTCCTCTAATTGTGGCAATGTTGTGAAGAATCACACATGCCACAATAATGTCACATGCCCTTTCTGGGGTGACCCTGAGCCTTTGCAGGCACTGGAACCGGGCCTTAAGCATTCCGATAGTCATTTCAACTCTGGCTCTTGTCCTGCAATGAGCCAGATTATATCGCTGCTGTGGGCCCGGTTCAGGGTCAGAGTAAGGGGTAAGCAAATAGGGTAAACATGGATACCCCCTATCACCAAGCAAGTAGCCAGTGAACTCTCCTAAGACAGAAGGATACACTTCAGTTCAAATGTCCCTGAAGCAATTGGTCTTTATATATTTTAAAGTATTTTCAACTCACCATGTCCAAATTTTGTGCTCAGTGTACATTCACGGAATATTTGTGAGTCATGGACAGAGCCTGGCCACTTGGCTTCCACATTTGTGATAATGTTGGCAGCATCACATATGATCTTCACAGTGCAGAGAACACAAATTAGCATCCATTACTATAATGAAATAATTTGTTAGTTTGACATGCTACAGGGAACTATGTACCTGTACATTAATGCTGTGGAAAGACTTCCTGTTCACATAGTCTCCTTCATTTACTGAAGGAGCAATAATTGGAATGTGAGTGCCATCTATACAGCCAATCACGCCTGGGAACCCTGAAAATAAATGTTAAATTTAAGTAGTAGTTCAAGTATCACCACATCATAAATTAAGTTTTGGTCATCCTGATACCTGCAATTTTGTGGCATCCCTCTTTGATGAATCTTGTGGGTCTGTGACCGGGGAACACCACAAACGAGTGCAGGAGACGTTTCAGTGCAACTGTAACATTCCTGACTGCCCGACAGACGGTAGCCTTGGAAACGTGCTCAGCGTCACCAATATTATACAGAAAGCTCCCGTTTGCAAGAAACCGAAGTGCAATACAAATAATATGCAATGAACTGAGAGCATGTCCGCGATGTGTCACATGCGTAATATATGGCCTGAGGATGTTATCCAAATAAATTATAGATTGTGCTGAGAAACGGTAACGTTCGCACAGAAAATCATCAGGAAATGATAAAATGTCCAAACGCGCTCTGATCACTCTCTCCCGGCGGAGAGCTCTGCGGAGAATTTGGGCTTCACGATCTACTGGCTCTTCAAGGAAGTGGCACGCCATGTCCGACACTTCCTACTGTCAGGTTTCCGACAAAGGGGCGGAGACAGTCAGGGTTAGTTGTAGTAAACCTGCTAGGGGGCAGGTTAGCTTCACGGCGTGTGTCGTCATAGTGACTCACTCAGGCTGCAGCTGAACTCGCTTTGTGAAACCGAAAACCCAGAGTTTTCGTTAACTCACGGTATACTTACTCAGTTTTTCCACTAAACCGGCTTCCTGAAACAGGGCCCTGTACATTCTAATTCCGTTGTTTTCATTCAAACTCTATTCTGTACATTCTAATTCCGTTGTTTTCATTCAAACTCTGTTCTGTACATTTCAATTCTGTTTTTTTTATTCTAATTCCGTTGTTTTCATTCAAACTCTGTTCTGTACATTCTAATTCCGTTTTTTTCATTCAAACTCTGTTCTGTACATTTCTATTCTGTTGTTTTGATTCAAATTCCATTGTTTTTATTCAAACTCTGTTTTGTACATTCTACTTCCGTTTTTCATTCAAACTCTGTTCTGTATATTCTAATTCTGTTGTTTTCATTCAAAGTCTGTTCTGTACATTCTAATTCCGTTGTTTTCATTCAAACTCTGTTCTGTACATTCTAATTCCGTTGTTTTCATTCAAACTCTATTCTGTACATTCTAATTCCGTTGTTTTCATTCAAACTCTGTTCTGTACATTTCAATTCTGTTTTTTTTATTCTAATTCCGTTGTTTTCATTCAATCTCTGTTCTGTACATTCTAATTCCGTTTTTTTCATTCAAACTCTGTTCTGTACATTTCTATTCTGTTGTTTTGATTCAAATTCCATTGTTTTCTTTCAAATTCTGTTCTGTTCATTCTAATTCTGTTGTTTTGATTCAAATTCCATTGTTTTTCCATTGAACTTAATTTGAATCAAAACAATGGTATTTGAATGAAAACAACAGAATTAGAATGAAAACAATGGACTATTAATACATTCTAATTCCGTTGTTGTCATTCAAACTCTGTTCTGTACATTCTAATTCCGTTTTTCATTCAAACTCTGTTCTGTATATTCTAATTCTGTTGTTTTCATTCAAAGTCTGTTCTGTACATTCTAATTCCGTTGTTTTCATTCAAACTCTATTCTGTACATTCTAATTCCGTTGTTTTCATTCAAACTCTGTTCTGTACATTTCAATTCTGTTTTTTTTATTCTAATTCCGTTGTTTTCATTCAAACTCTGTTCTGTACATTCTAATTCCGTTTTTTTCATTCAAACTCTGTTCTGTACATTTCTATTCTGTTGTTTTGATTCAAATTCCATTGTTTTTATTCAAACTCTGTTTTGTACATTCTACTTCCGTTTTTCATTCAAACTCTGTTCTGTATATTCTAATTCTGTTGTTTTCATTCAAAGTCTGTTCTGTACATTCTAATTCCGTTGTTTTCATTCAAACTCTGTTTTGTACATTCTAATTCCGTTGTTTTCATTCAAACTCTATTCTGTACATTCTAATTCCGTTGTTTTCATTCAAACTCTGTTCTGTACATTTCAATTCTGTTTTTTTTATTCTAATTCCGTTGTTTTCATTCAATCTCTGTTCTGTACATTCTAATTCCGTTTTTTTCATTCAAACTCTGTTCTGTACATTTCTATTCTGTTGTTTTGATTCAAATTCCATTGTTTTTATTCAAACTCTGTTTTGTACATTCTACTTCCGTTTTTCATTCAAACTCTGTTCTGTACATTCTAATTCCGTTGTTTTCATTCTAATTCTGTTGTTTGTTTTAATATTCCATTGTTTTCATTCTAATTCTGTTGTTTTCATTCAAATTCCATTGTTTTGATTCAAATTCAGTTCTGTTCATTCTAATTTCGTTGTTTTCATTCAAATTCCGTTTTTTTCATTCAAACTCTGTTCTATACATTTCAATTCTGTTGTTTTGATTCAAATTCCATTGTTTTCTTTCAAATTCTGTTCTCTACATTCTAATTCCGTTATTTTCATTCAAACTCTGTTCTGTACATTCTAATTCCGTTTTTTTCATTCAAACTCTGTTCTGTATGTTCTAATTCCCTTGTTTTCATTCAAACTCTGTTCTGTACATTCTAAATCCGTTGTTTTCATTCAAACTCTGTTCTGTACATTCTAATTCCATTGTTTTCATTCAAACTCTGTTCTGTACATTCTAAGTCTGTTTTTTTTTTTTCATTCAAACTCTGTTCTGTACATTCTAATTCTGTTGTTTTCATTCACAGTCTGTTCTGTACATTCTAATTCCGTTGTGTTCATTCAAACTCTGTTCTGTACATTCTAATTCTGTTTTTTTCATTCAAATTCTGTTCTGTACATTCTAATTCCGTTGTTTTCATTCAAACTCTGTTCTGTACATTCTAATTCCGTTTTTCATTCAAACTCTGTTCTGTATATTCTAATTCTGTTGTTTTCATTCAAAGTCTGTTCTGTACATTCTAATTCCGTTGTTTTCATTCAAACTCTATTCTGTACATTCTAATTCCGTTGTTTTCATTCAAACTCTGTTCTGTACATTTCAATTCTGTTTTTTTTATTCTAATTCCGTTGTTTTCATTCAAACTCTGTTCTGTACATTCTAATTCCGTTTTTTTCATTCAAACTCTGTTCTGTACATTTCTATTCTGTTGTTTTGATTCAAATTCCATTGTTTTTATTCAAACTCTGTTTTGTACATTCTACTTCCGTTTTTCATTCAAACTCTGTTCTGTATATTCTAATTCTGTTGTTTTCATTCAAAGTCTGTTCTGTACATTCTAATTCCGTTGTTTTCATTCAAACTCTGTTTTGTACATTCTAATTCCGTTGTTTTCATTCAAACTCTATTCTGTACATTCTAATTCCGTTGTTTTCATTCAAACTCTGTTCTGTACATTTCAATTCTGTTTTTTTTATTCTAATTCCGTTGTTTTCATTCAATCTCTGTTCTGTACATTCTAATTCCGTTTTTTTCATTCAAACTCTGTTCTGTACATTTCTATTCTGTTGTTTTGATTCAAATTCCATTGTTTTTATTCAAACTCTGTTTTGTACATTCTACTTCCGTTTTTCATTCAAACTCTGTTCTGTACATTGTAATTCCGTTGTTTTCATTCTAATTCTGTTGTTTGTTTTAATATTCCATTGTTTTCATTCTAATTCTGTTGTTTTCATTCAAATTCCATTGTTTTGATTCAAATTCAGTTCTGTTCATTCTAATTTCGTTGTTTTCATTCAAATTCCTTTTTTTTCATTCAAACTCTGTTCTATACATTTCAATTCTGTTGTTTTGATTCAAATTCCATTGTTTTCTTTCAAATTCTGTTCTCTACATTCTAATTCCGTTATTTTCATTCAAACTCTGTTCTGTACATTCTAATTCCGTTTTTTTCATTCAAACTCTGTTCTGTATGTTCTAATTCCCTTGTTTTCATTCAAACTCTGTTCTGTACATTCTAAATCCGTTGTTTTCATTCAAACTCTGTTCTGTACATTCTAATTCCATTGTTTTCATTCAAACTCTGTTCTGTACATTCTAAGTCTGTTTTTTTTTTTCATTCAAACTCTGTTCTGTACATTCTAATTCTGTTGTTTTCATTCACAGTCTGTTCTGTACATTCTAATTCCGTTGTGTTCATTCAAACTCTGTTCTGTACATTCTAATTCTGTTTTTTTCATTCAAATTCTGTTCTGTACATTCTAATTCCGTTGTTTTCATTCAAACTCTGTTCTGTACATTCTAATTCCGTTGTTTTCATTCAAACTCTGTTCTGTATGTTCTAATTCCCTTGTTTTCATTCAAACTCTGTTCTGTACATTCTAAATCCGTTGTTTTCATTCAAACTCTGTTCTGTACATTCTAATTCTGTTGTTTTCATTCAAAGTCTGTTCTGTACATTCTAATTCCGTTGTTTACATTCAAACTCTGTTCTGTACATTCTAATTCCGTTGTTTTCATTCAAACTCTGTTCTCTACATTCTAATTCTGTTGTTTTCATTCAAATTCCATTGTTTTGATTCAAATTCAGTTCTGTTCATTCTAATTCTGTTGTTTTCATTCAAACTCTGTTCTGTACATTCTAATTCTGTTGTTTTGATTCAAATTCCATTGTTTTTCCATTGAACTGAATTTGAATCAAAACAATGGAATTTGAATGAAAACAACAGAATTAGAATGAAAACAATGAACTATTAATACATTCTAATTCCGTTGTTGTCATTCAAACTCTGTTCTGTACATTTCAATTCAGTTTTTTTTTATTCTAATTCCATTGTTTTCATTCAAACTCTGTTCTGTACATTCTAATTCTGTTTTTTTTTCATTCAAACTCTGTTCTGTACATTCTAATTCCGTTTTTTTCATCCAAACTCTGTTCTGTACATTTCAATTCTGTTGTTTTGATTCAAATTCCATTGTTTTTATTCAAACTCTGTTTTGTACATTCTACTTCCGTTTTTCATTCAAACTCTGTTCTGTACATTCTAATTCCGTTGTTTTCATTCAAAATCTGTTCTGTACATTCTAATTCCGTTGTTTTCATTCAAAATCTATTCTGTACATTCTAATTCCGTTGTTTTCATTCAAACTCTGTTCTGTACATTTCAATTCTGTTTTTTTTATTCTAATTCCGTTGTTTTCATTCAAACTCTGTTCTGTACATTCAAATTCTGTTGTTTACTTTCAAACTCTGTTCTGTACATTCTAATTCCGTTTTTTTTCATTCAAACTCTGTTCTGTACATTCTAATTCTGTTGTTTTCATTCAAATTCTGTTCTGTACATTCTAATTCCGTTGTTTTCATTCAAATTCCATTGTTTTGATTCAAATTCAGTTCTGTTCATTCTAATTTCGTTGTTTTCATTCAAATTCCGTTTTTTTCATTCAAACTCTGTTCTATACATTTCAATTCTGTTGTTTTGATTCAAATTCCATTGTTTTCTTTCAAATTCTGTTCTGTACATTCTAATTCCGTTGTTTTCATTCAAACTCTATTCTGTACATTCTAATTCCGTTGTTTTCATTCAAACTCTGTTCTGTACATTTCAATTCTGTTTTTTTTATTCTAATTCCGTTGTTTTCATTCAATCTCTGTTCTGTACATTCTAATTCCGTTCTTTTTCATTCAAACTCTGTTCTGTACATTTCTATTCTGTTGTTTTGATTCAAATTCCATTGTTTTTATTCAAACTCTGTTTTGTACATTCTACTTCCGTTTTTCATTCAAACTCTGTTCTGTACATTCTAATTCCGTTGTTTTCATTCTAATTCTGTTGTTTGTTTTAATATTCCATTGTTTTCATTCTAATTCTGTTGTTTTCATTCAAATTCCATTGTTTTGATTCAAATTCAGTTCTGTTCATTCTAATTTCGTTGTTTTCATTCAAATTCCGTTTTTTTCATTCAAACTCTGTTCTATACATTTCAATTCTGTTGTTTTGATTCAAATTCCATTGTTTTCTTTCAAATTCTGTTCTCTACATTCTAATTCCGTTATTTTCATTCAAACTCTGTTCTGTACATTCTAATTCCGTTTTTTTCATTCAAACTCTGTTCTGTATGTTCTAATTCCCTTGTTTTCATTCAAACTCTGTTCTGTACATTCTAAATCCGTTGTTTTCATTCAAACTCTGTTCTGTACATTCTAATTCCATTGTTTTCATTCAAACTCTGTTCTGTACATTCTAAGTCTGTTTTTTTTTTTTCATTCAAACTCTGTTCTGTACATTCTAATTCTGTTGTTTTCATTCACAGTCTGTTCTGTACATTCTAATTCCGTTGTGTTCATTCAAACTCTGTTCTGTACATTCTAATTCTGTTTTTTTCATTCAAATTCTGTTCTGTACATTCTAATTCCGTTGTTTTCATTCAAACTCTGTTCTGTACATTCTAATTCCGTTGTTTTCATTCAAAGTCTGTTCTGTACATTCTAATTCCGTTTTTTTCATTCAAACTCTGTTCTGTATGTTCTAATTCCCTTGTTTTCATTCAAACTCTGTTCTGTACATTCTAAATCCGTTGTTTTCATTCAAACTCTGTTCTGTACATTCTAATTCTGTTGTTTTCATTCAAAGTCTGTTCTGTACATTCTAATTCCGTTGTTTACATTCAAACTCTGTTCTGTACATTCTAATTCCGTTGTTTTCATTCAAACTCTGTTCTCTACATTCTAATTCTGTTGTTTTCATTCAAATTCCATTGTTTTGATTCAAATTCAGTTCTGTTCATTCTAATTCTGTTGTTTTCATTCAAACTCTGTTCTGTACATTCTAATTCTGTTGTTTTGATTCAAATTCCATTGTTTTTCCATTGAACTGAATTTGAATCAAAACAATGGAATTTGAATGAAAACAACAGAATTAGAATGAAAACAATGAACTATTAATACATTCTAATTCCGTTGTTGTCATTCAAACTCTGTTCTGTACATTTCAATTCAGTTTTTTTTTATTCTAATTCCATTGTTTTCATTCAAACTCTGTTCTGTACATTCTAATTCTGTTTTTTTTTCATTCAAACTCTGTTCTGTACATTCTAATTCCGTTTTTTTCATCCAAACTCTGTTCTGTACATTTCAATTCTGTTGTTTTGATTCAAATTCCATTGTTTTTATTCAAACTCTGTTTTGTACATTCTACTTCCGTTTTTCATTCAAACTCTGTTCTGTACATTCTAATTCCGTTGTTTTCATTCAAAATCTGTTCTGTACATTCTAATTCCGTTGTTTTCATTCAAAATCTATTCTGTACATTCTAATTCCGTTGTTTTCATTCAAACTCTGTTCTGTACATTTCAATTCTGTTTTTTTTATTCTAATTCCGTTGTTTTCATTCAAACTCTGTTCTGTACATTCAAATTCTGTTGTTTACTTTCAAACTCTGTTCTGTACATTCTAATTCCGTTTTTTTTCATTCAAACTCTGTTCTGTACATTCTAATTCTGTTGTTTTCATTCAAATTCTGTTCTGTACATTCTAATTCCGTTGTTTTCATTCAAATTCCATTGTTTTGATTCAAATTCAGTTCTGTTCATTCTAATTTCGTTGTTTTCATTCAAATTCCGTTTTTTTCATTCAAACTCTGTTCTATACATTTCAATTCTGTTGTTTTGATTCAAATTCCATTGTTTTCTTTCAAATTCTGTTCTGTACATTCTAATTCCGTTGTTTTCATTCAAACTCTGTTCTGTACATTCTAATTCCGTTGTTTTCATTCAAACTCTGTTTTGTACATTCTAATTCCGTTGTTTTCATTCAAACTCTGTTCTGTACATTCTAATTCCGTTGTTTTCATTCAAACTCTGTTCTGTACATTCTAATTCCGTTGTTTACATTCAAACTCTGTTCTGTACATTTCAATTCTGTTGTTTTGATTCAAATTCCATTGTTTTCTTTCAAATTCTGTTCTCTACATTCTAATTCCGTTGTTTTCATTCAAACTCTGTTCTGTACATTTTAATTCCGTTTTTCATTCAAACTCTGTTCTGTATATTCTAATTCTGTTGTTTTCATTCAAAGTCTGTTCTGTACATTCTAATTCCGTTGTTTTCATTCAAACTCTATTCTGTACATTCTAATTCCGCTGTTTTCATTCAAACTCTGTTCTGTACATTTCAATTCTGTTTTTTTTATTCTAATTCCGTTGTTTTCATTCAAACTCTGTTCTGTACATTCAAATTCTGTTGTTTACTTTCAAACTCTGTTCTGTACATTCTAATTCCGTTTTTTTTTCATTCAAACTCTGTTCTGTACATTCTAATTCCGTTGTTTTCATTCTAATTCTGTTGTTTGTTTTAATATTCCATTGTTTTCATTCTAATTCTGTTGTTTTCATTCAAATTCCATTGTTTTGATTCAAATTCAGTTCTGTTCATTCTAATTCCGTTGTTTTCATTCAAACTCTGTTCTATACATTTCAATTCTGTTGTTTTGATTCAAATTCCATTGTTTTCTTTCAAATTCTGTTCTCTACATTCTAATTCCGTTGTTTTCATTCAAACTCTGTTCTGTACATTCTAATTCCGTTGTTTTCATTCAAACTCTGTTTTGTACATTCTAATTCCGTTGTTTTCATTCAAACTCTGTTCTGTACATTCTAATTCCGTTGTTTTCATTCAAACTCTGTTCTGTACATTCTAATTCCTTTGATATCATTCAAACTCTGTTCTGTACATTCTAATTCTGTTGTTTTCATTCAAATTCTGTTCTGTACATTCTAATTCCGTTGTTTTCATTCAAATTCCATTGTTTTGATTCAAATTCAGTTCTGTTCATTCTAATTTCGTTGTTTTCATTCAAATTCCGTTTTTTTCATTCAAACTCTGTTCTATACATTTCAATTCTGTTGTTTTGATTCAAATTCCATTGTTTTCTTTCAAATTCTGTTCTCTACATTCTAATTCCGTTGTTTTCATTCAAACTCTGTTCAGGGGCCCGTTCTTCGTACCTCGCTAAGTAGGTTAGCCGGATTAGATTGTTGACGATTTCGCGTGATCCTGGATCAGTCGGTTCCCCGAAGCTCATCCGGGACTTGCTGTCATAGCAACAGAGCCGTAAGCGTAAACCTGCTCGGGAGCAGGTTTACTTTATGTAAACAGGATTAGATCGCGGCCACGCAGGTATGTCCGCTTCATTTATACGAAAGCAACAGCGATATTTTTCCACTGTTTCACCATAAATAAATATTATCAATGTAACTAAAGATAATGCAGCACTTGATCCTTTTATTGATGTCACACAGATACATACAGGTCATTTCCTAAAAAAGGGAAATGAACTATTAACATTCTATTACATGTATGTGATTATTACAGATGTAATTCATATTTCAGAGTAGTAATTGTAAATTACTTCGTGTAATCAAGATGAGAGACCACGGCTATAAAAGCGAAGGTGGATTTGGGAAGCCTGTCGCAGCCATGTCCTGTCCGTATACGCGAGCCACCCATTGCGGAAGGTGCAAGATTGATAAGGAGAGTTCTCAGAATTCAGCATATATTGCGGGACAGACAGGATCCTTTAGCTCAGCGCGACAGTGTGCTCATAGAGAGATATCGATATTCCCGTGAGGGTATTATTTACTTAACCAACTTGTTGACGAGGGGGTGCAGGACCACCACCTGTCTTTTTTTCCTCTGCCCTTTTCTTGGTTGCTGTTATGAACAAACTAACAGAGTATTACAGGCCAGTATTACCTTGCCAAGAGACGCAAAGCAATCTAAGAGATAAATATTACCATTCTGTAGAATACTCCTGTATTCCACTTTTACTTGTTCCCATGTTCTTGTGGGTCCTGTTGTGGCTCTAATGTGAAAGGGGATATAATATAACATATTATAATATAATATAATGCCATATGATATTGGACAATATAGTGTCATATGATAGATCTACCCTACCGCCTACTGGTGTTGGCCAGAGGGGCCGATGGCGCGATATGGCAGCCTGGCTACAACCGTAGCTGCCTCCACCAGTGTGTGAATGTGGGAGTGAATGAATAGTGGTATCGTAAAGCGCTTTGGGTGCCTTGGAAAGCGCTATATAAATCCAATCCATTATTAGTATTATTATTAAATTACCTACGAGTTTGATTTGTCAGCAACTTTCTGCCAGCCCTCTCTCCTTGCTTTTGCAGCCTTTGCAGTGTTCTCTTGCGTTTTAATTAAACTCTGAAACTCCTGTAATCCCTCACTCATGAGTTCTTGCTCTGCTGCCGGAAAATACCGAGCACGCCCCTTCGACATTTTCGCCGACCAATCAGCGGGTTGCCGATCAATGTTTCTACTATCGATGCGTAGACCCTTTTACGACACCCAGTGATGTCACATTCCTGCGTCCAGCTGTAGTAATCGTCAACAGCAGGTGTGTTCGGGGAACCGGATTAGCGAGCTCACGGTTAGCGCGATGATTTGATCTTGGATGTGTCATTTGATCTTGGATGTAGTAAGCGACGTACGAAGAACGGGCCCCTGTACATTCTAATTCCGTTGTTTTCATTCAAACTCTGTTTTGTACATTCTAATTCCGTTGTTTTCATTCAAACTCTGTTCTGTACATTCTAATTCCGTTGTTTTCATTCAAACTCTGTTCTGTACATTCTAATTCCTTTGATATCATTCAAACTCTGTTCTGTACATTCTAATTCTGTTGTTTTCATTCAAATTCTGTTCTGTACATTCTAATTCTGTTGTTTTCATTCAAATTCCATTGTTTTGATTCAAATTCAGTTCAGGGCCCTGTTTCAGGAAGCCGGTTTAGAAAACTCAGAGTGAAAAACGATACGCAGGGTTGAGTAACCCCGAACTGTCCAACTCAGAATATTCGGTTTCAGAAAGGCTGATAACAATTAGTTCAATCAACGCGGAGTTGCTTTAACCCCAAGTTAAGCACGCGCACGAGGATACATAAAGCCCTGATAAGCGGAGCACAGATTAAGCGAGTCACCATGGAGACGGAGGGAAAGAAGGCGCGGTCAATGTATTTTACAGCGCTTGAGGCCGAAATTCTGATGGCAGCATATGCTGATAACATGCAAATTCCGCGGAAAAAAGTAACACAGCCTCAGCTGCGAAAGAAAGGAAGCATGCATGGCAAAACATAGCCGACAGAGTCAATGCGTGAGTGTTAATTTAAACATTGATCTAGGGATTTCCACCCATTTAACACGTTATTTTATTATATTTTATTTGTTATTTTATACATTTTATTTTGTGACGTGATGTGAGCGCAGGTGCAACCCAACAGGCCCCAAACGTTCCTGGCAGCAAGTAAAAATGAAATATAAAAATATAGTCCAAACAGGTAAGGTGTAATTGTATTATGAGCCATAGTGCTTGGTCTGTTTGTCCCATGTAAATCAATTGCAGTTAGAGGCTACATTAATTTTCTTTCTGTAAGCACTTATTGAAATTATCTGAGCACATTACAAGTACATATTTGCTTACTCTGTATGCTCAAATGTGGCCCGTTATAGCCAACAGAAAAAAAGCGGAGGCCCGAAAAACAGGTGGGGGTCCTCCACCACCACCACTCACAGAGGCTGAGCAGTTGGCCCTCAGCCAAAACAGTGGGCGCCCTGTGGCCGAAGGCATCTCTGCGGGGACATCCTCTGAGTCAATAACCCCGCAAGACACAAGTGCCTACATAGGGGGTAAATTCAAAATAATACATGATGTGCATACATCCTTTCTTCACAGTCACCTTTGCAGTGCGACTCATTCATTTGATAAACTCTTTACCATAATGGATTATTTTGTAGTGAAGTTATTTTCCTACTGATTTTGCCTTCCCTCAGTCTTGGTTGTCTTTGAGAGCATAATGACAATGAAGTGTAAGCTGAGTGCTATATGTTTGTTAATTGCCATTTGGTCCCTTGTAAGTTATAAGTGACCTGTATAAACCTCATATTCTATCAGTTGATGGTGGTGGTGTACTGCATCTGGTGCAGCCTCCTGTTGAGCCAGACCAACATGCAGTTGTGAGTAATACTCCACAGATTATATGAGTTCACAGTAGAACAGCAATGTTGTCTATTTCTTTACTACAGGAAAACAATGAAGAAACATTGACAGCTGTTACAGAGGAGGAAGCAACAGAGACACTTTATGAGGTTTACATCTTTTAATACTTTGTGTACAGGAAACACAGGTGACCAATAAAGCCAGTTGAACAAAAAACCTGTTTATTCTTCTTTCAACATGTTGAGGTGATGGGTCAAAAGAAATGATTGTGACATATGGTGTCTCTGACTGCGCTTCCATCTTGTATGTCCGTGGGAGGGTCAGGATGTTCATGGTTTGGATCACTGCTGATGTTTGGTTCAGAAGGACAGTGTTCTCCTCTAATTGTGGCAATGTTGTGAAGAATCACACATGCCACAATAATGTCACATGCCCTTTCTGGGGTGACCCTGAGTCTTTGCAGGCACTGGAACCGGGCCTTAAGCATTCCGATAGTCATTTCAATTCTGGCTCTTGTCCTGCAATGAGCCAGGTTATATCGCTGCTGTGGGCCCGGTTCAGGGTCAGGGTAAGGGGTGAGCAAATAGGGTAAACATGGATACCCCCTATCACCAAGCAAGTAGCCAGTGAACTCTCCTAAGACAGAAGGATACACTTCAGTTCAAATGTCCCTGAAGCAATTGGTCTTTATATATTTTAAAGTATTCTCAACTCACCATGTCCAAATTTTGTGCTCAGTGTACATTCACGGAATATTTGTGAGTCATGGACAGAGCCTGGCCGCTTGGCTTCCACATTTGTCATAATGTTGGCAGCATCACATATGATCTTCACAGTGCAGAGAACACAAATTAGCATCCATTACTATAATGAAATAATTTGTTAGTTTGAAATGCTACAGGGAACTATGTACCTGTACATTAATGCTGTGGAAAGACTTCCTGTTCACATAGTCTCCTTCATTTACTGAAGGAGCAATGATTGGAATGTGAGTGCCATCTGTACACGCCTGGGAACCCTGAAAATAAATGTAGAATTTAAGTAGTAGTCCAAGTATCACCACATCATACATTACGTTTTGGTCACCTTGATACCTGCAATTTTGTGGCATCCCTCTTTGATAAATCTTG
Source organism: Copadichromis virginalis (assembly GCF_057382275.1). Classification (NCBI taxonomy): domain Eukaryota; kingdom Metazoa; phylum Chordata; class Actinopteri; order Cichliformes; family Cichlidae; genus Copadichromis; species Copadichromis virginalis. Next base: position 38,244,622 of record NC_140635.1, on the reverse strand, counting down.
TGGGTCTATGACCGGGGAACACCACACACGAGTACAGGAGACGTTTCAGTGCAACTGTAACATTCCTGACTGCCCGACAGACGGTAGCCTTGGAAACGTGCTCAGCGTCACCAATATTATACAGAAAGCTCCCGTTTGCAGAAAAACGAAGTGCAATACAAACTAGAAAGTGCATTTTCTGAAGAAACTGCAGTGTGAATGCTTGAATCTGAATGTATGCACTGAAATGAATTAATTGCTGAATTTAAGTTAAAAATGTTGAACGAGATGAAAAATACAGAAATTTTCACCTGAAAACCAAAGTGCTGAAGTGCTAAAAGCTGACATTCACAGAGAGGAAGTTTGAAAATAGCTGAAAATGTTTTAAATGTAAATTAGAAAAACCTAAGAAATGAGCAAATAAAATTTAGTAAGAAAACATCTGAAAAAATATTAAAAGTTAATATTCTTTGAATCACTGAATGACTAAAATGTGATCCCTCCGCTTGGATCCACACAGTTTAAAAAATTTAAAAGTCTGAGCTTTGAAAGACACGGTGTTGGAAAGAGAACAACGATGGCGACGTTTTGAGGGTAAAATGATGGCTGTAACACTGTGGACACAGCAGCAGTTGAAAGAGAAGTGTTTAAGATGAATCTTGGCAGAGTGAGAGAGAGCTCGTTAAGCAGGCAGGTGTGAGCCTGGTTGCTATAGTGACTGCACCCAGTGGCTCCATACACACGACACAGACATGCACCTCACTTTTGCTCCTTAAAATGAACAGAAAAGTCAGGCCGAAACAAATCGTTCCCAAATGAAAAGTAAAAGTCGTATTGACGAAATTCTTTCACCGTGAGCGACAGCAGCTTCTAGTCTACTGAATTCTCAGTTTTCATGCCTGTGGAGTTTATTATATGGACGTGGTGAAAGTGGAAAGACACCATGCTCTTCTGATTTTCAAACCAACCTTCTGAGCGATTTTAACATTAGAGTCTATGGAAGAGTTGGAGGGAGGAGGCTGTGCATTGGTGACATTTATGAAAGAACCATAACACCTAGTACAATAGTAAACACATTGGATGAAAGAGGACAGCGATGGCTACGTTTTGAGGGTAAAATCATACCTGTAGAGCAAACGCTGCGGACACAGCAGCAGTTTTAAAAAAGATTTTAAGATTAATTTTTTTGCTCCTCTCACTCTAGCAGTTGAGCTGTCTCACTCTAGCCCCAACATTCCGTCCCATACACACCCATTATAAACTCTGAAACAGGTGAAAAAAACATCATGAAACTTAAACTGGAACTGAAGAAAAAGTATAATAGATATTGAAAAGATAAATACAAGTTGAATAGTTGAATGTCTTGTCTTTGTTTTAAAGTTTGAATGGTGGCTCTATGACAATGTATGTGGAAGTAGATACAGTTTAAAGAGTAGGAAGTTGAATGAGAATTTGAAGGGTCTCCCCATTGAAATACATGGGAAATTTTTGTTGAAAAAAGTTGAATAATTTTAAAAATATAAATGTTAAAAATGAGAAAAGTAGAAGCAGTCATGTCCAAAAGAAGAGGAATCTAACGGTGTTTGAATGGTTTTTCTAAGTTGAACGGTTTTGAAGGAGTTAGATGCCAAAAAACGTACGGAATATATAATAATAAAGATTAGAAGAACAATACTGTGAATGCTTTTCAAGCATTCACACTAATAATATGTACAGAACTGAGAGAATGTCCACGATGTGTCACATGAGTAATATATGGCCTGAGGATGTTATTCAAATAAATTATAGATTGTGCTGAAAAACGGTAACGTTCGCACAGAAACTCATCAGGAAATGATAAAATGTCCAAACGCGCTCTGATCACTCTCTCCCGGCGGAGAGCTCTGCAGAGAATTTGGGCTTCACGATCTACTGGCTCTTCAAGGAAGTGGCACGCCATGTCCGACACTTCCTACTGTCAGGTTTCCGACAAAGGGGCGGAGACAGTCAGGGTTAGTTGTAGTAAACCTGCTAGGGAGCAGGTTAGCTTCACGGCGTGTGTCGTCATAGTGACTCACTCAGGCTTCAGCTGAACTCGCTTTGTGAAACCGAAAAACCAGAGTTTTCGTTAACTCAGGGTATACTTACTCAGTTTTTCCACTAAACCGGCTTCCTGAAACAGGGCCCTGTTCATTCTAATTCTGTTGTTTTGATTCAAATTCCATTGTTTTTCCATTGAACTGAATTTGAATCAAAACAATGGTATTTGAATGAAAACAACAGAATTAGAATGAAAACAATGGACTATTAATACATTCTAATTCCGTTGTTGTCATTCAAACTCTGTTCTGTACATTTCAATTCAGTTTGTTTTATTCTAATTCCATTGTTTTCATTCAAACTCTGTTCTGTACATTCTAATTCCGTTTTTTTCATTCAAACTCTGTTCTGTACATTTCTATTCTGTTGTTTTGATTCAAATTCCATTGTTTTTATTCAAACTCTGTTTTGTACATTCTACTTCCGTTTTTCATTCAAACTCTGTTCTGTATATTCTAATTCTGTTGTTTTCATTCAAAGTCTGTTCTGTACATTCTAATTCCGTTGTTTTCATTCAAACTCTGTTCTGTACATTCTAATTCCGTTGTTTACATTCAAACTCTGTTCTGTACATTTCAATTCTGTTGTTTTGATTCAAATTCCATTGTTTTCATTCAAATTCTGTTCTCTACATTCTAATTCCGTTGTTTTCATTCAAACTCTGTTCTGTACATTTTAATTCCGTTGTTTTGATTCAAATTCCATTGTTTTCTTTCAAATTCTGTTCTCTACATTCTAATTCCGTTGTTTTCATTCAAACTCTGTTCTGTACATTTTAATTCCGTTGTTTTCATTCAAACTCTGTTCTGTACATTCTAATTCTGTTGTTTTCATTCAAATTCTGTTCTGTACATTCTAATTCCGTTGTTTTCATTCAAATTCCATTGTTTTGATTCAAATTCAGTTCTGTTCATTCTAATTCTGTTGTTTTGATTCAAATTCCATTGTTTTTCCATTGAACTGAATTTGAATCAAAACAATGGTATTTGAATGAAAACAACAGAATTAGAATGAAAACAATGGACTATTAATACATTCTAATTCCGTTGTTGTCATTCAAACTCTGTTCTGTACATTCTAATTCCGTTTTTTTCATTCAAACTCTGTTCTGTACATTCTAATTCTGTTGTTTTGATTCAAATTCCATTGTTTTTATTCAAACTCTGTTTTGTACATTCTACTTCCGTTTTTCATTCAAACTCTGTTCTGTATATTCTAATTCCGTTGTTTTCATTCAAACTCTGTTCTGTACATTCTAATTCCGTTGTTTTCATTCAAACTCTATTCTGTACATTCTAATTCCGTTGTTTTCATTCAAACTCTGTTCTGTACATTTCAATTCTGTTTTTTTTATTCTAATTCCGTTGTTTTCATTCAAACTCTGTTCTGTACATTCTAATTCCGTTTTTTTTTTCATTCAAACTCTGTTCTGTACATTTCTATTCTGTTGTTTTGATTCAAATTCCATTGTTTTTATTCAAACTCTGTTTTGTACATTCTACTTCCGTTTTTCATTCAAACTCTGTTCTGTATATTCTAATTCTGTTGTTTTCATTCAAAGTCTGTTCTGTACATTCTAATTCCGTTGTTTTCATTCAAACTCTGTTCTGTACATTCTAATTCCGTTGTTTTCATTCAAACTCTGTTCTGTACATTCTAATTCCGTTGTTTACATTCAAACTCTGTTCCGTACATTTCAATTCTGTTGTTTTGATTCAAATTCCATTGTTTTCTTTCAAATTCTGTTCTCTACATTCTAATTCCGTTGTTTTCATTCAAACTCTGTTCTGTACATTTTAATTCCGTTGTTTTGATTCAAATTCCATTGTTTTCTTTCAAATTCTGTTCTCTACATTCTAATTCCGTTGTTTTCATTCAAACTCTGTTCTGTACATTTTAATTCCGTTGTTTTCATTCAAACTCTGTTCTGTACATTCTAATTCCGTTGTTTTCATTCAAATTCCATTGTTTTGATTCAAATTCAGTTCTGTTCATTCTAATTCTGTTGTTTTGATTCAAATTCCATTGTTTTTCCATTGAACTGAATTTGAATCAAAACAATGGTATTTGAATGAAAACAACAGAATTAGAATGAAAACAATGGACTATTAATACATTCTAATTCCGTTGTTGTCATTCAAACTCTGTTCTGTACATTCTAATTCCGTTTTTTTCATTCAAACTCTGTTCTGTACTTTCTAATTCTGTTGTTTTGATTCAAATTCCATTGTTTTTATTCAAACTCTGTTTTGTACATTCTACTTCCGTTTTTCATTCAAACTCTGTTCTGTATATTCTAATTCCGTTGTTTTCATTCAAACTCTGTTCTGTACATTCTAATTCCGTTGTTTTCATTCAAACTCTATTCTGTACATTCTAATTCCGTTGTTTTCATTCAAACTCTGTTCTGTACATTTCAATTCAGTTTTTTTTATTCTAATTCCGTTGTTTTCATTCAAACTCTGTTCTGTACATTCTAATTCCGTTTTTTTTTTCATTCAAACTCTGTTCTGTACATTTCTATTCTGTTGTTTTGATTCAAATTCCATTGTTTTTATTCAAACTCTGTTTTGTACATTCTACTTCCGTTTTTCATTCAAACTCTGTTCTGTATATTCTAATTCTGTTGTTTTCATTCAAAGTCTGTTCTGTACATTCTAATTCCGTTGTTTTCATTCAAACTCTGTTCTGTACATTCTAATTCCGTTGTTTTCATTCAAACTCTGTTCTGTACATTCTAATTCCGTTGTTTACATTCAAACTCTGTTCTGTACATTTCAATTCTGTTGTTTTGATTCAAATTCCATTGTTTTCTTTCAAATTCTGTTCTCTACATTCTAATTCCGTTGTTTTCATTCAAACTCTGTTCTGTACATTTTAATTCCGTTGTTTTCATTCAAACTCTGTTCTGTACATTCTAATTCTGTTGTTTTCATTCAAATTCTGTTCTGTACATTCTAATTCCGTTGTTTTCATTCAAATTCCATTGTTTTGATTCAAATTCAGTTCTGTTCATTCTAATTCTGTTGTTTTTATTCAAATTCCATTTTTTTTCCATTGAACTGAATTTGAATCAAAACAATGGTATTTGAATGAAAACAACAGAATTAGAATGAAAACAATGGACTATTAATACATTCTAATTCCGTTGTTGTCATTCAAACTCTGTTCTGTACATTTCAATTCAGTTTGTTTTATTCTAATTCCATTGTTTTCATTCAAACTCTGTTCTGTACATTCTAATTCTGTTTTTTTCATTCAAACTCTGTTCTGTACATTCTAATTCCGGTTTTTTTCATTCAAACTCTGTTCTGTACATTTCTATTCTGTTGTTTTGATTCAAATTCCATTGTTTTTATTCAAACTCTGTTTTGTACATTCTACTTCCGTTTTTCATTCAAACTCTGTTCTGTACATTCTAATTCCGTTGTTTTCATTCTAATTCTGTTGTTTGTTTTAATATTCCATTGTTTTCATTCTAATTCTGTTGTTTTCATTCAAATTCCATTGTTTTGATTCAAATTCAGTTCTGTTCATTCTAATTTCGTTGTTTTCATTCAAATTCCGTTTTTTTCATTCAAACTCTGTTCTATACATTTCAATTCTGTTGTTTTGATTCAAATTCCATTGTTTTCTTTCAAATTCTGTTCTCTACATTCTAATTCCCTTGTTTTCATTCAAACTCTGTTCTGTACATTCTAATTCCCTTGTTTTCATTCAAACTCTGTTCTGTACATTCTAATTCCGTTGTGTTCATTCAAACTCTGTTCTGTACATTCTAATTCTGTTTTTTTCATTCAAATTCTGTTCTGTACATTCTAAATCCGTTGTTTTAATTCAAACTCTGTTCTGTACATTCTAATTCCGTTGTTTTCATTCAAAGTCTGTTCTGTACATTCTAATTCCGTTTTTTTCATTCAAACTCTGTTCTGTATGTTCTAATTCCCTTGTTTTCATTCAAACTCTGTTCTGTACATTCTAAATCCGTTGTTTTCATTCAAACTCTGTTCTGTACATTCTAATTCCGTTGTTTTCATTCAAACTCTGTTCTGTACATTTCAATTCAGTTTTTTTTATTCTAATTCCATTGTTTTCATTCAAACTCTGTTCTGTACATTCTAATTCTGGTTTTTTTTCATTCAAACTCTGTTCTGTACATTCTAATTCCGTTGTTTTCATTCAAAGTCTGTTCTGTACATTCTAATTCCGTTGTTTTCATTCAAACTCTGTTCTGTATATTCTAATTCCCTTGTTTTCATTCAAACTCTGTTCTGTACATTCTAATTCCGTTGTTTACATTCAAACTCTGTTCTGTACATTCTAATTCCCTTGTTTTCATTCAAACTCTGTTCTGTACATTCTAATTCCGTTGTTTACATTCAAACTCTGTTCTGTACATTCTAATTCCGTTGTTTTCATTCAAACTCTGTTCTGTACATTCTAATTCCGTTGTGTTCATTCAAACTCTGTTCTGTACATTCAAATTCTGTTTTTTTCATTCAAATTCTGTTCTGTACATTCTAATTCCGTTGTTTTCATTCAAACTCTGTTCTGTACATTCTAATTCCGTTGTTTTCATTCAAAGTCTGTTCTGTACATTCTAATTCCGTTTTTTTCATTCAAACTCTGTTCTGTACATTCTAATTCCGTTGTTTTCATTCAAACTCTGTTCTGTACATTTCAATTCTGTTTTTTTTATTCTAATTCCGTTGTTTTCATTCAAACTCTGTTCTGTACATTTTAATTCCGTTGTTTTGATTCAAATTCCATTGTTTTCTTTCAAATTCTGTTCTCTACATTCTAATTCCGTTGTTTTCATTCAAACTCTGTTCTGTACATTTTAATTCCGTTGTTTTCATTCAAACTCTGTTCTGTACATTCTAATTCTGTTGTTTTCATTCAAATTCTGTTCTGTACATTCTAATTCCGTTGTTTTCATTCAAACTCTGTTCTGTACATTTCAATTCTGTTTTTTTTATTCTAATTCCGTTGTTTTCATTCAAACTCTGTTCTGTACATTTTAATTCCGTTGTTTTGATTCAAATTCCATTGTTTTCTTTCAAATTCTGTTCTCTACATTCTAATTCCGTTGTTTTCATTCAAACTCTGTTCTGTACATTTTAATTCCGTTGTTTTCATTCAAACTCTGTTCTGTACATTCTAATTCCGTTGTTTTCATTCAAACTCTGTTCTGTACATTCTAATTCCGTTGTTTACATTCAAACTCTGTTCTGTACATTTCAATTCTGTTGTTTTGATTCAAATTCCATTGTTTTCTTTCAAATTCTGTTCTCTACATTCTAATTCCGTTGTTTACATTCAAACTCTGTTCTGTACATTTCAATTCTGTTGTTTTGATTCAAATTCCATTGTTTTCTTTCAAATTCTGTTCTCTACATTCTAATTCCGTTGTTTTCATTCAAACTCTATTCTGTACATTCTAATTCCGTTGTTTTCATTCAAACTCTGTTCTGTACATTTCAATTCCGTTGTTTTGATTCAAATTCCATTGTTTTCTTTCAAATTCTGTTCTCTACATTCTAATTCCGTTGTTTTCATTCAAACTCTGTTCTGTACATTTTAATTCCGTTGTTTTGATTCAAATTCCATTGTTTTCTTTCAAATTCTGTTCTCTACATTCTAATTCCGTTGTTTTCATTCAAACTCTGTTCTGTACATTCTAATTCCCTTGTTTTCATTCAAACTCTGTTCTGTACATTCTAATTCCGTTGTGTTCATTCAAACTCTGTTCTGTACATTCTAATTCTGTTTTTTTCATTCAAATTCTGTTCTGTACATTCTAAATCCGTTGTTTTCATTCAAACTCTGTTCTGTACATTCTAATTCCGTTGTTTTCATTCAAAGTCTGTTCTGTACATTCTAATTCCGTTTTTTTTCCATTCAAACTCTGTTCTGTATGTTCTAATTCCCTTGTTTTCATTCAAAGTCTGTTCTGTACATTCTAATTCCGTTTTTTTCATTCAAACTCTGTTCTGTATGTTCTAATTCCCTTGTTTTCATTCAAACTCTGTTCTGTACATTCTAAATCCGTTGTTTTCATTCAAACTCTGTTCTGTACATTCTAATTCCGTTGTTTTCATTCAAACTCTGTTCTGTACATTTCAATTCAGTTTTTTTTATTCTAATTCCATTGTTTTCATTCAAACTCTGTTCTGTACATTCTAATTCTGTTTTTTTTTTTCATTCAAACTCTGTTCTGTACATTCTAATTCTGTTGTTTTCATTCAAACTCTGTTCTGTATATTCTAATTCCCTTGTTTTCATTCAAACTCTGTTCTGTACATTCTAATTCCGTTGTTTACATTCAAACTCTGTTCTGTATATTCTAATTCTGTTGTTTTCATTCAAAGTCTGTTCTGTACATTCTAATTCCGTTGTTTACATTCAAACTCTGTTCTGTACATTCTAATTCCATTGTTTTCATTCAAACTCTGTTCTGTACATTCTAATTCTGTTGTTTTCATTCAAATTCTGTTCTGTACATTCTAATTCCGTTGTTTTCATTCAAACTCTTGTTAAGGTTCAAAATATTGGGGATGGACACCAGAGCAAAAACCCACAATAATAATACTGGTCCGGCCGGGTTGAGTCAAACGATGATTTAATGATCACACACGTGGGAGATGGACACTGTATGCAGACAGTCTCAGATCTCGTCTCAAAAAACACATCACCATAGTTTCATGAAATCAGGGTATTAGAACGCCCCTTCATGCGTAGTGACAGGTGTAATACAATCAATGTTGACAATTTTATTTAACACAAAGAATAACATTGTCTCCTTCCCGAGGGCAGACGCTGACTGCCCCCGTCTCCTGGAACCGTCTGTACCCTGCTAAGACACAACATGGCAGCTACAAGGACTCTCTCATTTATTAAGACCATCAGTGTGTATTGCTCTAAATCAAGTATATAATATTAACTGAATATTGCTGGATCAGCTATTTCTACTTAAAACATATTAAAACATGACTAAGCACAAAATCACCAAGAATAACATCTTATAAGTGCTGTGTAAGCGCGTGCGGCCTTCCAAGCTCAAAGCCTTTGCCCTCCATAGATCAGCCAGACTCGCGCTGGCTGTAGCTTTTAACCTTTAATTAACTTGAGCACAACTCTAGAATAAGCAACGAACTGCAATGTGTATGGAATGATCATGGTTACATCTGCAATGGAAAATCATGTTATTATTCTGGTACCTGTAAGGAAAAGATCAAACTAAAGTTATAACAATCACTGTAATGCAAAGGATAATGTAAGGTCAATTTATGTTTAATGCAAAGCTGGTTATATACTTCTGATGAACTAATAATGCCATATTAAAATATTAAATGATAATGAGAAAAACATCCCCTCCTTATTCTACAATTCCCTCTGACACAACTGTTTGTGACCTCTGGATTCTCCAGAGGTCACAAACAGTTGTGTCCCTCCTTGGCCTACACATTCAGTTCTACATGCATCATTGACATCATGGACATTGGAGTAATGACTCCAGGGTCCACTGCCCTCACAGACATACTTTTGACCATTCTTCTGGCACAAGGGATGAGACAACAACAACAAATAACCATAATACCCACCACAACAGACAAAGAAAACATGACCGAAGCGATAACCCCCTTCCACCGTCCGAACACTGAGGTCAGCCAGCCTTCCAACGGACTATCAACACCGGAGTGATCATGCATAGTTTCAGAAAGGCTCTTTAGGCCCTCCAGAGCCTTGGTTACCGACTCATCTGGAGCAGTGTTATTTGGAATAAAGGTGCAACACTGATCGGCAAACATAGAACAAACGCCCCCTTTTTCCGCTAACAACATATCAAGGGCCATTCTATTCTGCACTCCCATTAACGAGGTCGGACCCACCTGCTCCGCCAACCCCTCCATGCCGTCTCTGGTCAGGTTCGAGAGTCTCAGTACATTATAGTGAACATAATTGATCCTATCTACGTTCTTGCGTTCTTAACCCTTTTGGATCAACCCCCGCTGTTTCCACCCCCAGAACCAAATACATAGATTGTTTGCGATGCCAATTCCCCAATGATAAGGTTAACGCGTTTCCAGAGGGGCTAAAATCCCTCTGTAGTTTAAGCTCGTTTTCTGATCCTAATTCTAACGGTTCCCAATTTTGCCCAGTATAACCCCTTACCTGGTCCCAATTACGGCACCAGCTGTCATATGGACGATTTCCCCTCTCACAGTGCGTACTCACTGAATAATCCCAACAGAGCCACACATTATATCCCCTCCAGGCCCTACAATTAACAACATCACACAGATCAAACATAAAAGAAATTGTGGGGCCAATAACATAATCTAATTCTAAACCACCATATGTGCTGAGACACTCATCCTTTTTACCAGAGACCTCGCGCTTCACTCTTGCCCACAGCTTTAAATCACTATAGATCACGCGTGATATAATTTGTGTATCAAACAACGCCGGACTGGCATGGCCTCCGTGCTCAGACTGGTTTCCCGGGTCGGTCTGCAACAAACAAATCAAAAAACAAATAGCCATGATTAGCAACATAATTGACATCAAACTCATAATAATTTTGAACATTGTGATGGCTTTTGAAACTCTTCTTTCATCACCAGTGTCTGATTGTTGTGATGGCATGGTTGTATGTGAATGTTATGGTGTAGTAAAAAGTTCAAAGCCCTTTATCAGAGCCTCTCTCTTGTTCTAGGTGTTCAGTGTGGTACCGCTCCTTTTCGTTGGCGCGGCGATCTCCTCCTAGGCTGCTCTTCTTTCTTCGACCTTCCGGGTAGACCACCGGTCGGCCCGTTGCACAGGTGTGAGGGTTTATTCTGCCTCTCAATTTCACCTGTGATGGGTGGAGATTGAGCCTTCCCCACCAAGCCCTCGTGCGCGGCCGCGCACTGCGTCCAGTGATACCAGGTGTCACCTTTCCCCTTCAGTTGGACCGCTGTCGCCGTCCGAGCCGATACCTCATATGGCTCAATCCAGCGGGGTTCCTTCCACTTGCGTTTGATGACTCTCAGCCACACTGTTTTCGCGTCGCGTCGCGTTGTGAAATTGGACACAAGCGCCTTTAACTCGTTCCAGTAGTCTGCGTGGGACCGGTTCCCCTTTTTGTCCCGTTCAACCGAGCCCACCGTCCAAGGTGCCGGAAACTGTCTCCCTGTTTGCAGCTCATATGGTGTAAAACCTGTGGATTAATTAGCAGAACATCTTATGGTCATCAACGCAACCGGCAGGGCTGCGACCCAATTTAGCCCTGTTTGCGCGCAGATTTTTGCCAATTTGTTTTTCAAATTTAGGTTCATTCTTTCTACTTTTCCCTGAGACTGAGGATGATAGACCGTTCCAAATTTATGCTGGACGCCCAACATTTTTCTACTTTTGCCAAATCTTGATTTTTAAAATGGGTTCCATTATCTGATCTAATTCTTTTGGAGAACCCATGACGGGGAATGTAATGATTGATTAAACACTTAATGACAGTCTTAGCATCCTCCTTTTTTGTAGCCCAGGCCTCTGGCCAGCCGGTCAGAGCATCAACACACACTAACAAATATCTTACACCGCCAGGCCCGGAATCAATCATATCAGTGAAATCAATAACAATCTCCTTTCCCGGCCTCTCAGGGGGCCGAAACTTACCCACTTCCGGTTTTACTGCTGGCTTAGGCTTGTGTGCCCCACAGATTAAGCACATCCTGGCTTTTTCTCTTATCATTCCTCGCAGCTCAGGATGCCACCAATGACACAAGTTTCTCGCCATCTGGGCAATCCCCACGTGGGCGAGTCCGTGGGCTTCATCCACCTTCTGTTCTGCCATTTTGGCTGTCAGCACGGGGCGCCCGTCTGGCCCCCTCCACAAATGTCCATCCTGCCAGGCTCCTTTGTTTTTCCACACCCCCTTTTCCTCTGGGAAACTCACCCCAAACAATCCACATTCCAAGAAATCCAGACGTGGCTGTGATTGCACACACATGTGATTATGCGCAGAGGTCCACCCTACCAGCCAACCTCAGATCTCCACGCAGGCACACATGAATGCACATACATTTGCACACATCCAGAGATAAACTCACCCCAAACAATCCACATTCCAAGAAATCCAGACGTGGCTCTGATTGCACACACATGTGATTATGCGCAGAGGTCCACCCTACCAGCCAACCTCAGATCTCCACGCAGGCACACATGAATGCACATACATTTGCACACATCCAGAGATAAACTCACCCCAAACAATCCACATTCCAAGAAATCCAGACGTGGCTCTGATTGCACACACATGTGATTATGCGCAGAGGTCCACCCTACCACCAAACCTCAGATCTCCACGCAGGCACACATGAATGCACATACATTTGCACACATCCAGAGATAAACTCACCCCAAACAATCCACATTCCAAGAAATCGAGACGTGGCTCTGATTGCACACACATGTGATTATGCGCAGAGGTCCACCCTACCACCCAACCCCAGATCTCCACGCAGGCACACATGAATGCACATACATTTGCACACATCCAGAGATAAACTCACCCCAAACAATCCACATTCCAAGAAATCCAGACGTGGCTCTGATTGCACACACATGTGATTATGCGCAGAGGTCCACCCTACCAGCCAACCTCAGATCTCCACGCAGGCACACATGAATGCACATACATTTGCACACATCCAGAGATAAACTCACCCCAAACAATCCACATTCCAAGAAATCCAGACGTGGCTCTGATTGCACACACATGTGATTATGCGCAGAGGTCCACCCTACCAGCCAACCTCAGATCTCCACGCAGGCACACATGAATGCACATACATTTGTACACATCCAGAGAAAAACTCACCCCAAACAATCCACATTCCAAGAAATCCAGACGTGGCTCTGATTGCACACACATGTGATTATGCGCAGAGGTCCACCCTACCAGCCAACCTCAGATCTCCACGCAGGCACACATGAATGCACATACATTTGCACACATCCAGAGATAAACTCACCCCAAACAATCCACATTCCAAGAAATCCAGACGTGGCTCTGATTGCACACACATGTGATTATGCGCAGAGGTCCACCCTACCAGCCAACCTCAGATCTCCACGCAGGCACACATGAATGCACATACATTTGCACACATCCAGAGATAAACTCACCCCAAACAATCCACATTCCAAGAAATCCAGACGTGGCTCTGATTGCACACACATGTGATTATGCGCAGAGGTCCACCCTACCAGCCAACCTCAGATCTCCACGCAGGCACACATGAATGCACATACATTTGCACACATCCAGAGATAAACTCACCCCAAACAATCCACATTCCAAGAAATCCAGACGTGGCTCTGATTGCACACACATGTGATTATGCGCAGAGGTCCACCCTACCACCAAACCTCAGATCTCCACGCAGGCACACATGAATGCACATACATTTGCACACATCCAGAGATAAACTCACCCCAAACAATCCACATTCCAAGAAATCCAGACGTGGCTCTGATTGCACACACATGTGATTATGCGCAGAGGTCCACCCTACCACCCAACCCCAGATCTCCACGCAGGCACACATGAATGCACATACATTTGCACACATCCAGAGATAAACTCACCCCAAACAATCCACATTCCAAGAAATCCAGACGTGGCTCTGATTGCACACACATGTGATTATGCGCAGAGGTCCACCCTACCAGCCAACCTCAGATCTCCACGCAGGCACACATGAATGCACATACATTTGCACACATCCAGAGATAAACTCACCCCAAACAATCCACATTCCAAGAAATCCAGACGTGGCTCTGATTGCACACACATGTGATTATGCGCAGAGGTCCACCCTACCAGCCAACCTCAGATCTCCACGCAGGCACACATGAATGCACATACATTTGCACACATCCAGAGATAAACTCACCCCAAACAATCCACATTCCAAGAAATCCAGACGTGGCTCTGATTGCACACACATGTGATTATGCGCAGAGGTCCACCCTACCAGCCAACCTCAGATCTCCACGCAGGCACACATGAATGCACATACATTTGTACACATCCAGAGAAAAACTCACCCCAAACAATCCACATTCCAAGAAATCCAGACGTGGCTCTGATTGCACACACATGTGATTATGCGCAGAGGTCCACCCTACCAGCCAACCTCAGATCTCCACGCAGGCACACATGAATGCACATACATTTGCACACATCCAGAGATAAACTCACCCCAAACAATCCACATTCCAAGAAATCCAGACGTGGCTCTGATTGCACACACATGTGATTATGCGCAGAGGTCCACCCTACCAGCCAACCTCAGATCTCCACGCAGGCACACATGAATGCACATACATTTGCACACATCCAGAGATAAACTCACCCCAAACAATCCACATTCCAAGAAATCCAGACGTGGCTCTGATTGCACACACATGTGATTATGCGCAGAGGTCCACCCTACCAGCCAACCTCAGATCTCCACGCAGGCACACATGAATGCACATACATTTGCACACATCCAGAGATAAACTCACCCCAAACAATCCACATTCCAAGAAATCCAGACGTGGCTCTGATTGCACACACATGTGATTATGCGCAGAGGTCCACCCTACCAGCCAACCTCAGATCTCCACGCAGGCACACATGAATGCACATACATTTGCACACATCCAGAGATAAACTCACCCCAAACAATCCACATTCCAAGAAATCCAGACGTGGCTCTGATTGCACACACATGTGATTATGCGCAGAGGTCCACCCTACCAGCCAACCTCAGATCTCCACACCAATTAGTTAAACTGCAGGAATGTCTTAAAGACATAAAGACCTGGATGGCCGCTAACTTTCTGCTTCTTAATTCAGATAAAACTGAGGTTATTGTACTCGGCCCTGAAAATCTTAGAAATATGGTATCTAATCAGATTCTTACTCTGGATGGCATTACCTTGGCCTCCAGTAACGCGGTGAGGAACCTTGGAGTCATTTTTGACCAGGACATGTCCTTCAACGCACATATTAAACAAATATGTAAGACTGCTTTCTTCCATTTGCGCAACATCTCTAAAATTAGAAATATCCTGTCTCAGAGTGACGCTGAAAAACTAGTTCATGCATTTATTACTTCCAGGCTGGACTACTGTAATTCATTATTATCAGGATGTCCAAAAAACTCACTGAAAAGCCTTCAGCTAATCCAAAATGCTGCAGCAAGAGTCCTGACAGGGACTAGAAAGAGAGAGCATATTTCTCCTGTTTTGGCTTCCCTTCATTGGCTTCCTGTTAAATCCAGAATTGAATTCAAAATCCTGCTCCTCACATACAAGGTCTTAAATAATCAGGCCCCATCTTATCTTAATGACCTTGTAGTACCATATCACCCTATTAGAGCACTTCGCTCTCGCTCTGCAGGCCTACTTGTTGTTCCTAGAGTATTTAAAAGTAGAATGGGAGGGAGAGCCTTCAGTTTTCAGGCCCCTCTTCTGTGGAACCAGCTTCCAGTTTGGATTCGGGAGACAGACACCATCTCTACTTTTAAGATTAGGCTTAAAACTTTCCTTTTTTCTAAAGCATATAGTTAGGGCTGGACCAGGTGACCCTGAATCCTCCCTTTGTTATGCTGCAATAGATGTAGGCTGCCGGGGGATTCCCATGATGCATTGAGTTTTTCCTTTCCAGTCACCTTTCTCACTCACTATGTATTAATAGACCTCTCTGCATTGAATCATATCTGTTATTAACCTCTGTCTCTCTTCCACAGCATGTCTTTATCCTGTCTTCCTTCTCTCACCCCAACCGGTCGCAGCAGATGGCCGCCCCTCCCTGAGCCTGGTTCTGCCGGAGGTTTCTTCCTGTTAAAAGGGAGTTTTTCCTTCCCACTGTCGCCAAAGTGCTTGCTCATAGGGGGTCATATGATTGTTGGGTTTTTCTCTGTATCTATGAAGCGCCTTGAGGCGACTTTTGTTGTGATTTGGCGCTATATAAATAAAATTGAATTGAATTGAATTGATTGCACACACATGTGATTATGCGCAGAGGTCCACCCTACCAGCCAACCTCAGATCTCCACGCAGGCACACATGAATGCACATACATTTGCACACATCCAGAGATAAACTCACCCCAAACAATCCACATTCCAAGAAATCCAGACGTGGCTCTGATTGCACACACATGTGATTATGCGCAGAGGTCCACCCTACCAGCCAACCTCAGATCTCCACGCAGGCACACATGAATGCACATACATTTGCACACATCCAGAGATAAACTCACCCCAAACAATCCACATTCCAAGAAATCCAGACGTGGCTCTGATTGCACACACATGTGATTATGCGCAGAGGTCCACCCTACCAGCCAACCTCAGATCTCCACGCAGGCACACATGAATGCACATACATTTGCACACATCCAGAGATAAACTCACCCCAAACAATCCACATTCCAAGAAATCCAGACGTGGCTCTGATTGCACACACATGTGATTATGCGCAGAGGTCCACCCTACCAGCCAACCTCAGATCTCCACGCAGGCACACATGAATGCACATACATTTGCACACATCCAGAGATAAACTCACCCCAAACAATCCACATTCCAAGAAATCCAGACGTGGCTCTGATTGCACACACATGTGATTATGCGCAGAGGTCCACCCTACCAGCCAACCTCAGATCTCCACGCAGGCACACATGAATGCACATACATTTGCACACATCCAGAGATAAACTCACCCCAAACAATCCACATTCCAAGAAATCCAGACGTGCCTCTGATTGCACACACATGTGATTATGCGCAGAGGTCCACCCTACCACCAAACCCCAGATCTCCACGCAGGCACACATGAATGCACATACATTTGCACACATCCAGAGATAAACTCACCCCAAACAATCCACATTCCAAGAAATCCAGACGTGGCTCTGATTGCACACACATGTGATTATGCGCAGAGGTCCACCCTACCAGCCAACCTCAGATCTCCACGCAGGCACACATGAATGCACATACATTTGCACACATCCAGAGATAAACTCACCCCAAACAATCCACATTCCAAGAAATCCAGACGTGGCTCTGATTGCACACACATGTGATTATGCGCGGAGGTCCACCCTACCACCCAACCCCGGATCTCCACGCAGGCACACATGAATGCACATACATTTGCACACATCCAGAGATAAACTCACCCCAAACAATCCACATTCCAAGAAATCCAGACGTGGCTCTGATTGCACACACATGTGATTATGCGCAGAGGTCCACCCTACCAGCCAACCTCAGATCTCCACGCAGGCACACATGAATGCACATACATTTGCACACATCCAGAGATAAACTCACCCCAAAGAATCAACATTCCAAGAAATCCAGACGTGGCTCTGATTGCACACACGTGATTATGCGCAGAGGTCCACCCTACCAGCCAACCTCAGATCTCCACGCAGGCACACATGAATGCACATACATTTGCACACATCCAGAGATAAACTCACCCCAAACAATCCACATTCCAAGAAATCCAGACGTGGCTCTGATTGCACACACATGTGATTATGCGCAGAGGTCCACCCTACCAGCCAACCTCAGATCTCCACGCAGGCACACATGAATGCACATACATTTGCACACATCCAGAGATAAACTCACCCCAAACAATCCACATTCCAAGAAATCCAGACGTGGCTCTGATTGCACACACATGTGATTATGCGCAGAGGTCCACCCTACCAGCCAACCTCAGATCTCCACGCAGGCACACATGAATGCACATACATTTGCACACATCCAGAGATAAACTCACCCCAAACAATCCACATTCCAAGAAATCCAGACGTGGCTCTGATTGCACACACATGTGATTATGCGCAGAGGTCCACCCTACCAGCCAACCTCAGATCTCCACGCAGGCACACATGAATGCACATACATTTGCACACATCCAGAGATAAACTCACCCCAAACAATCCACATTCCAAGAAATCCAGACGTGGCTCTGATTGCACACACATGTGATTATGCGCAGAGGTCCACCCTACCAGCCAACCTCAGATCTCCACGCAGGCACACATGAATGCACATACATTTGCACACATCCAGAGATAAACTCACCCCAAACAATCCACATTCCAAGAAATCCAGACGTGGCTCTGATTGCACACACATGTGATTATGCGCAGAGGTCCACCCTACCAGCCAACCTCAGATCTCCACGCAGGCACACATGAATGCACATACATTTGCACACATCCAGAGATAAACTCAACCCCAAACAATCCACATTCCAAGAAATCCAGACGTGGCTCTGATTGCACACACATGTGATTATGCGCAGAGGTCCACCCTACCAGCCAACCTCAGATCTCCACGCAGGCACACATGAATGCACATACATTTGCACACATCCAGAGATAAACTCACCCCAAACAATCCACATTCCAAGAAATCCAGACGTGGCTCTGATTGCACACACATGTGATTATGCGCAGAGGTCCACCCTACCAGCCAACCTCAGATCTCCACGCAGGCACACATGAATGCACATACATTTGCACACATCCAGAGATAAACTCACCCCAAACAATCCACATTCCAAGAAATCCAGACGTGGCTCTGATTGCACACACATGTGATTATGCGCAGAGGTCCACCCTACCAGCCAACCTCAGATCTCCACGCAGGCACACATGAATGCACATACATTTGCACACATCCAGAGATAAACTCACCCCAAACAATCCACATTCCAAGAAATCCAGACGTGGCTCTGATTGCACACACATGTGATTATGCGCAGAGGTCCACCCTACCAGCCAACCTCAGATCTCCACGCAGGCACACATGAATGCACATACATTTGCACACATCCAGAGATAAACTCACCCCAAACAATCCACATTCCAAGAAATCCAGACGTGGCTCTGATTGCACACACATGTGATTATGCGCAGAGGTCCACCCTACCAGCCAACCTCAGATCTCCACGCAGGCACACATGAATGCACATACATTTGCACACATCCAGAGATAAACTCACCCCAAACAATCCACATTCCAAGAAATCCAGACGTGGCTCTGATTGCACACACATGTGATTATGCGCAGAGGTCCACCCTACCAGCCAACCTCAGATCTCCACGCAGGCACACATGAATGCACATACATTTGCACACATCCAGAGATAAACTCACCCCAAACAATCCACATTCCAAGAAATCCAGACGTGGCTCTGATTGCACACACATGTGATTATGCGCAGAGGTCCACCCTACCAGCCAACCTCAGATCTCCACGCAGGCACACATGAATGCACATACATTTGCACACATCCAGAGATAAACTCACCCCAAACAATCCACATTCCAAGAAATCCAGACGTGGCTCTGATTGCACACACATGTGATTATGCGCAGAGGTCCACCCTACCAGCCAACCTCAGATCTCCACGCAGGCACACATGAATGCACATACATTTGCACACATCCAGAGATAAACTCACCCCAAACAATCCACATTCCAAGAAATCCAGACGTGGCTCTGATTGCACACACATGTGATTATGCGCAGAGGTCCACCCTACCAGCCAACCCCAGATCTCCACGCAGGCACACATGAATGCACATACATTTGCACACATCCAGAGATAAACTCACCCCAAACAATCCACATTCCAAGAAATCCAGACGTGGCTCTGATTGCACACACATGTGATTATGCGCAGAGGTCCACCCTACCAGCCAACCTCAGATCTCCACGCAGGCACACATGAATGCACATACATTTGCACACATCCAGAGATAAACTCACCCCAAACAATCCACATTCCAAGAAATCCAGACGTGGCTCTGATTGCACACACATGTGATTATGCGCAGAGGTCCACCCTACCAGCCAACCTCAGATCTCCACGCAGGCACACATGAATGCACATACATTTGCACACATCCAGAGATAAACTCACCCCAAACAATCCACATTCCAAGAAATCCAGACGTGGCTCTGATTGCACACACATGTGATTATGCGCAGAGGTCCACCCTACCAGCCAACCTCAGATCTCCACGCAGGCACACATGAATGCACATACATTTGCACACATCCAGAGATAAACTCACCCCAAACAATCCACATTCCAAGAAATCCAGACGTGGCTCTGATTGCACACACATGTGATTATGCGCAGAGGTCCACCCTACCAGCCAACCTCAGATCTCCACGCAGGCACACATGAATGCACATACATTTGCACACATCCAGAGATAAACTCACCCCAAACAATCCACATTCCAAGAAATCCAGACGTGGCTCTGATTGCACACACATGTGATTATGCGCAGAGGTCCACCCTACCAGCCAACCTCAGATCTCCACGCAGGCACACATGAATGCACATACATTTGCACACATCCAGAGATAAACTCACCCCAAACAATCCACATTCCAAGAAATCCAGACGTGGCTCTGATTGCACACACATGTGATTATGCGCAGAGGTCCACCCTACCAGCCAACCTCAGATCTCCACGCAGGCACACATGAATGCACATACATTTGCACACATCCAGAGATAAACTCACCCCAAACAATCCACATTCCAAGAAATCCAGACGTGGCTCTGATTGCACACACATGTGATTATGCGCAGAGGTCCACCCTACCAGCCAACCTCAGATCTCCACGCAGGCACACATGAATGCACATACATTTGCACACATCCAGAGATAAACTCACCCCAAACAATCCACATTCCAAGAAATCCAGACGTGGCTCTGATTGCACACACATGTGATTATGCGCAGAGGTCCACCCTACCAGCCAACCTCAGATCTCCACGCAGGCACACATGAATGCACATACATTTGCACACATCCAGAGATAAACTCACCCCAAACAATCCACATTCCAAGAAATCCAGACGTGGCTCTGATTGCACACACATGTGATTATGCGCAGAGGTCCACCCTACCAGCCAACCTCAGATCTCCACGCAGGCACACATGAATGCACATACATTTGCACACATCCAGAGATAAACTCACCCCAAACAATCCACATTCCAAGAAATCCAGACGTGGCTCTGATTGCACACACATGTGATTATGCGCAGAGGTCCACCCTACCAGCCAACCTCAGATCTCCACGCAGGCACACATGAATGCACATACATTTGCACACATCCAGAGATAAACTCACCCCAAACAATCCACATTCCAAGAAATCCAGACGTGGCTCTGATTGCACACACATGTGATTATGCGCAGAGGTCCACCCTACCAGCCAACCTCAGATCTCCACGCAGGCACACATGAATGCACATACATTTGCACACATCCAGAGATAAACTCACCCCAAACAATCCACATTCCAAGAAATCCAGACGTGGCTCTGATTGCACACACATGTGATTATGCGCAGAGGTCCACCCTACCAGCCAACCTCAGATCTCCACGCAGGCACACATGAATGCACATACATTTGCACACATCCAGAGATAAACTCACCCCAAACAATCCACATTCCAAGAAATCCAGACGTGCCTCTGATTGCACACACATGTGATTATGCGCAGAGGTCCACCCTACCAGCCAACCTCAGATCTCCACGCAGGCACACATGAATGCACATACATTTGCACACATCCAGAGATAAACTCACCCCAAACAATCCACATTCCAAGAAATCCAGACGTGGCTCTGATTGCACACACATGTGATTATGCGCAGAGGTCCACCCTACCAGCCAACCTCAGATCTCCACGCAGGCACACATGAATGCACATACATTTGCACACATCCAGAGATAAACTCACCCCAAACAATCCACATTCCAAGAAATCCAGACGTGGCTCTGATTGCACACACATGTGATTATGCGCAGAGGTCCACCCTACCAGCCAACCTCAGATCTCCACGCAGGCACACATGAATGCACATACATTTGCACACATCCAGAGATAAACTCACCCCAAACAATCCACATTCCAAGAAATCCAGACGTGCTCTGATTGCACACACATGTGATTATGCGCAGAGGTCCACCCTACCAGCCAACCTCAGATCTCCACGCAGGCACACATGAATGCACATACATTTGCACACATCCAGAGATAAACTCACCCCAAACAATCCACATTCCAAGAAATCCAGACGTGGCTCTGATTGCACACACATGTGATTATGCGCAGAGGTCCACCCTACCAGCCAACCTCAGATCTCCACGCAGGCACACATGAATGCACATACATTACACATCCAGAGATAAACTCACCCCAAACAATCCACATTCCAAGAAATCCAGACGTGGCTCTGATTGCACACACATGTGATTATGCGCAGAGGTCCACCCTACCAGCCAACCTCAGATCTCCACGCAGGCACACATGAATGCACATACATTTGCACACATCCAGAGATAAACTCACCCCAAACAATCCACATTCCAAGAAATCCAGACGTGGCTCTGATTGCACACACATGTGATTATGCGCAGAGGTCCACCCTACCAGCCAACCTCAGATCTCCACGCAGGCACACATGAATGCACATACATTTGCACACATCCAGAGATAAACTCACCCCAAACAATCCACATTCCAAGAAATCCAGACGTGCCTCTGATTGCACACACATGTGATTATGCGCAGAGGTCCACCCTACCAGCCAACCTCAGATCTCCACGCAGGCACACATGAATGCACATACATTTGCACACATCCAGAGATAAACTCACCCCAAACAATCCACATTCCAAGAAATCCAGACGTGCCTCTGATTGCACACACATGTGATTATGCGCAGAGGTCCACCCTACCAGCCAACCTCAGATCTCCACGCAGGCACACATGAATGCACATACATTTGCACACATCCAGAGATAAACTCACCCCAAACAATCCACATTCCAAGAAATCCAGACGTGCTCTGATTGCACACACATGTGATTATGCGCAGAGGTCCACCCTACCAGCCAACCTCAGATCTCCACGCAGGCACACATGAATGCACATACATTTGCACACATCCAGAGATAAACTCACCCCAAACAATCCACATTCCAAGAAATCCAGACGTGGCTCTGATTGCACACACATGTGATTATGCGCAGAGGTCCACCCTACCAGCCAACCTCAGATCTCCACGCAGGCACACATGAATGCACATACATTTGCACACATCCAGAGATAAACTCACCCCAAACAATCCACATTCCAAGAAATCCAGACGTGGCTCTGATTGCACACACATGTGATTATGCGCAGAGGTCCACCCTACCAGCCAACCTCAGATCTCCACGCAGGCACACATGAATGCACATACATTTGCACACATCCAGAGATAAACTCACCCCAAACAATCCACATTCCAAGAAATCCAGACGTGGCTCTGATTGCACACACATGTGATTATGCGCAGAGGTCCACCCTACCAGCCAACCTCAGATCTCCACGCAGGCACACATGAATGCACATACATTTGCACACATCCAGAGATAAACTCACCCCAAACAATCCACATTCCAAGAAATCCAGACGTGGCTCTGATTGCACACACATGTGATTATGCGCAGAGGTCCACCCTACCAGCCAACCTCAGATCTCCACGCAGGCACACATGAATGCACATACATTTGCACACATCCAGAGATAAACTCACCCCAAACAATCCACATTCCAAGAAATCCAGACGTGGCTCTGATTGCACACACATGTGATTATGCGCAGAGGTCCACCCTACCAGCCAACCTCAGATCTCCACGCAGGCACACATGAATGCACATACATTTGCACACATCCAGAGATAAACTCACCCCAAACAATCCACATTCCAAGAAATCCAGACGTGGCTCTGATTGCACACACATGTGATTATGCGCAGAGGTCCACCCTACCAGCCAACCTCAGATCTCCACGCAGGCACACATGAATGCACATACATTTGCACACATCCAGAGATAAACTCACCCCAAACAATCCACATTCCAAGAAATCCAGACGTGCCTCTGATTGCACACACATGTGATTATGCGCAGAGGTCCACCCTACCAGCCAACCTCAGATCTCCACGCAGGCACACATGAATGCACATACATTTGCACACATCCAGAGATAAACTCACCCCAAACAATCCACATTCCAAGAAATCCAGACGTGGCCTCTGATTGCACACACATGTGATTATGCGCAGAGGTCCACCCTACCAGCCAACCTCAGATCTCCACGCAGGCACACATGAATGCACATACATTTGCACACATCCAGAGATAAACTCACCCCAAACAATCCACATTCCAAGAAATCCAGACGTGGCTCTGATTGCACACACATGTGATTATGCGCAGAGGTCCACCCTACCAGCCAACCTCAGATCTCCACGCAGGCACACATGAATGCACATACATTTGCACACATCCAGAGATAAACTCACCCCAAACAATCCACATTCCAAGAAATCCAGACGTGGCCTCTGATTGCACACACATGTGATTATGCGCAGAGGTCCACCCTACCAGCCAACCTCAGATCTCCACGCAGGCACACATGAATGCACATACATTTGCACACATCCAGAGATAAACTCACCCCAAACAATCCACATTCCAAGAAATCCAGACGTGGCTCTGATTGCACACACATGTGATTATGCGCAGAGGTCCACCCTACCAGCCAACCTCAGATCTCCACGCAGGCACACATGAATGCACATACATTTGCACACATCCAGAGATAAACTCACCCCAAACAATCCACATTCCAAGAAATCCAGACGTGGCTCTGATTGCACACACATGTGATTATGCGCAGAGGTCCACCCTACCAGCCAACCTCAGATCTCCACGCAGGCACACATGAATGCACATACATTTGCACACATCCAGAGATAAACTCACCCCAAACAATCCACATTCCAAGAAATCCAGACGTGGCTCTGATTGCACACACATGTGATTATGCGCAGAGGTCCACCCTACCAGCCAACCTCAGATCTCCACGCAGGCACACATGAATGCACATACATTTGCACACATCCAGAGATAAACTCACCCCAAACAATCCACATTCCAAGAAATCCAGACGTGGCTCTGATTGCACACACATGTGATTATGCGCAGAGGTCCACCCTACCAGCCAACCTCAGATCTCCACGCAGGCACACATGAATGCACATACATTTGCACACATCCAGAGATAAACTCACCCCAAACAATCCACATTCCAAGAAATCCAGACGTGCTCTGATTGCACACACATGTGATTATGCGCAGAGGTCCACCCTACCAGCCAACCTCAGATCTCCACGCAGGCACACATGAATGCACATACATTTGCACACATCCAGAGATAAACTCACCCCAAACAATCCACATTCCAAGAAATCCAGACGTGGCTCTGATTGCACACACATGTGATTATGCGCAGAGGTCCACCCTACCAGCCAACCTCAGATCTCCACGCAGGCACACATGAATGCACATACATTTGCACACATCCAGAGATAAACTCACCCCAAACAATCCACATTCCAAGAAATCCAGACGTGGCCTCTGATTGCACACACATGTGATTATGCGCAGAGGTCCACCCTACCAGCCAACCTCAGATCTCCACGCAGGCACACATGAATGCACATACATTTGCACACATCCAGAGATAAACTCACCCCAAACAATCCACATTCCAAGAAATCCAGACGTGGCTCTGATTGCACACACATGTGATTATGCGCAGAGGTCCACCCTACCAGCCAACCTCAGATCTCCACGCAGGCACACATGAATGCACATACATTTGCACACATCCAGAGATAAACTCACCCCAAACAATCCACATTCCAAGAAATCCAGACGTGCCTCTGATTGCACACACATGTGATTATGCGCAGAGGTCCACCCTACCAGCCAACCTCAGATCTCCACGCAGGCACACATGAATGCACATACATTTGCACACATCCAGAGATAAACTCACCCCAAACAATCCACATTCCAAGAAATCCAGACGTGCCTCTGATTGCACACACATGTGATTATGCGCAGAGGTCCACCCTACCAGCCAACCTCAGATCTCCACGCAGGCACACATGAATGCACATACATTTGCACACATCCAGAGATAAACTCACCCCAAACAATCCACATTCCAAGAAATCCAGACGTGGCTCTGATTGCACACACATGTGATTATGCGCAGAGGTCCACCCTACCAGCCAACCTCAGATCTCCACGCAGGCACACATGAATGCACATACATTTGCACACATCCAGAGATAAACTCACCCCAAACAATCCACATTCCAAGAAATCCAGACGTGGCTCTGATTGCACACACATGTGATTATGCGCAGAGGTCCACCCTACCAGCCAACCTCAGATCTCCACGCAGGCACACATGAATGCACATACATTTGCACACATCCAGAGATAAACTCACCCCAAACAATCCACATTCCAAGAAATCCAGACGTGGCTCTGATTGCACACACATGTGATTATGCGCAGAGGTCCACCCTACCAGCCAACCTCAGATCTCCACGCAGGCACACATGAATGCACATACATTTGCACACATCCAGAGATAAACTCACCCCAAACAATCCACATTCCAAGAAATCCAGACGTGGCTCTGATTGCACACACATGTGATTATGCGCAGAGGTCCACCCTACCAGCCAACCTCAGATCTCCACGCAGGCACACATGAATGCACATACATTTGCACACATCCAGAGATAAACTCACCCCAAACAATCCACATTCCAAGAAATCCAGACGTGGCTCTGATTGCACACACATGTGATTATGCGCAGAGGTCCACCCTACCAGCCAACCTCAGATCTCCACGCAGGCACACATGAATGCACATACATTTGCACACATCCAGAGATAAACTCACCCCAAACAATCCACATTCCAAGAAATCCAGACGTGGCTCTGATTGCACACACATGTGATTATGCGCAGAGGTCCACCCTACCAGCCAACCTCAGATCTCCACGCAGGCACACATGAATGCACATACATTTGCACACATCCAGAGATAAACTCACCCCAAACAATCCACATTCCAAGAAATCCAGACGTGGCTCTGATTGCACACACATGTGATTATGCGCAGAGGTCCACCCTACCAGCCAACCTCAGATCTCCACGCAGGCACACATGAATGCACATACATTTGCACACATCCAGAGATAAACTCACCCCAAACAATCCACATTCCAAGAAATCCAGACGTGGCTCTGATTGCACACACATGTGATTATGCGCAGAGGTCCACCCTACCAGCCAACCTCAGATCTCCACGCAGGCACACATGAATGCACATACATTTGCACACATCCAGAGATAAACTCACCCCAAACAATCCACATTCCAAGAAATCCAGACGTGGCTCTGATTGCACACACATGTGATTATGCGCAGAGGTCCACCCTACCAGCCAACCTCAGATCTCCACGCAGGCACACATGAATGCACATACATTTGCACACATCCAGAGATAAACTCACCCCAAACAATCCACATTCCAAGAAATCCAGACGTGGCTCTGATTGCACACACATGTGATTATGCGCAGAGGTCCACCCTACCAGCCAACCTCAGATCTCCACGCAGGCACACATGAATGCACATACATTTGCACACATCCAGAGATAAACTCACCCCAAACAATCCACATTCCAAGAAATCCAGACGTGGCTCTGATTGCACACACATGTGATTATGCGCAGAGGTCCACCCTACCAGCCAACCTCAGATCTCCACGCAGGCACACATGAATGCACATACATTTGCACACATCCAGAGATAAACTCACCCCAAACAATCCACATTCCAAGAAATCCAGACGTGGCCTCTGATTGCACACACATGTGATTATGCGCAGAGGTCCACCCTACCAGCCAACCTCAGATCTCCACGCAGGCACACATGAATGCACATACATTTGCACACATCCAGAGATAAACTCACCCCAAACAATCCACATTCCAAGAAATCCAGACGTGGCTCTGATTGCACACACATGTGATTATGCGCAGAGGTCCACCCTACCAGCCAACCTCAGATCTCCACGCAGGCACACATGAATGCACATACATTTGCACACATCCAGAGATAAACTCACCCCAAACAATCCACATTCCAAGAAATCCAGACGTGGCCTCTGATTGCACACACATGTGATTATGCGCAGAGGTCCACCCTACCAGCCAACCTCAGATCTCCACGCAGGCACACATGAATGCACATACATTTGCACACATCCAGAGATAAACTCACCCCAAACAATCCACATTCCAAGAAATCCAGACGTGGCTCTGATTGCACACACATGTGATTATGCGCAGAGGTCCACCCTACCAGCCAACCTCAGATCTCCACGCAGGCACACATGAATGCACATACATTTGCACACATCCAGAGATAAACTCACCCCAAACAATCCACATTCCAAGAAATCCAGACGTGGCTCTGATTGCACACACATGTGATTATGCGCAGAGGTCCACCCTACCAGCCAACCTCAGATCTCCACGCAGGCACACATGAATGCACATACATTTGCACACATCCAGAGATAAACTCACCCCAAACAATCCACATTCCAAGAAATCCAGACGTGGCTCTGATTGCACACACATGTGATTATGCGCAGAGGTCCACCCTACCAGCCAACCTCAGATCTCCACGCAGGCACACATGAATGCACATACATTTGCACACATCCAGAGATAAACTCACCCCAAACAATCCACATTCCAAGAAATCCAGACGTGGCTCTGATTGCACACACATGTGATTATGCGCAGAGGTCCACCCTACCAGCCAACCTCAGATCTCCACGCAGGCACACATGAATGCACATACATTTGCACACATCCAGAGATAAACTCACCCCAAACAATCCACATTCCAAGAAATCCAGACGTGGCTCTGATTGCACACACATGTGATTATGCGCAGAGGTCCACCCTACCAGCCAACCTCAGATCTCCACGCAGGCACACATGAATGCACATACATTTGCACACATCCAGAGATAAACTCACCCCAAACAATCCACATTCCAAGAAATCCAGACGTGGCTCTGATTGCACACACATGTGATTATGCGCAGAGGTCCACCCTACCAGCCAACCTCAGATCTCCACGCAGGCACACATGAATGCACATACATTTGCACACATCCAGAGATAAACTCACCCCAAACAATCCACATTCCAAGAAATCCAGACGTGGCTCTGATTGCACACACATGTGATTATGCGCAGAGGTCCACCCTACCAGCCAACCTCAGATCTCCACGCAGGCACACATGAATGCACATACATTTGCACACATCCAGAGATAAACTCACCCCAAACAATCCACATTCCAAGAAATCCAGACGTGGCTCTGATTGCACACACATGTGATTATGCGCAGAGGTCCACCCTACCAGCCAACCTCAGATCTCCACGCAGGCACACATGAATGCACATACATTTGCACACATCCAGAGATAAACTCACCCCAAACAATCCACATTCCAAGAAATCCAGACGTGGCTCTGATTGCACACACATGTGATTATGCGCAGAGGTCCACCCTACCAGCCAACCTCAGATCTCCACGCAGGCACACATGAATGCACATACATTTGCACACATCCAGAGATAAACTCACCCCAAACAATCCACATTCCAAGAAATCCAGACGTGGCTCTGATTGCACACACATGTGATTATGCGCAGAGGTCCACCCTACCAGCCAACCTCAGATCTCCACGCAGGCACACATGAATGCACATACATTTGCACACATCCAGAGATAAACTCACCCCAAACAATCCACATTCCAAGAAATCCAGACGTGGCTCTGATTGCACACACATGTGATTATGCGCAGAGGTCCACCCTACCAGCCAACCTCAGATCTCCACGCAGGCACACATGAATGCACATACATTTGCACACATCCAGAGATAAACTCACCCCAAACAATCCACATTCCAAGAAATCCAGACGTGGCTCTGATTGCACACACATGTGATTATGCGCAGAGGTCCACCCTACCAGCCAACCTCAGATCTCCACGCAGGCACACATGAATGCACATACATTTGCACACATCCAGAGATAAACTCACCCCAAACAATCCACATTCCAAGAAATCCAGACGTGGCTCTGATTGCACACACATGTGATTATGCGCAGAGGTCCACCCTACCAGCCAACCTCAGATCTCCACGCAGGCACACATGAATGCACATACATTTGCACACATCCAGAGATAAACTCACCCCAAACAATCCACATTCCAAGAAATCCAGACGTGGCTCTGATTGCACACACATGTGATTATGCGCAGAGGTCCACCCTACCAGCCAACCTCAGATCTCCACGCAGGCACACATGAATGCACATACATTTGCACACATCCAGAGATAAACTCACCCCAAACAATCCACATTCCAAGAAATCCAGACGTGGCTCTGATTGCACACACATGTGATTATGCGCAGAGGTCCACCCTACCAGCCAACCTCAGATCTCCACGCAGGCACACATGAATGCACATACATTTGCACACATCCAGAGATAAACTCACCCCAAACAATCCACATTCCAAGAAATCCAGACGTGGCTCTGATTGCACACACATGTGATTATGCGCAGAGGTCCACCCTACCAGCCAACCTCAGATCTCCACGCAGGCACACATGAATGCACATACATTTGCACACATCCAGAGATAAACTCACCCCAAACAATCCACATTCCAAGAAATCCAGACGTGGCTCTGATTGCACACACATGTGATTATGCGCAGAGGTCCACCCTACCAGCCAACCTCAGATCTCCACGCAGGCACACATGAATGCACATACATTTGCACACATCCAGAGATAAACTCACCCCAAACAATCCACATTCCAAGAAATCCAGACGTGGCTCTGATTGCACACACATGTGATTATGCGCAGAGGTCCACCCTACCAGCCAACCTCAGATCTCCACGCAGGCACACATGAATGCACATACATTTGCACACATCCAGAGATAAACTCACCCCAAACAATCCACATTCCAAGAAATCCAGACGTGGCTCTGATTGCACACACATGTGATTATGCGCAGAGGTCCACCCTACCAGCCAACCTCAGATCTCCACGCAGGCACACATGAATGCACATACATTTGCACACATCCAGAGATAAACTCACCCCAAACAATCCACATTCCAAGAAATCCAGACGTGGCTCTGATTGCACACACATGTGATTATGCGCAGAGGTCCACCCTACCAGCCAACCTCAGATCTCCACGCAGGCACACATGAATGCACATACATTTGCACACATCCAGAGATAAACTCACCCCAAACAATCCACATTCCAAGAAATCCAGACGTGGCTCTGATTGCACACACATGTGATTATGCGCAGAGGTCCACCCTACCAGCCAACCTCAGATCTCCACGCAGGCACACATGAATGCACATACATTTGCACACATCCAGAGATAAACTCACCCCAAACAATCCACATTCCAAGAAATCCAGACGTGGCTCTGATTGCACACACATGTGATTATGCGCAGAGGTCCACCCTACCAGCCAACCTCAGATCTCCACGCAGGCACACATGAATGCACATACATTTGCACACATCCAGAGATAAACTCACCCCAAACAATCCACATTCCAAGAAATCCAGACGTGGCTCTGATTGCACACACATGTGATTATGCGCAGAGGTCCACCCTACCAGCCAACCTCAGATCTCCACGCAGGCACACATGAATGCACATACATTTGCACACATCCAGAGATAAACTCACCCCAAACAATCCACATTCCAAGAAATCCAGACGTGGCTCTGATTGCACACACATGTGATTATGCGCAGAGGTCCACCCTACCAGCCAACCTCAGATCTCCACGCAGGCACACATGAATGCACATACATTTGCACACATCCAGAGATAAACTCACCCCAAACAATCCACATTCCAAGAAATCCAGACGTGGCTCTGATTGCACACACATGTGATTATGCGCAGAGGTCCACCCTACCAGCCAACCTCAGATCTCCACGCAGGCACACATGAATGCACATACATTTGCACACATCCAGAGATAAACTCACCCCAAACAATCCACATTCCAAGAAATCCAGACGTGGCTCTGATTGCACACACATGTGATTATGCGCAGAGGTCCACCCTACCAGCCAACCTCAGATCTCCACGCAGGCACACATGAATGCACATACATTTGCACACATCCAGAGATAAACTCACCCCAAACAATCCACATTCCAAGAAATCCAGACGTGGCTCTGATTGCACACACATGTGATTATGCGCAGAGGTCCACCCTACCAGCCAACCTCAGATCTCCACGCAGGCACACATGAATGCACATACATTTGCACACATCCAGAGATAAACTCACCCCAAACAATCCACATTCCAAGAAATCCAGACGTGGCTCTGATTGCACACACATGTGATTATGCGCAGAGGTCCACCCTACCAGCCAACCTCAGATCTCCACGCAGGCACACATGAATGCACATACATTTGCACACATCCAGAGATAAACTCACCCCAAACAATCCACATTCCAAGAAATCCAGACGTGGCTCTGATTGCACACACATGTGATTATGCGCAGAGGTCCACCCTACCAGCCAACCTCAGATCTCCACGCAGGCACACATGAATGCACATACATTTGCACACATCCAGAGATAAACTCACCCCAAACAATCCACATTCCAAGAAATCCAGACGTGGCTCTGATTGCACACACATGTGATTATGCGCAGAGGTCCACCCTACCAGCCAACCTCAGATCTCCACGCAGGCACACATGAATGCACATACATTTGCACACATCCAGAGATAAACTCACCCCAAACAATCCACATTCCAAGAAATCCAGACGTGGCTCTGATTGCACACACATGTGATTATGCGCAGAGGTCCACCCTACCAGCCAACCTCAGATCTCCACGCAGGCACACATGAATGCACATACATTTGCACACATCCAGAGATAAACTCACCCCAAACAATCCACATTCCAAGAAATCCAGACGTGGCTCTGATTGCACACACATGTGATTATGCGCAGAGGTCCACCCTACCAGCCAACCTCAGATCTCCACGCAGGCACACATGAATGCACATACATTTGCACACATCCAGAGATAAACTCACCCCAAACAATCCACATTCCAAGAAATCCAGACGTGGCTCTGATTGCACACACATGTGATTATGCGCAGAGGTCCACCCTACCAGCCAACCTCAGATCTCCACGCAGGCACACATGAATGCACATACATTTGCACACATCCAGAGATAAACTCACCCCAAAGAATCAACATTCCAAGAAATCCAGACGTGGCTCTGATTGCACACACATGTGATTATGCGCAGAGGTCCACCCTACCAGCCAACCTCAGATCTCCACGCAGGCACACATGAATGCACATACATTTGCACACATCCAGAGATAAACTCACCCCAAACAATCCACATTCCAAGAAATCCAGACGTGGCTCTGATTGCACACACATGTGATTATGCGCAGAGGTCCACCCTACCAGCCAACCTCAGATCTCCACGCAGGCACACATGAATGCACATACATTTGCACACATCCAGAGATAAACTCACCCCAAACAATCCACATTCCAAGAAATCCAGACGTGGCTCTGATTGCACACACATGTGATTATGCGCAGAGGTCCACCCTACCAGCCAACCTCAGATCTCCACGCAGGCACACATGAATGCACATACATTTGCACACATCCAGAGATAAACTCACCCCAAACAATCCACATTCCAAGAAATCCAGACGTGGCTCTGATTGCACACACATGTGATTATGCGCAGAGGTCCACCCTACCAGCCAACCTCAGATCTCCACGCAGGCACACATGAATGCACATACATTTGCACACATCCAGAGATAAACTCACCCCAAACAATCCACATTCCAAGAAATCCAGACGTGGCTCTGATTGCACACACATGTGATTATGCGCAGAGGTCCACCCTACCAGCCAACCTCAGATCTCCACGCAGGCACACATGAATGCACATACATTTGCACACATCCAGAGATAAACTCACCCCAAACAATCCACATTCCAAGAAATCCAGACGTGGCTCTGATTGCACACACATGTGATTATGCGCAGAGGTCCACCCTACCAGCCAACCTCAGATCTCCACGCAGGCACACATGAATGCACATACATTTGCACACATCCAGAGATAAACTCACCCCAAACAATCCACATTCCAAGAAATCCAGACATGGCTCTGATTGCACACACATGTGATTAAGGCAGAGGTCCACCCTACCAGCCAACCTCAGATCTCCACGCAGGCACACATGAATGCACATACATTTGCACACATCCAGAGATAAACTCACCCCAAACAATCCACATTCCAAGAAATCCAGACGTGGCTCTGATTGCACACACATGCGATTATGCGCAGAGGTCCACCCTACCAGCCAACCTCAGATCTCCACGCAGGCACACATGAATGCACATACATTTGCACACATCCAGAGATAAACTCACCCCAAACAATCCACATTCCAAGAAATCCAGACATGGCTCTGATTGCACACACATGTGATTATGCGCAGAGGTCCACCCTACCAGCCAACCTCAGATCTCCACGCAGGCACACATGAATGCACATACATTTGCACACATCCAGAGATAAACTCACCCCAAACAATCCACATTCCAAGAAATCCAGACGTGGCTCTGATTGCACACACATGTGATTATGCGCAGAGGTCCACCCTACCAGCCAACCTCAGATCTCCACGCAGGCACACATGAATGCACATACATTTGCACACATCCAGAGATAAACTCACCCCAAACAATCCACATTCCAAGAAATCCAGACATGGCTCTGATTGCACACACATGTGATTATGCGCAGAGGTCCACCCTACCAGCCAACCTCAGATCTCCACGCAGGCACACATGAATGCACATACATTTGCACACATCCAGAGATAAACTCACCCCAAACAATCCACATTCCAAGGAATCCAGACGTGGCTCTGATTGCACACACATGTGATTATGCGCAGAGGTCCACCCTACCAGCCAACCTCAGATCTCCACGCAGGCACACATGGATGCACATACATTTGCACACATCCAGAGATAAACTCACCCCAAAACAATCCACATTCCAAGAAATCCAGACATGGCTCTGATTGCACACACATGTGATTATGCGCAGAGGTCCACCCTACCAGCCAACCTCAGATCTCCACGCAGGCACACATGAATGCACATACATTTGCACACATCCAGAGATAAACTCACCCCAAACAATCCACATTCCAAGAAATCCAGACGTGGCTCTGATTGCACACACATGTGATTATGCGCAGAGGTCCACCCTACCACCCAACCCCAGATCTCCACGCAGGCACACATGAATGCACATACATTTGCACACATCCAGAGATAAACTAACACCAAACAATCCACATTCCAAGGAATCCAGACGTGGCTCTGATTGCACACACATGTGATTATGCGCAGAGGTCCACCCTACCAGCCAACCTCAGATCTCCACGCAGGCACACATGAATGCACATACATTTGCACACATCCAGAGATAAACTCACCCCAAACAATCCACATTCCAAGAAATCCAGTCGTGGCTCTGATTGCACACACATGCGATTATGCGCAGAGGTCCACCCTACCAGCCAACCTCAGATCTCCACGCAGGCACACATGAATGCACATACATTTGCACACATCCAGAGATAAACTCACCCCAAAACAATCCACATTCCAAGAAATCCAGACATGGCTCTGATTGCACACACATGTG
This sequence comes from Copadichromis virginalis, assembly GCF_057382275.1. Taxonomy (NCBI): domain Eukaryota; kingdom Metazoa; phylum Chordata; class Actinopteri; order Cichliformes; family Cichlidae; genus Copadichromis; species Copadichromis virginalis. Next base: position 38,208,651 of record NC_140635.1, on the reverse strand, counting down.
ATTATGCGCAGAGGTCCACCCTACCAGCCAACCTCAGATCTCCACGCAGGCACACATGAATGCACATACATTTGCACACATCCAGAGATAAACTCACCCCAAACAATCCACATTCCAAGAAATCCAGACGTGGCTCTGATTGCACACACATGTGATTATGCGCAGAGGTCCACCCTACCAGCCAACCTCAGATCTCCACGCAGGCACACATGAATGCACATACATTTGCACACATCCAGAGATAAACTCACCCCAAACAATCCACATTCCAAGAAATCCAGACATGGCTCTGATTGCACACACATGTGATTATGCGCAGAGGTCCACCCTACCAGCCAACCTCAGATCTCCACGCAGGCACACATGAATGCACATACATTTGCACACATCCAGAGATAAACTCACCCCAAACAATCCACATTCCAAGAAATCCAGACGTGGCTCTGATTGCACACACATGTGATTATGCGCAGAGGTCCACCCTACCACCCAACCTCAGATCTCCACGCAGGCACACATGAATGCACATACATTTGCACACATCCAGAGATAAACTCACCCCAAACAATCCACATTCCAAGAAATCCAGACGTGGCTCTGATTGCACACACATGTGATTATGCGCAGAGGTCCACCCTACCAGCCAACCTCAGATCTCCACGTAGGCACACATGAATGCACATACATTTGCACACATCCAGAGATAAAACTCACCCCAAACAATCCACATTCCAAGAAATCCAGACGTGGCTCTGATTGCACACACATGTGATTATGCGCAGAGGTCCACCCTACCAGCCAACCTCAGATCTCCAAGCAGGCACACATGAATGCACATACATTTGCACACATCCAGAGATAAACTCACCCCAAACAATCCACATTCCAAGAAATCCAGACGTGGCTCTGATTGCACACACATGCGATTATGCGCAGAGGTCCACCCTACCAGCCAACCTCAGATCTCCACGCAGGCACACATGAATGCACATACATTTGCACACATCCAGAGATAAACTAACCCCAAACAATCCACATTCCAAGAAATCCAGACGTGGCTCTGATTGCACACACATGCGATTATGCGCAGAGGTCCACCCTACCAGCCAACCTCAGATCTCCACGCAGGCACACATGAATGCACATACATTTGCACACATCCAGAGATAAACTCACCCCAAACAATCCACATTCCAAGAAATCCAGACATGGCTCTGATTGCACACACATGCGATTATGCGCAGAGGTCCACCCTACCAGCCAACCTCAGATCTCCACGCAGGCACACATGAATGCACATACATTTGCACACATCCAGAGATAAACTCACCCCAAACAATCCACATTCCAAGAAATCCAGACGTGGCTCTGATTGCACACACATGTGATTATGCGCAGAGGTCCACCCTACCACCCCAACTCAGATCTCCACGCAGGCACACATGAATGCACATACATTTGCACACATCCAGAGATAAACTCACCCCAAACAATCCACATTCCAAGAAATCCCAGACGTGCTCTGATTGCACACACATGTGATTATGCGCAGAGGTCCACCTACCAGCCAACCTCAGATCTCCACGCAGGCACACATGAATGCACATACATTTGCACACATCCAGAGATAAACTCACCCCAAACAATCCACATTCCAAGAAATCCAGACGTGGCTCTGATTGCACACACATGTGATTATGCGCAGAGGTCCACCCTACCAGCCAACCTCAGATCTCCACGCAGGCACACATGAATGCACATACATTTGCACACATCCAGAGATAAACTCACCCCAAACAATCCACATTCCAAGAAATCCAGACGTGGCTCTGATTGCACACACATGTGATTATGCGCAGAGGTCCACCCTACCAGCCAACCTCAGATCTCCAAGCAGGCACACATGAATGCACATACATTTGCACACATCCAGAGATAAACTCACCCCAAACAATCCACATTCCAAGAAATCCAGACGTGGCTCTGATTGCACACACATGCGATTATGCGCAGAGGTCCACCCTACCAGCCAACCTCAGATCTCCACGCAGGCACACATGAATGCACATACATTTGCACACATCCAGAGATAAACTCACCCCAAACAATCCACATTCCAAGAAATCCAGACATGGCTCTGATTGCACACACATGCGATTATGCGCAGAGGTCCACCCTACCAGCCAACCTCAGATCTCCACGCAGGCACACATGAATGCACATACATTTGCACACATCCAGAGATAAACTCACCCCAAACAATCCACATTCCAAGAAATCCAGACGTGGCTCTGATTGCACACACATGTGATTATGCGCAGAGGTCCACCCTACCAGCCAACCTCAGATCTCCACGCAGGCACACATGAATGCACATACATTTGCACACATCCAGAGATAAACTCACCCCAAACAATCCACATTCCAAGAAATCCAGACATGGCTCTGATTGCACACACATGCGATTATGCGCAGAGGTCCACCCTACCAGCCAACCTCAGATCTCCACGCAGGCACACATGAATGCACATACATTTGCACACATCCAGAGATAAACTAACCCCAAACAATCCACATTCCAAGGAATCCAGACGTGGCTCTGATTGCACACACATGTGATTATGCGCAGAGGTCCACCCTACCAGCCAACCTCAGATCTCCACGCAGGCACACATGAATGCACATACATTTGCACACATCCAGAGATAAACTCACCCCAAACAATCCACATTCCAAGAAATCCAGACGTGGCTCTGATTGCACACACATGTGATTATGCGCAGAGGTCCACCCTACCAGCCAACCTCAGATCTCCACGCAGGCACACATGAATGCACATACATTTGCACACATCCAGAGATAAACTCACCCCAAACAATCCACATTCCAAGAAATCCAGACATGGCTCTGATTGCACACACATGTGATTATGCGCAGAGGTCCACCCTACCAGCCAACCTCAGATCTCCACGCAGGCACACATGAATGCACATACATTTGCACACATCCAGAGATAAACTAACCCCAAACAATCCACATTCCAAGGAATCCAGACGTGGCTCTGATTGCACACACATGTGATTATGCGCAGAGGTCCACCCTACCAGCCAACCTCAGATCTCCACGCAGGCACACATGAATGCACATACATTTGCACACATCCAGAGATAAACTCACCCCAAACAATCCACATTCCAAGAAATCCAGACGTGGCTCTGATTGCACACACATGTGATTATGCGCAGAGGTCCACCCTACCAGCCAACCTCAGATCTCCACACAGGCACACATGAATGCACATACATTTGCACACATCCAGAGATAAACTCACCCCAAACAATCCACATTCCAAGAAATCCAGACATGGCTCTGATTGCACACACATGTGATTATGCGCAGAGGTCCACCCTACCAGCCAACCTCAGATCTCCACGCAGGCACACATGAATGCACATACATTTGCACACATCCAGAGATAAACTCACCCCAAACAATCCACATTCCAAGAAATCCAGACGTGGCTCTGATTGCACACACATGTGATTATGCGCAGAGGTCCACCCTACCAGCCAACCTCAGATCTCCACGCAGGCACACATGAATGCACATACATTTGCACACATCCAGAGATAAACTCACCCCAAACAATCCACATTCCAAGAAATCCAGACATGGCTCTGATTGCACACACATGCGATTATGCGCAGAGGTCCACCCTACCAGCCAACCTCAGATCTCCACGCAGGCACACATGAATGCACATACATTTGCACACATCCAGAGATAAACTAACCCCAAACAATCCACATTCCAAGAAATCCAGACGTGGCTCTGATTGCACACACATGCGATTATGCGCAGAGGTCCACCCTACCAGCCAACCTCAGATCTCCACGCAGGCACACATGAATGCACATACATTTGCACACATCCACAGATAAACTCACCCCAAACAATCCACATTCCAAGAAATCCAGACATGGCTCTGATTGCACACACATGCGATTATGCGCAGAGGTCCACCCTACCAGCCAACCTCAGATCTCCACGCAGGCACACATGAATGCACATACATTTGCACACATCCAGAGATAAACTAACCCCAAACAATCCACATTCCAAGAAATCCAGACGTGGCTCTGATTGCACACACATGCGATTATGCGCAGAGGTCCACCCTACCAGCCAACCTCAGATCTCCACGCAGGCACACATGAATGCACATACATTTGCACACATCCAGAGATAAACTCACCCCAAACAATCCACATTCCAAGAAATCCAGACGTGGCTCTGATTGCACACATATGTGATTATGCGCAGAGGTCCACCCTACCAGCCAACCTCAGATCTCCACGCAGGCACACATGAATGCACATACATTTGCACACATCCAGAGATAAACTCACCCCAAACAATCCACATTCCAAGAAATCCAGACATGGCTCTGATTGCACACACATGCGATTATGCGCAGAGGTCCACCCTACCAGCCAACCTCAGATCTCCACGCAGGCACACATGAATGCACATACATTTGCACACATCCAGAGATAAACTAACCCCAAACAATCCACATTCCAAGGAATCCAGACGTGGCTCTGATTGCACACACATGTGATTATGCGCAGAGGTCCACCCTACCAGCCAACCTCAGATCTCCACGCAGGCACACATGAATGCACATACATTTGCACACATCCAGAGATAAACTCACCCCAAACAATCCACATTCCAAGAAATCCAGACGTGGCTCTGATTGCACACACATGTGATTATGCGCAGAGGTCCACCCTACCAGCCAACCTCAGATCTCCACGCAGGCACACATGAATGCACATACATTTGCACACATCCAGAGATAAACTCACCCCAAACAATCCACATTCCAAGAAATCCAGACATGGCTCTGATTGCACACACATGTGATTATGCGCAGAGGTCCACCCTACCAGCCAACCTCAGATCTCCACGCAGGCACACATGAATGCACATACATTTGCACACATCCAGAGATAAACTAACCCCAAACAATCCACATTCCAAGGAATCCAGACGTGGCTCTGATTGCACACACATGTGATTATGCGCAGAGGTCCACCCTACCAGCCAACCTCAGATCTCCACGCAGGCACACATGAATGCACATACATTTGCACACATCCAGAGATAAACTCACCCCAAACAATCCACATTCCAAGAAATCCAGACGTGGCTCTGATTGCACACACATGTGATTATGCGCAGAGGTCCACCCTACCAGCCAACCTCAGATCTCCACACAGGCACACATGAATGCACATACATTTGCACACATCCAGAGATAAACTCACCCCAAACAATCCACATTCCAAGAAATCCAGACATGGCTCTGATTGCACACACATGTGATTATGCGCAGAGGTCCACCCTACCAGCCAACCTCAGATCTCCACGCAGGCACACATGAATGCACATACATTTGCACACATCCAGAGATAAACTCACCCCAAACAATCCACATTCCAAGAAATCCAGACGTGGCTCTGATTGCACACACATGTGATTATGCGCAGAGGTCCACCCTACCAGCCAACCTCAGATCTCCACGCAGGCACACATGAATGCACATACATTTGCACACATCCAGAGATAAACTCACCCCAAACAATCCACATTCCAAGAAATCCAGACATGGCTCTGATTGCACACACATGCGATTATGCGCAGAGGTCCACCCTACCAGCCAACCTCAGATCTCCACGCAGGCACACATGAATGCACATACATTTGCACACATCCAGAGATAAACTAACCCCAAACAATCCACATTCCAAGAAATCCAGACGTGGCTCTGATTGCACACACATGCGATTATGCGCAGAGGTCCACCCTACCAGCCAACCTCAGATCTCCACGCAGGCACACATGAATGCACATACATTTGCACACATCCACAGATAAACTCACCCCAAACAATCCACATTCCAAGAAATCCAGACATGGCTCTGATTGCACACACATGCGATTATGCGCAGAGGTCCACCCTACCAGCCAACCTCAGATCTCCACGCAGGCACACATGAATGCACATACATTTGCACACATCCAGAGATAAACTAACCCCAAACAATCCACATTCCAAGAAATCCAGACGTGGCTCTGATTGCACACACATGCGATTATGCGCAGAGGTCCACCCTACCAGCCAACCTCAGATCTCCACGCAGGCACACATGAATGCACATACATTTGCACACATCCAGAGATAAACTCACCCCAAACAATCCACATTCCAAGAAATCCAGACGTGGCTCTGATTGCACACATATGTGATTATGCGCAGAGGTCCACCCTACCAGCCAACCTCAGATCTCCACGCAGGCACACATGAATGCACATACATTTGCACACATCCAGAGATAAACTCACCCCAAACAATCCACATTCCAAGAAATCCAGACGTGGCTCTGATTGCACACACATGTGATTATGCGCAGAGGTCCACCCTACCAGCCAACCTCAGATCTCCAAGCAGGCACACATGAATGCACATACATTTGCACACATCCAGAGATAAACTCACCCCAAACAATCCACATTCCAAGAAATCCAGACGTGGCTCTGATTGCACACACATGCGATTATGCGCAGAGGTCCACCCTACCAGCCAACCTCAGATCTCCACGCAGGCACACATGAATGCACATACATTTGCACACATCCAGAGATAAACTCACCCCAAACAATCCACATTCCAAGAAATCCAGACGTGGCTCTGATTGCACACACATGTGATTATGCGCAGAGGTCCACCCTACCACCCAACCTCAGATCTCCACGCAGGCACACATGAATGCACATACATTTGCACACATCCAGAGATAAACTCACCCCAAACAATCCACATTCCAAGAAATCCAGACGTGGCTCTGATTGCACACACATGTGATTATGCGCAGAGGTCCACCCTACCAGCCAACCTCAGATCTCCACACAGGCACACATGAATGCACATACATTTGCACACATCCAGAGATAAACTCACCCCAAACAATCCACATTCCAAGAAATCCAGACATGGCTCTGATTGCACACACATGTGATTATGCGCAGAGGTCCACCCTACCAGCCAACCTCAGATCTCCACGCAGGCACACATGAATGCACATACATTTGCACACATCCAGAGATAAACTCACCCCAAACAATCCACATTCCAAGAAATCCAGACGTGGCTCTGATTGCACACACATGTGATTATGCGCAGAGGTCCACCCTACCAGCCAACCTCAGATCTCCACGCAGGCACACATGAATGCACATACATTTGCACACATCCAGAGATAAACTCACCCCAAACAATCCACATTCCAAGAAATCCAGACATGGCTCTGATTGCACACACATGCGATTATGCGCAGAGGTCCACCCTACCAGCCAACCTCAGATCTCCACGCAGGCACACATGAATGCACATACATTTGCACACATCCAGAGATAAACTAACCCCAAACAATCCACATTCCAAGAAATCCAGACGTGGCTCTGATTGCACACACATGCGATTATGCGCAGAGGTCCACCCTACCAGCCAACCTCAGATCTCCACGCAGGCACACATGAATGCACATACATTTGCACACATCCACAGATAAACTCACCCCAAACAATCCACATTCCAAGAAATCCAGACATGGCTCTGATTGCACACACATGCGATTATGCGCAGAGGTCCACCCTACCAGCCAACCTCAGATCTCCACGCAGGCACACATGAATGCACATACATTTGCACACATCCAGAGATAAACTAACCCCAAACAATCCACATTCCAAGAAATCCAGACGTGGCTCTGATTGCACACACATGCGATTATGCGCAGAGGTCCACCCTACCAGCCAACCTCAGATCTCCACGCAGGCACACATGAATGCACATACATTTGCACACATCCAGAGATAAACTCACCCCAAACAATCCACATTCCAAGAAATCCAGACGTGGCTCTGATTGCACACATATGTGATTATGCGCAGAGGTCCACCCTACCAGCCAACCTCAGATCTCCACGCAGGCACACATGAATGCACATACATTTGCACACATCCAGAGATAAACTCACCCCAAACAATCCACATTCCAAGAAATCCAGACATGGCTCTGATTGCACACACATGCGATTATGCGCAGAGGTCCACCCTACCAGCCAACCTCAGATCTCCACGCAGGCACACATGAATGCACATACATTTGCACACATCCAGAGATAAACTAACCCCAAACAATCCACATTCCAAGGAATCCAGACGTGGCTCTGATTGCACACACATGTGATTATGCGCAGAGGTCCACCCTACCAGCCAACCTCAGATCTCCACGCAGGCACACATGAATGCACATACATTTGCACACATCCAGAGATAAACTCACCCCAAACAATCCACATTCCAAGAAATCCAGACGTGGCTCTGATTGCACACACATGTGATTATGCGCAGAGGTCCACCCTACCAGCCAACCTCAGATCTCCACGCAGGCACACATGAATGCACATACATTTGCACACATCCAGAGATAAACTCACCCCAAACAATCCACATTCCAAGAAATCCAGACATGGCTCTGATTGCACACACATGTGATTATGCGCAGAGGTCCACCCTACCAGCCAACCTCAGATCTCCACGCAGGCACACATGAATGCACATACATTTGCACACATCCAGAGATAAACTAACCCCAAACAATCCACATTCCAAGGAATCCAGACGTGGCTCTGATTGCACACACATGTGATTATGCGCAGAGGTCCACCCTACCAGCCAACCTCAGATCTCCACGCAGGCACACATGAATGCACATACATTTGCACACATCCAGAGATAAACTCACCCCAAACAATCCACATTCCAAGAAATCCAGACGTGGCTCTGATTGCACACACATGTGATTATGCGCAGAGGTCCACCCTACCAGCCAACCTCAGATCTCCACACAGGCACACATGAATGCACATACATTTGCACACATCCAGAGATAAACTCACCCCAAACAATCCACATTCCAAGAAATCCAGACATGGCTCTGATTGCACACACATGTGATTATGCGCAGAGGTCCACCCTACCAGCCAACCTCAGATCTCCACGCAGGCACACATGAATGCACATACATTTGCACACATCCAGAGATAAACTCACCCCAAACAATCCACATTCCAAGAAATCCAGACGTGGCTCTGATTGCACACACATGTGATTATGCGCAGAGGTCCACCCTACCAGCCAACCTCAGATCTCCACGCAGGCACACATGAATGCACATACATTTGCACACATCCAGAGATAAACTCACCCCAAACAATCCACATTCCAAGAAATCCAGACATGGCTCTGATTGCACACACATGCGATTATGCGCAGAGGTCCACCCTACCAGCCAACCTCAGATCTCCACGCAGGCACACATGAATGCACATACATTTGCACACATCCAGAGATAAACTAACCCCAAACAATCCACATTCCAAGAAATCCAGACGTGGCTCTGATTGCACACACATGCGATTATGCGCAGAGGTCCACCCTACCAGCCAACCTCAGATCTCCACGCAGGCACACATGAATGCACATACATTTGCACACATCCACAGATAAACTCACCCCAAACAATCCACATTCCAAGAAATCCAGACATGGCTCTGATTGCACACACATGCGATTATGCGCAGAGGTCCACCCTACCAGCCAACCTCAGATCTCCACGCAGGCACACATGAATGCACATACATTTGCACACATCCAGAGATAAACTAACCCCAAACAATCCACATTCCAAGAAATCCAGACGTGGCTCTGATTGCACACACATGCGATTATGCGCAGAGGTCCACCCTACCAGCCAACCTCAGATCTCCACGCAGGCACACATGAATGCACATACATTTGCACACATCCAGAGATAAACTCACCCCAAACAATCCACATTCCAAGAAATCCAGACGTGGCTCTGATTGCACACATATGTGATTATGCGCAGAGGTCCACCCTACCAGCCAACCTCAGATCTCCACGCAGGCACACATGAATGCACATACATTTGCACACATCCAGAGATAAACTCACCCCAAACAATCCACATTCCAAGAAATCCAGACGTGGCTCTGATTGCACACACATGTGATTATGCGCAGAGGTCCACCCTACCAGCCAACCTCAGATCTCCACGCAGGCACACATGAATGCACATACATTTGCACACATCCAGAGATAAACTCACCCCAAACAATCCACATTCCAAGAAATCCAGACGTGGCTCTGATTGCACACACATGTGATTATGCGCAGAGGTCCACCCTACCAGCCAACCTCAGATCTCCACGCAGGCACACATGAATGCACATACATTTGCACACATCCAGAGATAAACTCACCCCAAACAATCCACATTCCAAGAAATCCAGACATGGCTCTGATTGCACACACATGCGATTATGCGCAGAGGTCCACCCTACCAGCCAACCTCAGATCTCCACGCAGGCACACATGAATGCACATACATTTGCACACATCCAGAGATAAACTAACCCCAAACAATCCACATTCCAAGAAATCCAGACGTGGCTCTGATTGCACACACATGCGATTATGCGCAGAGGTCCACCCTACCAGCCAACCTCAGATCTCCACGCAGGCACACATGAATGCACATACATTTGCACACATCCACAGATAAACTCACCCCAAACAATCCACATTCCAAGAAATCCAGACATGGCTCTGATTGCACACACATGCGATTATGCGCAGAGGTCCACCCTACCAGCCAACCTCAGATCTCCACGCAGGCACACATGAATGCACATACATTTGCACACATCCAGAGATAAACTAACCCCAAACAATCCACATTCCAAGAAATCCAGACGTGGCTCTGATTGCACACACATGCGATTATGCGCAGAGGTCCACCCTACCAGCCAACCTCAGATCTCCACGCAGGCACACATGAATGCACATACATTTGCACACATCCAGAGATAAACTCACCCCAAACAATCCACATTCCAAGAAATCCAGACGTGGCTCTGATTGCACACATATGTGATTATGCGCAGAGGTCCACCCTACCAGCCAACCTCAGATCTCCACGCAGGCACACATGAATGCACATACATTTGCACACATCCAGAGATAAACTCACCCCAAACAATCCACATTCCAAGAAATCCAGACGTGGCTCTGATTGCACACACATGTGATTATGCGCAGAGGTCCACCCTACCAGCCAACCTCAGATCTCCACGCAGGCACACATGAATGCACATACATTTGCACACATCCAGAGATAAACTCACCCCAAACAATCCACATTCCAAGAAATCCAGACGTGGCTCTGATTGCACACACATGCGATTATGCGCAGAGGTCCACCCTACCAGCCAACCTCAGATCTCCACGCAGGCACACATGAATGCACATACATTTGCACACATCCAGAGATAAACTCACCCCAAACAATCCACATTCCAAGGAATCCAGACGTGGCTCTGATTGCACACACATGTGATTATGCGCAGAGGTCCACCCTACCAGCCAACCTCAGATCTCCACGCAGGCACACATGAATGCACATACATTTGCACACATCCAGAGATAAACTCACCCCAAACAATCCACATTCCAAGAAATCCAGACGTGGCTCTGATTGCACACACATGTGATTATGCGCAGAGGTCCACCCTACCAGCCAACCTCAGATCTCCACGCAGGCACACATGAATGCACATACATTTGCACACATCCAGAGATAAACTCACCCCAAACAATCCACATTCCAAGAAATCCAGACGTGGCTCTGATTGCACACACATGCGATTATGCGCAGAGGTCCACCCTACCAGCCAACCTCAGATCTCCACGCAGGCACACATGAATGCACATACATTTGCACACATCCAGAGATAAACTCACCCCAAACAATCCACATTCCAAGAAATCCAGACATGGCTCTGATTGCACACACATGTGATTAAGGCAGAGGTCCACCCTACCAGCCAACCTCAGATCTCCACGCAGGCACACATGAATGCACATACATTTGCACACATCCAGAGATAAACTCACCCCAAACAATCCACATTCCAAGAAATCCAGACGTGGCTCTGATTGCACACACATGCGATTATGCGCAGAGGTCCACCCTACCAGCCAACCTCAGATCTCCACGCAGGCACACATGAATGCACATACATTTGCACACATCCAGAGATAAACTCACCCCAAACAATCCACATTCCAAGAAATCCAGACATGGCTCTGATTGCACACACATGTGATTATGCGCAGAGGTCCACCCTACCAGCCAACCTCAGATCTCCACGCAGGCACACATGAATGCACATACATTTGCACACATCCAGAGATAAACTCACCCCAAACAATCCACATTCCAAGAAATCCAGACGTGGCTCTGATTGCACACACATGTGATTATGCGCAGAGGTCCACCCTACCAGCCAACCTCAGATCTCCACGCAGGCACACATGAATGCACATACATTTGCACACATCCAGAGATAAACTCACCCCAAACAATCCACATTCCAAGAAATCCAGACATGGCTCTGATTGCACACACATGTGATTATGCGCAGAGGTCCACCCTACCAGCCAACCTCAGATCTCCACGCAGGCACACATGAATGCACATACATTGCACACATCCAGAATAAACTCACCCCAAACAATCCACATTCCAAGGAATCCAGCGCTGATGCACACACATGTGATTATGCGCGAGGTCCACCCCAGCCACCTCACTCCACGCAGGCACACATGGATGCACATACATTCCACATCCAAGATAAACTCACCCAAACAATCCACTTCCAAGAAATCCAGACTCTCTGATTGCACACATGTGATTA